>NC_138741.1:21724546-22142046 GCF_965113295.1 Leuciscus leuciscus
CAGACAGAAAATGGCTGGACATTACATTAGTTAGATGACATAAACCCTTGTAAGAGCCAGAATTCCCACACTAACAGCCACTGACAAGAAAACTCAGTGAATTAAGACAAGGAACAGTAAAGCCACAGCACCTGTGAAACACATTGACTGACTGTGTATTTGTCCTGTTAATATTGTGCTCATTAATTATTTTCTTAATGTGTCTGTTGTGTTTGTGATGGCCTGTATCCATGATTTAAACAGATTAAGGTTTTCCATTAAACCCATGACTTATTTCATTTAACATACTTACAGTACACACACACACACACGCACACACGTTTGTTTTTATATCATGATGGGGACTTTCCGCTGACTTCTATTGATTTTGTATTGAACTAATGATATTTTCGATCCCCCAAGCAAGGGGTCTTCCACCTTTTTCTGGTCAAGGACCCCTTGAAGGAGCAAGGACCGCTAGTAACATGGTAAATGCTGTTGCATTTTAAGCCTGGCTTATCATAACGCAAAATAATACCATATTACTCTATGTTACTTACATACCTGTTACTTATGCTACTTAGTATTTTAATGGATTTTGCAACATACATATTTGCAACATAAGTATTATAATTAAAAAATTATAATAACGATAATAATGACAACATGGCCTGGTTTCACAGGAGAAGGCCTTAGTAAAATTAAGACATTTAAGTAGCCTTTATAAAGGTGCCTCTGGGAGAGAAAAAAACAAAACAAAACATTACTGATGTGCTTATTGAGACAAAACAATAGCAGAGAAATATTTTAAGATGCATTTTATTATATTCAAACATGCATTTTAGTCTGCGACTGGTTTAGGCCTTGTCTGTGAAACTGGGATTTGTTTTTACATAACTTTAACTCATCAAAATAATTTAAATAATTGAAACTTTTTTTATATATATTAGATCTAGGAGATTTGACAAAAAATTTTAGTCAGTTAAATATAATTTAAGTTGAAATTACTTGTACAGCCAATTTGATTATATACATATAAATGTAAAGCAAATGGGGGTTATTTAAAACAAATTTCTGCATTCTGTAAAACAGGTTGCATTGCTTTAGGTTCAGGTATTTTGTTCTTTTAAGATACCTTTAAAAGATCTACCAAAGATGAACATAACCGATATACCATCACAAGGTTGATATCAAAAAGTTTATTTAAAATTGTTCTTCTTCTCACTAACATTTAGATATTTAAATAAAAAACAAACACCAACAATAAAAATAACTACCTATAGGTTAGCTGATTACCATACATCACCGTTAGTTTATATTGCTTTATCCAACAAGTGGATGCAATGAAACCTGTTTGTTCATGACATTCAGCATAAAGCCTATGTGGAATTTTTTTGACCAAGTAACAATTATTAATATACAAATCCTCTTTTTTCTTTGGTTTAAAATAGGCATGAAATGGAAGTTCACCCTACTGATTTTCTAAATACAAGTTATAGATCTTATTGTTAACAATCAATCCGTGCAGGTTTCTTTTTTTTTAATCTTTTTTTTATTTATTTTTATCTTGTAATGTTTGGTCAAAATGTCAGTTGGACCTTCTCTCTGATTTTAAACTCTGCCCCAGCAAACTTGTGTTCATTTGCATCCACTTTTGAGAGCAAGACCCATATCTCAAATTCTAATCAAGTTGGTTTTACCTCGTATGGAAGAAAAGATCTGTCGGTACTTCTGTTTCATTGCCACTTTAAGCTAACATAAATGTGTCATAAGAGATAACTTCTGCCAAATTCTATCTGATTTAGACATGTCCTGCTCTTTACAATTCTGCCATTTTGGTGTAACCATGGTATTTTTGCCTGTCAAGAAGCAAAGCAAGTTCAAAACCTGTTTTGAAGCTCGCAACTCCCTCCAGTAATGAAAAGCTCTACTAATGCATCTTTTTTTTGGTCTCTTTATTTTCATCTTTCTATTCCTTTTATGGCTTTTGACTGCTTAAGATTGCAGCTTCCGGCTTCCCACATATGGACCGCCCACTGGGAAAATGCGCAAAAATGACTGACAGTCAGAAAGAGACTGAAAAGCAGATTGACAAAAAAATAATAATAAATCTGACGCCGACATGCAGCACCTTTATATTTTATTGTTTACAGAGACTATAGCGCTGTCACAGAGACCTGTGTGACAGGACAGTTTTTTAAGTGATAACCTTCAGGGAGGTTTATTTTATGGATGCCACTCCATTTTAAAAAAGCTTTTCTAAAAGACATTTATTTATTCATCTATTTTCCACAATAACGGCAAAAGCCCACCCACACATCATGCACAAATACAAACATCTTGGTGCTTGGGTCCAAATGTAATTATCTCAGACTGTCCTTTGTCCGCTTTTACAATAGCAAACAAAGAGGCTTAATTAAGATTTATCAACTTGTGACTCCAACTTTGATTGCTCAGACAGAATATTCCCCTCGCTGCAAAAACAAGGCCAATCAATCTAAACAACTCAAGAATTTATTGTTTAACCAGCAAAGACTTTGTCTTTCATCAATGCATGCAGTCAATAGAAGTTTGAGTAATGGCTCCCAATTCAGTTGTTATATAGCTGGATAATTTCAGAGGCATGTGGTTTGCCAGTGTCGCTCAGCCAAGTGCTTCTTAACAAACCATTATATGGCGAATATTATACGGTGAATATTCAGTCTCATACAGCATGACATTCAGCACTAAGAAAATACATTAAATTCAACACGGAAAAGTGCAAAGAAAAAGCCTTGGCCCTTTTATGAAGTCTTCTCTCTGTCTTCCAAGAGCGGGTTTAAGCTCTCTACCTCTACGAGCCTTGCTGAGCCATGCAGTCGGAGCTGTTAAGCTCATTCCAGCATTCAAATACTTCCGTCACCTCGTATATCTTCTGACATACACATGTTGGAATTTGTCATCTCCGTCTTTTACCCACTCGCTCCCAGATAAGAGCAAAGTGGGGGACGACATTTTTCTCAATTTTTACAGCTGGAGGGAGGCATGATTAAGTGGTAGGGAAATATTCCAGAGAACCGCCTCGCTTTGAGAGCCCAGCGCTCCTCTGTGTGTGTCCTCTGGCCCTGCCTCTGCTGCCAGGACGGCTCCGGTTTCAGGCCAGGGGCAGATCAGCCAGACGCTACTCCATGCCTTGATTTATATAGCAAATTGAAAGATTTCAAGGAGGGAGTCCGTTTATATTGGCAGGGCAAGACCTTTGGTTGGTCACGGACTGAGCAGCACAGATTCTTCTTTCTTTCATTATATTCGTACTATTTTCATCTCCTAAAACAATATTAATTAATATTAGGTAACAATAGCTTCAGAGGAATATTCCGAGTTCAGTACAGTGATTACCATAAAAATAAATGTCAACTTTTTTACAACAAGCTAAAATGTGGGTTACACTGATTAATTTACAATGGAAGTGAATGGGGCCAATCCATATATGTTAAAATACTTATGGTTTCAATACACTCAAATGTGGTGTAGAGAAATTTTCACTCAGAAATTGCTAGCAAATTTCAAAATTAATCTTTATAAAGAAAAGGCATGTAACAGTGAATTCAATGTGAAATTCAGAAGTAGAAAGACTGAAATAAGATTTTCTTGTAAAACGTATGCCAATAGTCTGTATTTTATTTATAACTTAAAAATCTTTTATTTCAGTGTAGTATAGCCATAAGATGTATGCATTATATGCCAAATGCGGGTGAAAATCCACTATGGCGGATAACGCATACTAGCCAAATTGGCGGGTTATGATTCATAAATGCCAAGCAGTGCCACGTCTTAAAAATTAGAACAGGTTTTCTATGACCGGATGTACACCTGCAGCGCCCAACTACGACTCCAGTTGTTCAAAATCAGTATTTTCCATTAAAATATGATTTAGGACAAACATACTGTCTAGGAGATTGTGTATTGTGCAGTTTTCAGAAACTGGTTTGTTTTTGTGGCTTGAGTAAATATGTTTCATATAGAGAAATAATAGCCTATAGATCACACTTTCTATTTCAGTTGGCACTGTTTTTTCAAATACCTTAATTCAAACTCATTGACGCCACTTTGTTCATTCTTGAAGTTTCTTGAAGTTTTGTCTGTTTCATTTGATTTGAATAAACAGTGATTGACTGTCGTAATGCTGAAAGCAATACAATGATTAAGAATCAGATTTAATAATAAATATTACATTTAAATCTATGACGTGGCTTTGATTATCTGGTTTGTTTCTGATATTTGTGTTTTGGCTTGTAGAAGTTTTAAATGGCTGGTAACTTAAACTAGTAGCCAAACAGGCTGGTGAGTGAAAACATTCACTTCAAGCCTTGAATATAGGCCTATGTGTTTAAAAATCACTTAATAACCTTTTCTGTGTAGAATTATACCCAAAGTTACAACATATATTACAATGACAGCATGCCTAAAACCCAAATAGACTGTAAAAGTTACAAAAATAATGCAGGTTTTAAAAGAATGACTGGAAGTGCTTTATAAAAGTCTATGCTTCACATTTCTTCTTTTAAAACCTCAAAAAATCGTCCCCATTCACTTACACTGAAAAAGCCTCACTGTTGCTTAAATTCACCATGTATTTTGAAACGGCTAGAGTCACAGCTGAGTTTGTACCGTCGGCATATCTGAGCACAGTAGTGATTATTATCTGGGCAGAACTCTCTGTGCTGGAGGAGACTGGCGATAAATCAGAGTCGAGGCTGGCGCATGTTAAGGTTTCATTGCCAAATGCTTGCCACTGCCTTTAGGCTGAAGACCAATGCCTGACGCTGGGTTTATTTTTATTCGTTGTTTTCGCTCATGCTGTGCGGCATAAAAAAAATAATTATTCTCCGTCAGGATTTTAATACCCATGTCACTGCCAACCATGTTGAGAGACATGGCCAGAAAATAATCCATAGACTGCGCTTCACGTGTTGAAAAGTGCGCTTGCAACATTTGTCAAAAGTTTCCCTCGTTGGACGTTAAGTCATTAGATACACAGATGAGCTAAGGCCTGGAGAAAAGGAAGCGTTTTATGTAACAAAAGGAAAGTAATCTTGCTAATGACATTTGGGGGATTTTTGGCAGTGTCTTTTGACTTGATGGAATAAGTGGACATGTCAGAGTCCCTTTGACATGATATACTGTCGAACCTTTAAGCCCTGCACTTTTCAGGGAGAAAGCCCATTAGCCAGACTTTACAGACGCTATCATAAATTATGACACAGGGGTTAGGCACTCTCAATTTATAAACAGGTAATGTACACTCACACAAATGAGCCTGTGAGTCTGGTTCTCTTGCATCTGCACACTGAAGGAAATAAAAAAGATCCGCAAATCCGGGAACATCAACAGCCTTGGGTGAACAAAGTCAAACTCTTTGCAGTCACTCTGTCTGATAAAATGGGACGATAGGTGGAGCATGCACATTATGTACAACGAGGAAAAGCTTCTATTTAAATTAATTCATATATATATATATATATATATATATATATATAAAGACTTCAGATGCAAAAGCCTCTAACACCTCTTGGGGTATCTTATGCTCACCAAGGCTGCATTTATTTGATAAAAAATACAGCAAAACAGTAACAGTGTGAAAAAATATTTTTCTATTGTTTTCTATTTTAATACATGTTAAAATGTAATTTATTCCTGTGATGACAAAGCTAAATGGTTCTCTGGAATAAGACATAATACACAGAAAATAAATATATATATATAAATATATCAAGAGGACTTAAGAATTACTTTTCTGACAGCAAGTATGTTCAACGAATCAATAGCTTCTATAGAGATTTGCATTTTAAGGAAGATAATAAGTCTTATTTCCTCCTGAAAAATGTGAATCTTTATACAATTGATTTGTGGGAACTTGTGAATGCCATTGACGCCCACCTGTTTCTACAACATTTAAACAAACAAAACAGTCAAAGGATTTATCGAAAAATGCAATAAAGAGCCAATTAGACAGTAAGTATAATATCATTCATGTTTTTTTTATGGCACTTGAATAATTCTGGCAGTAAAAGATGAAAGATTCCTGACTGTTCTAAACAACAATCACTGATTGAAGTGTCAGTTTGGTCAGTGTGTCCTGATGCCATTGGTATGGCCTTGATCTGCTCTGAAATCTCCTCTAGCGTAGAGGCATTAAACAATTCACTAGGATTCTGCAAACACTGTGATTACCAGGCCACTGTCAAAGCTATGGAGTATTAGAACATAACATGAATAAATGGGAAGTATTTTAAGGTTAAACTAAAAGCTCTCAAATACAGTTAAGCATGGAAAAAAATCCTGAAAAGATTTGCCAGCACTTTTGTCGCTGAAAAAGGATGCATCCTCTTTAGCATTTTGCTAAGAGGGTTATTCAGCACCAGAAAGGTAAATAGCCATTAGCTTAAGCCAAACTATGACATCTGCGGGAATTAAGGCTACGAGAAATAAATGCAGCACATTACGGGGTGTTGTTAGAATGTTTTAGCAAGGAAACGAAAAGTACACATATGGTGGTTTCATTACACAGTCCTGTTTCTAAATGCTTTTTTAAAAGCAGAGTTCATTAGCGATGATGAACCGATGAAAGAGAATGAAAATTGGTATATTTTCACATCCTGTCCTAAAAGTCCTCCATGGCCGGCATGGTCAACTTCTCTCATTTCCTTCCCATTCAAAGCACAATACCTACACTTGTTTGACGCATTTAGATTCCATTGCCTGGAATAATAACAACACACGTACAGTCTTGTGATTAGGACATTGGAGCCAGTTGCTCCAGGTCACGGAAGACTTTTGAGGCCGGCTGTCAGGGAACACAAGCTGTGAGCTCTTGCTCTGCATGTATACAAGAAAGAGGGCATTCATTAAAACAAGAGGTTGTTATGAAGGTATCAGTTTGGCTGGATGCAAGCCAAATGCTGCACCGGTGTATTCGGCAGTCACGAGAACGTATACACTGGCCTTGAGACATTTCAACTCAATCGGTGTAGAATCTAACAAGCATGAGGAGCACACAAATTCAATGTCTGAAAAGTAATACTGTGTTCACTAACATATCTATGGTCATTTTGTTGGATATCACCAGATATAATATAATAAATTGGTGGCTGATATATATAGCCTAATATATTAATAATAATAAACTTGATTTTGTTTATTTAAAAGTTAAAACGCCTTTAAAAGTTAAATCTCAAAGTACTTCACAAAAATAAGACAAAAATAAAAGAGAAATACAACAATATAAAAGAAAAGCATTCATAAAAGAGAAGTACATTCAAAATATTCAATACAAATCTAAAATGTTATCAAAAGAGTATATGGCTGTACCCATGTTGTCCTGTTTTGCTATGGTTGTTTCCCCTTTGGCCAGATTCTGTTTGCTGTTTCAGATTGCTGTTTTTGTCCATGAAAGTCATTGGTGAACAGAACTTTCAAGATTCAAAAAGGACATAAAGGTAGTGTAAAATTAATCCATGACTCAACAGGTATATTTAAAAGTATTCTGACACAACACAATCATTTAGATAAAAAAAGATGTCATCAAAACATTGATCACCAAGCGTACTTAAGCTTAAGTGTACATGAACCTCAAACGCCCATCTACCTCATTTGTTCTCGTATGTTATGCATCCATGAATCATGATGTTTGAAATTTGTCTCCTCTGTAGTTTGTGTATATGCGTTAATCAGCCGCTTGATTTAAGTGAATTAAGACTTACATTTTGATCTGATGTTCAAACAAAGCAATTGTATCAATTCAGAATAAGTCTATACCATTTGAGTCATTCAGATTCATTTCAAGCTACCTTTATGTCTTTTTTGGGGGGTTTAAAGTTCTGGACAATGTTGACTTTGATTTTGCACAAAAATGGCTGAAACATTCTTCAAAATATCTACTTTTTGTGTTCTGCAGAAGAGTTTGGAACAACATGAGGGTAAATAATGACAAAATTATCTGAACTGTCTCTTTAAACTATGTCCAAGTTTTGTCTTTTAATTCTTTCTTTGAACATTTCTAAACTCAATTAAGATGATTTAAGATTCTCTTTAACTGGTTTTCTTATTTTCTGTCCACTGAGGTGACAAATTAGTTACATAAGTGTAATTTGGTTTTCTTGCATTTATCAAACAGACACTGAATGATTTGATTGAGTCAATTATAGTACTTCACCAAAAGGCAATTATGCCTATTAAAAAAGTAGGAGTCCAACTTCCTGACTTTTAGTTCATGTGTAAAGATTCAGTTTTTTGTTACAGGCTCCCAAATGATGGCAAAGCAGGTAGTGGTTCATATAAATGAGGCAACATTAGAATACAGTAAACGTAACGAGGGAGACAAATCACATCAGCGTTTAGACAATCCAAAGGGGTCGAAATCTCCAATCAACCCTCTGAGCGCCCGTGATGGCCCAAGGCCCAAAGCTAATGCTTCACACATTTATGAGAACACCAGCCCTCCTCCAATTCCTCGCCATGGCTATGGGAGTTTATAGTGTTTAACAGCCAGGATAAATAATGGTTACTGCTCTCTGTTCCTTAATGTTGATATATCTCTGCAACAGGACAGGTGCTGCAGCTTTTGGTTCCTTGGATCTCAGCAATTAATCTAAGTGTCATGTGATGAACTCGGACGAGACTCCGACCCAAAAGACATGAATAATACAACACATTAAATCTCACTTTAACGACTTCAAACCTTGAGGAAAACTGCAAAAGGCCATAAATTGAGATGCTAATAACAAGCATCCAAGTATAAGTTCTCTGTCTAAAGTTGAACTTGTGTGGGAAGATATTGACCATATGTGATTCATTTGCACGGGTATGTTTCAATTAATCATAGCCGGGGTGGCAGACGCCAACATTCGGCCTCGTGCCACCTGAGGAAGAATTATCTCCTCTAGCCTGACCCAATGGTAAATAATTAGAGCAGAAACCGATCCCCCTCATTAATATAGCTTACATTAGCATCATTCATTGGCCTAGTTACTCTGGCAGCCAGAGGTGTGCGAAGAAGAGCGATGGGCCAACTGAAAAGATTCACATCTGGCAAAGAAAAGAGAGTTTTCACTTTCTACCACTGCTGCTACATTTGGCAGAGTGGATGTCTGACAGAGGCGGAACTGATTTCATTTTTCTCAATGGCTGCGGCAGCATGGAAGGGGAACAAAGAAGGATGCAGGACTGAAATCGGCAAATGGACCAGCAGAATGAGAGGTCTTTTCTGCCTCATTGATGCCATATGGAATAATGAAAGTTACACAGAACGTAACAGGTTTCTGTGGATCTTTGACACCGATGATTAAGCGAAACTACCCCTTTCATTGCACATTGACTCATCAGAGTTAAGTATGGATAATGATGACAGATGATACCAATTATGGGGGTGGTAAATATTAGGTTACTTCACAACTGGACCAAAAAAACTCTCTTCGTACAGTCCCTTTAAAAATAATTAAACACCTCAAGGACACTCATTAGGTCTTGTTCGGTTGTATCCCCATTAGGGGAGAGAGTGAGCGTAGGGTGTGCTAAAATATTTGCAAGGTGGTCTTTGTTCCACAATGGCATGTGTAGTCATTAACAGTCTCTTCCTGTCTGTGTGGTAATGTTGGAAGAACAGCCAGGCTCCCAGGCATGACTCTGATGAGATGGAGAGCGAGCAGCCCCCCTTCCATCACCAGCCTGAGCCCCCTTCTCAACCAGGGCTGTCTCAGATTCACTGGAGTGTAGCAAGTACTGGCACTGGCCATCTGGGTCAGCCCTCCAGAATGAACTCAATGATAATGCCAATCTTCAGCATGACAAATGGTCGACTCGGACTGTGAGTCGCACATCTCAGCTCTCACTTTCTCGAGCTAGGCGTCAGTGAGCCTGGTCCTTGCGCCTGTAATAAGCTACTGTTCTCTGGTATGCTTATTCAAAGAAAAGAAATGCTTTATTATATATAACTATTATATTCAGTCATACATACAAACAAGCATGCATATATTTACACATACATACACATGCAAAATAAATGTTAGGCCAGTACAAATATTTTTCTTAAAATGTTCTTACATTCCGTATTAAAAGTTCGAACTCTGAGATGTACAGTGGGGTCCAATATTGGGATGTTTGTGTATCCGTTTTCTCCATATTAGATTTTTTCCATATTATGAGGCTTTCAGCTCTGTGATTGGTGGTCCAGCTGTGAAATTACAAGCGATAGCAAGTCAATGAGAGACGAGTTTCAAATGACAGGAAAATGTACTAATCATATTGTCCTTCTAAATGGGTGAGTCTTGTAACTAAGGCCTTGTCCGAAATCCCCCCAATACCCTTAAATAGGGCATTATTTGAGGGGACAGCCATTTGTAGTGGTGTCCGAAACCGCACAGATTAAATTCAGGAGCATATGTGACCAAAATGGATGCAATTTCGAGCCTTGTAAATTGTTTAAGTAAAGGGGTCATCGGATGCAAAATTCACTTTTATATGGTGTTTGCATATAAATGACTTTGCAGTGTGTGGACACAACCACCATACAAAGAAAAAAATCCACTCACTCCTTTTTTTTATCTTCAAAAAGTCTAAACACTCTCAATAATCAAGCCGTTTGGATTTTCTGAGCAATATGATGTCATATTGCTCATGCTCCGCCCACGACCACTGACGGACTGTCCCGTATTAGCATATTTCCGCCCTCAGCCATTTGTATACTGTCCGCCAAGGCAGCACTTTATGTGTCTTGTGTCGACACCCCCCATGGAAGAGAGGGGTTGGGTGAGCAGTTGCTCATTATCATTTAAAGAGACATGTACCGAAACGGGTGGCTGTAAACAGAGCTGATTTTAAGGAGGTAAAAAGGGTGTTGTTTTACACAACTATTGAGGAATTTTAACCAAAGTATGTTACAAACTTTACATGAAGACCCTAAATAATCATACCAACTTGTGGAAAATGGGCACCCGATGACCCCTTTTAAGTTTATACATGCTAGTTTCCATGACAGAGTTAATCGGCAAAGGAAGACCTTCAGCAAAGCTTAATTTTTTGTGCAGAAAGCAAAGCTTTTTAAAGCATTTCAACCCCAGCAATTATAAGCGATACCCCTGTTTGTGTGCTGTTTGGGTAAGTTATTTAAAATCTAATAGGTTATTTGACTGATTTTATTTTGGCTGCCACTGCCACTGTTTTATATGTTAAGCTTTATTTGAGAAAACAGTTATTTTGCAGAATTACTGGTCAGTCTGGGGTACCAAAGTGCTGTACATGAGAATAACAAAAATAATCAAATGCATGCAACCAAAAATACATACAATTTACAACACATTATTAAAAGCTAAGGAAAATAAATATGTTTTTAACACCCTCTGAAATGACCCTTGAATAGAAGATGTTTTTTGAGGACAATGGGAGCTCATTCCAGAGTCTAGGAGCTGCCACAGAATTTCAAGCGTGATCGAGGGAGCGTCAGACACAGCTGATCATTGGAGCGAAGAGATCTCATAGGTTAATATAAACTAATTAAATCAGAGAAGTACTTCGGTGCTAAGTCATTGAGAGATTTGAAAACATAATAATGCTTTATACTGGATTCTGTATCGAATCGGTAACCAATGTAATGAAATCAGTACAAGAGTAATATGGTCTCTTTTTTTGGTGCCAGTTAAAAGCAGCTGAGTTCTGATCCAGCTGCAGGCGAGAGAGGGAGGCCTGACTCACACCCGGGTACAAAGTGTTACAATAATCCAAACGAGAAGACACACAGACATGAACAACCTTCTCCAGATCATTGAAAGAGAATAATTCTGCATAACAGTAAAAAAAATACATATATACAAAAAAACAATACGATCTGTTACATACATGCCAGTCTAATGTCTGCTTTGAAACTAAATGTATTATACAAATAAAATATATACAAATATAGTGCTATGCAAATGTGGATAGATCCATCAATATCAAAGGATAGGTCCATCCTTTTGACTGAGGCAGCAGAGCCAATCACCAAATCTCCGTTTTTTTTATTATTTAATTTGAGGAAATTCAGGGACATCCAATGCTTGATGTCCCTGATACATGCAGTGAGTGAGTCAGGCAGGGATGGCCTATCGGAGCTGGTGGTAAGATACATTTGAATGTCATCAGCATAGCAATGAAATTGGAAGTCCATGCCTGCGTATGATGTCACCAAGTGGATATATATATATAGATGATAAACAATAGTGGGCCAAGAACTTTGAGGAACACCCTGTGTAAGCGAAGCAGTGGCAGATCTATACCCTTGTATGGTGATATAGTACTTTCTGTCGCTGATGTAAGAAATGAGCCAGGAAAGAGCGGAACCAGTGATGCCGATATCAGAAAGCTGAGAGATCAGTATTTTTTGGCAAACTGTGTCATATGCAGCGCTTAGATCGAGAAGCATCAAGATGTTTATTAACCCTGAATCCATGGTCAAAAGAATGTCGTTAACCACCCGAAGAAGAGCAGTTTCAGTGCTATGAGATGGGCGAAATCCTGACTGAAAAGGTTAAAAAAAACATTAACATTTAAATATGATCCCAATTGCGAAGCCACAACCTTATCAAGGATTTTGCTTAAAGGATAAGTTCGGTATTTTACACTTAAAGCCCTGTTTTCAGATCGTTTCTGATGAAATAGAACGGTTAAGATTGAAATTTGGACACATGCTGCTGGCCCGAGAATTTGATTTCATCAGAAACGATCTGAAAACAGGGCTTTAAGTGTAAAATACCGAACTTGTCCTTTAAGAATGTTAAATTAGATATTGGCCTGTAATTGTCCATGTTTAGATGGTCAAAGCCTGTTTTTTTTTTTAAATGGGGGTCACCGCAGCCATTTTTAATTCTGCTGGGACAATGGCGGAAGCTAAACTACAGTTTATCATGTGTCATGAAGGGTGCAACCTCGAGGACACACATCTTAAGCAAAACAGTAGGTGTAGGATCAAGCCGGCAGGATGTGGAATTAGACTTCACAATTAGATCACTTACGGCAGCAGGAGTAGTCAGAGTAAAAGCAGAGAGAGAGTTTGTTGAGTGAGCTGAATCAGATAACACCAAATGAACATTTGAGTCACTTGTATGAGGGGTGTCTTTGGTGATGGATTCAGTGATTGACTTCAATTTGTCTGAAAAGAATTGGGAAAAGCTATTCACAAGCACCCCAGAGCCCGAAATAACATGTGATGGATTAGTGAGTTTGTTAACCATAGAAAAGAGTGATTTTGGCCTGCACGTGGAATTCCTAATGGTAGAGGAGAAATAAGAGGATCTTGCATCGTTGAGGGCTGTACGGTAGTTGAGCAAATGTTCTTTAAAAGCCAGAGAGTGCGCAATGAGTCCAGTTTTCCTGCATAGTCTTTCTAGGCAGCGACCCTCAGTTTTCATCGTTCGAAGTTCAGGAGTGAACCAGGGTAAGGCATGAGTAGATGGAACCAGTCTAGTTTTAACAGGAGCATGCCTCTCAAGTATTTGAGAAAAAGCATTATTGTAAATACAGCAGATTTCTGACTTATTGAAACAGAGAAAGAAGATGGATTCACAGAATTGATTTTACAATAGGTGAGCATTTTCTTCAGTGGTGATATAGATATTGGAAAACTAAAACTGAAGTTTATAAGTTTGTGATCTGAGAAAGCAAAATCAGAGCCACTAACAATAATATTATATAAGCCAGATGTACATATGAGATCCAGTATATGACCCCTGAAGTGAGTAGCAAAAGTTACATGTTGAGTTAAGTTGAAACATCAATTATTTGCATTGAGCAGTGTTTTCATGTATATTAAAATCACCAAGCAAAATAACAGATGAATGACTACCACAGACAAGAGTAAGTAACTCACTAATCTCAGAGAAAATGTCAGAGGGAAATTTTGGAGGTCGGTAAATTAAGATTACAGCCAGTGACGTTTGGTCAGTCATTTTCAACGCTAGGTATTCAAATGCTGCAACATCATGAAACTCGATCTTGGATATTTTAATAGTCTTACGGCAAATTACAGCCAGCCCTCCACCTCTACGATGAAGACGCGATTGAGAGAAATAGATGTGCCCCAGGTGGTGTTAAAAGGTTCAAGTTTAAAAGGTAATTAGGCACCTGCCTGATTTCCTTCAAAAGTAGCATGTCCAAGTTAGGGTCAATGATTATGTTATTCAACACCGATGCTTTATCAGTTAAAGAGCGAGTGTTCAACAACGCACATTGCAAGTCTGAAGATGCGCGTCTGCAGGTTCCAAGGTCGGGATCAAAATGATCTTAGATTTCCAAAGTTGATAAGCCGATTTTCCTGCTGTGTTTTACCCGGAGCACGGGTGTTGGTACAGACAACCGGAATATTATTTGAAGACGAGCAGTGATAAATCCGAAGTTTCTTTCGCGAACGGTGTATGTAGCGTTTAGCGAGGTTGGCGTAAAACTCAAAGTTGTTCACACCATTTATAGTGTCCGGAGCCAAGTGGAAAGATCCTTTTAATGTTCTGAGTTGAGCAGCAGAAAATTGTAAAGCCATCTCGGGAAAAGTAGATAGATATATGGATAGATGGATAGATTGGATAGAACAAAATTGTCATGAAGGTGTTTGCCTGGTCTTCAACAATGTTAAGGTAAGTTGCACGTGTCAAATTTACGTCCACATGAATGGCCGGACCCAGGGTTTCCCAGCAGAACATTGCCTAGAGCATCACACTCTCTCCATCATCCCACAGTGCATCCTGGTGTTTAGTATAGATAGATAGATAGATAGATAGACTTTTATTGCAGACTCAAGGTCCATACTTCATAAAATACAACAGACGGCACAAAATTAAAACACATCACATTAAATACATATAAAAAAATATTAAAAATAAAAAAACAAGATTCTATCCTTTCAGAAGACAGTCATACCAGTGTCTCCAAAGTTTAGATGTGTAGCGTATGGCGCTATATTCGTATAAAATATAGTATAATCGAGCACACCTATAATCAAAAACATTTACACCATGTATTTAAATCAAGTTATTTTTCTATATCAAAACATAAAAAATTAAAAAAGAAGCTATAAACAACTTCATCACCTCCCACTGCTGCCTATGACAAATCTTCCTTTGACTATCTGTTTGCCGTTCACAGCTCCTGCAGCCGGAGATGCATGAAGAGGGGCAGCTATCTGCTACAACACACCGCAGAGTTGGCTTTTTCTGTTGTCCTGCTAATTTGCTTCAAGCTGGGAGAAGTGCTGATTAAATAACTCGGCTGGTGATTGAACATGCATTTGGCCACACCACTTCTCAGCTCCATGGCTCTGACAAACATGTTTGTTTTTCTCCCTAACTCGAGTAACTTAATGTGTTCTCTGTGTTCTTTTTGTTTCTTAAATAGAGAGACACACAAAAAAAGAGGCTTTGTATTTGACTACGAGTCTGTCATTGACCTCCCTTGGCTAACTGGTACTGCAGCTACCTCAAAGAGTAAACTTTAAAGTTTCAAATATTCCCTTAGCTTAAAAAACACATTTTATAGCATTCACTCTCAAAAACTATTCATTGCTAACTTACGATCCAATTATAGTGTCTTTTGTGTTCTAACAAAAAGTTAGGTCAAATAAAGTTAGCATATTCTTCCCTACAGTATATAAGCACTAGCCTGCAGCTTATAGGTAATGTTACCTGTTTGTAGGAGGATTTCTTGGTATAAGCACAAAATAATGAGACACCATTGCCAGAACTCTGCAATAGTGAATATGTTATTTTTATATTTATTTATTTGTTTGTTTTCCTCTCTCCAGTGGGGCAGGCATCTGTTTCAAGCTTTCATCAGCATAATCTTGTCTGATATAAGCACTACCCAGACCAAGCCAATAGCTAATTCATAATGCATTCATTTGTGGATGCATATCATGACACAATTTAATTAATGTCCAATGAATTTAATGAATTGAAATTTAGCATTTTGTAGACGGAGTTCGTGTCAGAAAATCAGCTGTTGAGAATGCATGATCAGGACTAAGAAACCGAACACAACTTCAAATAGAAAAAGAAAGACAGCAGATACAAATAATGTTCAATAAGAAACATAATATAAATAATGTGGTGTGGTTGTGGGGTTGTGTGCATTCTTTGATATCCAATTTGCGTTCAAAAGGCTGCTGTCTATGATTATCATGATTGGTTGGAAGTCCCAAAGTCTCTGCTGTCATCTGTGACTAATACATTTAAATTGATAAGAAATTGATCAGGCTTGCCTTAATCAGGCTGTTGCGATTCTTATCCATAAGCTATCAATTATGCTATCCTCTCATCATCTACAGGTTTCCTCATATCCTCTGCCATTGATTGGGTAAACATAACTGTAACTAAATAGCAGCAAGCCAATAATCCTAGTACAGAATTTGTCTGATGTATCCTGTGAGGCATAAAGCATCAAAAGATTAAAGGACTGATCTTAAGATTCAAGAGAGCAGATTCATGTCTGTGTGCTTTATGTCAGTAAGAACAAATCGGTATTGGTTTGATGGTTCATTAAAGGGGCGTGCGTATCCTTTGCCTTTGCTCTGAGGGAAGAGGCGGTTCGTGTTTGAGCCACAGAAGGAAACGAGTTACTGATCTTTCATCGCTCACTAGATCGAGATCACTCTCGCCTCTCATGACCCATTCGCAGAAAAATATTCTTTGCAAAAGGATTGCAGTCAGAAAAAAAAAAGAAAAAAAAACTTTCGGGTAAAATATCTTTAGATTTTTTTTCCATCTTATGGCACCATTTGAATAAATCATGATAGCTGATGAAGCTGAACCCTTATTATGTGAGTGTTTCATCTCAGCATGTGGCCTTTGCTTTCTCCAACTCTTGTGCACTTGAAGAGCACTTGATAACACTTCCGATTCACAGCCTTCCGATTGAGAAGCACCCTTCCACTTCCAGCTCAATTTGTTCTGTGTTCACTCAGATCCAGGACCTCTCCTGGTTTCCCACTCCCTGCTCACTGTTGAGTGAAACCAACCTGATCTCCTGACAAAACATTTTCATATAAATTCCAACAATCTGATTTGTACAGATATGAAAGATTTTTTGAAAAAAAAGTAAGCATGAAGCTCCCTAAACCTAGTCGTAAGTGGGGTGTAAGAACATTGAACAAAATGGAGAGGGTGCTCACTGCAGAGCCAATGGGTGGACCTTGATGTCCAGCTTCCCCTCATTGGATGTAATGGGTGGAGCTTGAAGGTCCAGCCATATCCTAATTCTAACCTTTCCCTATCCCTAAACCTAATTAGCTTAAGCTCCACCCATTAGGTCCACAGAGATGGAGATAGACTGGGTCAAGCTCCACTCATGGCGTCCAGAGAGAGGGAGAGCTGGATGTCATTTGGCTCTGCAGTGGGCTTCACTTGACAAAAACGCACGAATGGAATCATATGGATTCATTCAAAATTAGCAACCAATTTTTTTAACAATTCTGTAAGATTCTGTTGGAGATACCCAGCTCCAACTAATCAAGGGCTTGTATAATAGGCTACCATAAACAAGCAAGGAGAGATAGAAAAAAACAATACCCTGCCTTTCAAAAACGTACTCATTTTTGCCAAAATTGGCAAAAATCACACAGATGCACTTTCATTCACCTGTCGTGGATCCAATTCAACATGCAATATAAGATTATAAATAGAAAATAGGGCTGCACAACTATGACACAATAATTAGCATTTTATAACAAACTAACTGAATGATAAAATATTAAGTGGACGTTATTGATAATGCAACTAATATTTAGGCTTGTAGACTAATTTAAACGTCTCGGATTCGTTGTTGCATTTGCATTGCTCAACGAACGGGTCAGTGATTGGTTGCAATACTCAACGTTGCAAAAACACTCTGTAAACAGAAAACTATGACAAACTGGGAGTAGATTTCAACTGTAATTCTGTAATTGTAACTTCAACCATGATATTGCTTATTTGTCGATTAATTGCGTATATCTATTAGGAAATACTACTACAAAAAAGTACTATTATATATAATAACATATGACAAATTCAATACAAAAACGAAATAAATTCATAATTGCAATACAGAGCAAACCATAAATGAATTGGAAGCACAACAGAAAGCAAAAAAAAAAAAGAGAGAGAGAGAGAGAGAGAGAGAGAGAGAGAGAGAGAGAGAGAGAGAGAGAGAGAGAGAGAGAGAGAGAGAGAGAGAGAGAGAGAGAGAGAGAGAGAGAGAGAGAATGAACGCTAATCAAATGAATTCATTACTGCAATTCCTCCCGTAGGTTCAAAAGGGAAACGGCTCTCAGTGTACTTGGAATAAACAATCAGATGTAACCAATTATGGTAGATGGATTAGACTTCAATCAAGAAGTATAACATCTTTGGTTGTGATACACCAGTGAGAGGAGTGTGTGTGTGTGAGTGAGTGAGAGAGAGAGGGAGAGAGAGAGGGAGAGAGAGAGAGAGAGAGAGAGAGAGAGAGAGTCCAGCGCGCCCAGGGCATTTGGTAAGGGGAGCGCGGCACTCGGGAGCGCATCATCGCGGGATTGAAGCAACGGCTTTCGGACGCATCATGTTGCGCAGAGACTTCAGATCCTCCCCAGGACCAGCCGCTCGACAAAATGTATCTTTTTAAACCACTCGGACTAAAGGATCGTCGGGCTGACTCTTTTAGGTGTCTGGAATTATTTTTTAGTCTAACTGGGAGATGTTTATTCTGAGAACTGATACTGGAGAAGAGACTAGAAGGCTTTAAAAATGATGTCCGGATGGGTCGAAGCCTCTTCAGAAAAGGTAAGGACTAAAAACACGTTTAGACATTAAAGACACGTTCGTGTTTCCATACAAATCAAATCAATTGCGCTCTTGCGTGAAACTTCTTGTATAACAGCTGTTATAGCTGCCATTCCTTATGCACTGTAAAAATACTCTTTAAAGTTGCTTAAAAAATAACAATACAAAAAAAAAAAATGAAAAGTGTGGTTGCCAGAAATCTACTGAATGTTTTAGGCATTACGGAATGGCATTCGGTGCCTTTATGTTTTACAGTTCACGACTGTATAGCCTCTGCCATTTACTTTTTAATGCTAATATATAAGCATATTGACTGCTAAATCTGCAATGTAAAATATACTGAGTACTATAATAATAAAAGTTGAGCAATAAAGCCACGATTAATTAAAGTTAAACAAATGGCCTCATGACTAATAAATATGCATAAACAGTACACATATTCATGAATATGTGTACAGTCTCATCAATCAGATATACTTCCATTGGATAGCTTAAATGTAACCAGTTTGGAGGTTGTTAATATAGTAAATTACAATAATAATTATAGTATAGTACAATCATTTTTTATTGAGTGGCAAATGTTCTGTCAAACACAAATTCCCCCACAAATAGGAAGAGAAAGGGCTAAATCAGAACATTTCAGAAGCGTGTTTATAACAGTGAGATGTAAAGCACTTCCATGTGTGATTTTTCCATGGGTGCATAACCACACCGCTGCTTTAATCTGTTGTATGCTCTCTGCATTTGAGACTTTTTTTCTTAGAGTAATATAATGAACAAAACCTGAGCACCATGGTATAATGATAGTTTATCTCCTAGATCAATATAGCCAACTAGTAAGTAATGGCTGGAGTGAACAAATGGCCTTCACTATTAAATTAGACCTTGGTTGGTTAAATCCAAATACTCTATATAATAATAAATGAAAAAAAGCCTACAAGATCATTTTTCTCTGCTAAGATTTTTACAAGACTAGGATATAATACACTACTTCCTCACAAAGGAAGGTACAAAATGTTAGAAAATAATAGAATAGAATAGAATAGAATAGAATAGAATAGAATAGAATAGAATAGAATAGAATAGAATAGAATAGAAGTTTTACGTACATACAGCAAGGCCAGTTGAAACTGTATTGTACAAGAGACTCCTGTGGTCCTGGTAAACCCTACATTACAAAGATGGCAATATCTGAAATCCTTGTCTTTGTGGGGACAGTTTTTGGTCCCCATGAGGAAAACAACGTATACATCATACTAAGTGATGTTTTTTGAACATCTAAAAATTTAGAATTTTTTTATGTGATGGGTAGGTCTAGGGTTAGGGTATATAATATACAGTTTGTAAAGTATAAAAATCATTATATATGGAATGTCCCCATAAAACATGAAAACCAAACGTGTGTGTGTGTGTGTGTGTGTGTGTGTGTGTGTGTGAGAGAGAGAGAGAGAGAGAGAGAGAGAGAGAGAGAGAAAGAGAAAAATCACAAAATATGTGTAAGAAAATAGAATAATATATACAACATATTGCAAAAGCATTACAGAACGATATAGACTACACGGTACAGTACACAAACTGCAGACAGATAATAGATGGGTAGGTGAGGACAATGTGAGGCCTCAATGAAGACTGACAGGTAAAAATGCAAAGATGATATTCAATATGGCTACAACAAAACGAATTTCTGAAATTCAGTATAATGAGCAAGGCTGTTTTTCTTTCCTGTTCAAGCTCATGCACTCCACACCGATTTAATAGAGCAGTTCTCACTGTCCCCAGGTTCAGAATCATTATTACTGAGAGGAGAACTCTGTGCCAGAGCATTGGAGAACAGACCTGTCCATCATCGAGGCATTTGACAGATTAAACACCTCAGTGACCTTTACAAGTCTGAGAGCGCAGAGATGCTGATGTCGCCAGTCACAATACTCTCTCCTCATGAAGACCAAGTGTGGAGCAGTGTCCTGCTTTATTGTTAGCTGTTATTTCTTTCTTTTTTCTATTTAAATCTTTTTCTTAATATTTACAATGTAAACATTTCAAACTATAAATTCTGATCGGATGAGCCACATTTACACATTCAATATTATTATTAATGGAGCAAGTTGCCATGTTGCTTGGCAAACGTAAACATTCTACAGTCAAGGTACTGAATTATATTAGGTACTTAGAGGAAAAATTGTTTACTCTGAGAATTATTATAATAATACATTTAACTCTTTATTGAACTATAAAGATTGAAACAGTGTATTTAATCATAGTGATGTTGCAATAATCCCACTCGAATCTGTGTGTAACAGTAATTTTGCCACAAGTAAGGAGATTGGGTATGGTAAATAAAAAATAAAAATCACTGTAACCCACAAATCTAAGTGGATTATTGCTTGTTTAAGTTAATGCAAAAGAGTAACTGAAATAATGTGTTATTTCACTTGAATGCTATTAAAACCTAATTTTTGTGACAAATTTATTTTCCTTTCAGAAAGTAAAACATGCAGATACTAAGAGTTTTGACATTGAAATAACATCTCATTTATTTTTATTGTCTGTTAAAATAGGTAAGCGGCTCAAAATGCTCCCTGTGAGGAAGGTCGTGCCTTACGGGAATCGTCCAGCTGCGACGAGAGAGGAGGTCATCTCCGATGAGCCCTCCATACTCGCTGCTCTGGCCCACACACTTTGAAATCGTCCCTCCCGAAACTCAGAGTGACAATGTGATGAGCTCTGCTATCATTTCCAGCTCGAGCATGGACGGAGGGATGAGAGGGAGTCGCACGAGTTAATGAGACTATTGCTCTTGTGTTGGGGAGCTTAGGACAGGCAATTACAGGAGGATTACCCAGCGACTTCAACATCGCATACTCTCCACCGAGGCAAGCTTCTAAGAACTCCAGTGTGGTGGATTTTATTATTTATTATTTTTCACCATTTTTAATTACGTGCACTGTTGTTGTCAAAAAGTTTGCAAGGTCTTACAAAATGGAGGTACAGATCCGAATGTGGAATAAAGACCTGCCAACTTTGATCAGCCCGTGGATACCGATACTTCTGGGTCTTCACATGCATTTCTCCTGGGCCACAACCTGTCCAGAGGAGTGCCGGTGTGACAGGACCTTTGTTTACTGCAACGAGAGGAGTCTAATGTCAGTGCCTCTGGGGCTAGGAGAGGGTTATAAGACCCTCTACCTCCACAACAATCAAATCAACAATGCTGGATTTCCCCTGGAAATGCACAACGTTGCCTCTGTGGAGACGGTGTATCTCTATGGCAACCAGCTTGACGAATTCCCTGTCAATCTTCCCAAAAATGTGCGGGTGCTCCACCTGCAGGAGAATAACATTCAGACTGTGTCCCGGGCCGCCCTCGCACAGCTGCTACGCCTGGAGGAGCTCTATCTGGATGACAACTCCATCTCCACTGTGGGTGTGGAGGAGGGGGCCTTCAGGGAGGCCATCAGTCTCAAGACCCTTTTCCTCACCAAGAACCACCTGAGCAGCGTCCCCATCGGGCTCCCAGAGGAGCTGAGAGAGCTGCGGTTGGACGAGAACCGCATTGCAATTATAGCCGAGGATGCGTTTGAGAATGTGACGGGCCTCGAACGCCTCCTCCTGGATGGGAACCTGCTCACGGATGAGGGCATCGCCCCCGAGGCTCTCCAGACCCTCGTAAATCTCAAAACGCTGTCGATGGCGCGCAACTCCCTCACGGTTCCTCCTCCTTATCTGCCTGCCGAGTTTCTAGTCAAGCTCAACTTGCAGGATAATCAGATGAATGAGATTCCTTTGACAGCCTTTCATGGCCTTCATCGCTTGGAGAGACTGGATATTTCAAACAACCAGCTGCAGTCTCTCACACAGGGGGTCTTTGACGGCCTCCACGGCCTGAGACAGCTCACTGTTCGAAACAACCTTTGGCTCTGTGACTGCAACATTAAATGGGTCATACTGTGGTTAAAGTCCCTGCCAGCTACCCTCAATGTCCGTGGCTTCATGTGCCAGAAACCAGAGAGGGTACGTGGCATGGTAATCAGAGAGCTAACCCTGGAGCTCATCCAGTGTCCTAACAGCACCGCCACAGTCCCACAGCCCACACTGCTCTCTGCCTCCACCGCTGAGTCAGCCACTCAAACGGCCTTCACACCCGCACGCTCCCGGCCTACACCCACCCCTTCGCCTCTCACACTTCTCCCACCAAATGCAGGCGAAGACAGGGAACAGAGGACGAACGACCCGGTCGGCCCGAGGCAGGAGTCGCTGCGCGTTTCCTTTGCGGTGCTAAACGGTTCATGCATTCAGGTAAGCTGGGTATCGACATTCGCCGTCACAGCCTATAAGGTGACCTGGGTCAAACTGGGTCACAGTTTGATAACAGGCCCCATGCAGGAGTCACTTGTGGAGGGCGAACGTGGAGGAATCGCACTGGCAAAACTGGAGCCCAAGTCCACCTATCGTATTTGCATAGATCCGCTGGACGCGTTCAACAGTTACCACCCAGGAGATGATACGATTTGCTCGGAGGTGATGACAAAGTCCACTTCCTTTGACTCCGGTGATAACACCACTGGCCCAGAGCAGGCGACCCAGCAGGACCCCAGCTCGCCTTTCCTACTGGCTGGCCTGATTGGCGGGGCGGTGCTTGTGGTTCTGGTGGTCCTGTTGAGCATATTCTGCTGGCACATGCACAAGAAGGAAAGGTCAGATTCGTCAAAATGGAAATACAGTCGGGGGAGAAGAAAAGACGACTACTGCGAAGCAGGGACTAAAAAGGATAACTCTATTCTGGAAATGACTGAGACTAGCTTTCAGATAGTTTCTTTGAATAATGAACAGCTGCTCAAGGGGGACTTTCGCATTCAACCGATTTACACCCCTAATGGGGGTGTTGGATACACAGACTCTCAAAGGAGAAACAATAGCACAGCGTACTGCAAAAACAGTGTTCCAGAATCTGATACATGCCATACATGAGGATTTTAAACAGATAACGTCCTTTGTATTTAGATCTGACTCTTAAACGCACTGTATTTCAGAAGACAGGCTGTAAAATATGTAATTTATATTCTGAACAATATCGCCTTCTTTTTTTATCGCTTAGTAAAACTAAAATGATTTATGAATATTTACTTTCTATGTTCTGTTTCTACAATCCAAGCTCATAAAAAGAATTGTAAGTGGATCTTAGCAATCTGCAATCTTTAAGCACAAATGAATGTCAAGTGCCCATTTTTTTTATAATTTACTTATAAGTTATTAGTAAGAAATGAAGGAATGGAAGGACAGTGTGTTTGTTTAAAGGTTTATAGGAGTGAGGATGAGAAGGCAGTTCTCACTATCACCACACGGTGGCATCTGTTTTCATCACCACTATTAGTTTGAGATTTCAAGCTATACTCTTTGATCCAGCATCTCACATATTTACATAACAGCTCAGTTCACAAGGACCGAACACTGACAGTTCCTGCCAAACAGCTGAAAACAAACCTTGGTTGATACAGGACTAGAATGATATTAGGAAATTCAGCATCAGGGTTGATTTCCTCAGCAGTCCTCAGGGATATAAAACATCCTAACAGCTCTCTCACACTGCAGCAGATCTGCTTCAAGGAGCAAAATATCTAAACAATAGACTATTTAGACAGTAGTTAGTGCTGTAATTCAATGTTTGCATAAGAATAGCATAATGTTAAGGCGATACAAAGGCTACATTTGCTTGTGTACGGCATACATTTTGGTTAGAAAGGTCTTTACAAATACAAAGTCAAGTCAAAATGTTACAGGCAGTGTTGGGCAAGTTACTCTAAAACGTAATTAATTGCATATTGAACAGTGTAATTAGATTACTGTACTAATCAATCTCTCTTAAAAAGTACTCCATAAAAACTGCCCGACGGCCGACCGTCGGCTTGGTGTGTTCCGGGCTTTAGGCATGTTACTTTGTTATTTGTTTCCCAGCTTTTGCACCCCCACAACACACTCCAGCAGCAAGTGAAGATTGCAGCATTATAATGGCTTTGAAATGAGATCTTCTCAGAGCTCTGAGCAGGTGTCAATGAGCCATAGCACAGCAATAAACAAGACTCTAGAGCTAATACTACCACTGACCAGTTTTACGACAACTCTTCGCCTGGTCTGGCCCATTTTCTACATGCAAGCCATTTTCCGCATGAACATATGATGCTATACATGCAGTTCAGTCTCTTTATGGCTAAAGTGCTTATAACATTCATGATATGTATGCATGAAGCAATTTACAAGCACTCATAACTCACATAATGATTGGCTCATTGGTCAGTGTGTCATGCGCGTGATTGATCAGTAATCTTCTCAAACATGTTTTCCTCTGTTTAAAAAAATAGGTAACATTTTACAATAAGGTTCCATTTGTTAACATTAGTTAATGCATTAGGTATCACAAACTAACAAACAAAAATGTGTTTTTATAGCATCTATAAAACAAAGGTTAAAATGCTAATTAATAGGCTATAACTTGAAATGTCAAAAATGTACTATATTGAATACATTTGGTAAAAGTAGTATGCACTGTTTGTGCATGATACCTAGAGTTGAAATTATTTATTAATCCATATTTTCACAACAATCGATAAGTGAGACACTAGATGACTGCAGTTGCGTTTTTTTTTGTTTTGTACAAAGCAAGCGAGAGCGAATCCGTGGTGTGATACAACAGACATGAAAGCGGCGGTTTCAGTTACATGGATGAGCCGACTCTTACAGCGTTGCCATAGATGACAGTAATTATGAGTAAAAATCTGAGTTTTGAATGCTGCGAGTGAACAATCAAGTTCACATATTTCAGAGACACGAGACCTTATGCGCCAGAAAAAGAATCTTTAGAATTTTGTCTTTGAACTTTGAACCATAGAACGTATATTTCTATGGCATTGCTGTCGAAGAGTATTTAGCTGGTGAAGTGGATTTACTTATTGTAGAGTTCACAAAAGTTATCACAAGCAGTCGAGCACTGTAATGTCTGAAGCGGATGTCATAACAAACGTCAATAGACCGGTAAGATTTTAAAACGATTGATAAATCTGTAAGATCTTACATTCATGCTGTGGAAATACAACCCAAAAGACAGAAGACAATACGCACAGCGCTGAAACGGGGCGGGGCTACAAAAGGGCTAGAGTGGTGCAAGGATGACGAATTTTTGTAGGCCAACCCGGAAATTAGCACCACCAACACAACTTTTACGAATTCTGAAGCCTAAATACATTCGGCAGAAATAAAAAGCTAAACGAAGGCTATAAACAAATTACATCACCATCACTGAGCTTCCGACAACTCTTTCAGTCTTTGTTTAAAAAAGAAATTCCTTTGAGTTAGAGCGCGATTATAAACACAATGAGGCTGTGAAAGCAGACAGTGCATTGATGAGTTAACCTGTTCGGTGTGATTATGGGGATAAGAGAGTTTTAAAATCGTACCTATTTGTTATAATCCATTACAGTGTACAAAACAATCATCTCAAAATGGCAGCTGCATGATAATTAAATAACTGTATACAACATATAGATTTGAGTTTTAATATTATTAGCTCACCAAATGCAAAACTTGCACGAGGAAAACCTGTTCCTAGTGCAAAGCGCCGACTTCAGTGACAGTGACAGTGATGGTGTGTTCAAGTCCTCCTGGGAAGTTCGTATTTACGAAGTGGGAAGTCGTGTTACGATGTCAGGTGTGTTCAAGTCATTTCCGTCGGAGTAAGATGGCGGTGTACCTTCTCTTAATTTACTACACAAAAATACAGCAAGGTTTTTAAACTCTATAATTCTAGAAAATGATAAATAAAGAATGTGCATCAGGTTTGTTTTACTTTTTATGTTGTAATTTATTTATGAAGCCATAAGCGTTTCAATCACTCATTTCTGATGCGATACTTCAAATGCGCATAAAAACAGGGCGATGGAAACAAAGCTAATGACATGCCCCCCAACTCCTAAACACCAGGGTTTAAAGAAAATCCTGAGCTTCGACATTGTGGTGGATTAAATGTGCATTAAAATCTTAATACAATCTTTCCGACATGACTTGAACGCACCATAACATACTGCTGCATGGCACAATTGACCAATCAGAATCAAGTATTCCAAAGAGCTGTGTAATAAAGTAGAATAAAATATGAAACTATCTTGAGCTTGTGTTCACCACAGACCTTATTTCAAGTGTAAACCAAAAACCTATTAAAAAAAAACCATTGACTTCAGGATGATGAGCTAAAATGCTAACTCTATTCTGGGTTTTGGCCTACAAAAATACGTAATTCCTGCACCACTCTACAAACAATGAATATAACAAAATTAATTTTATTTTAAAGTGTCACCAAAAAACTTAAATAATAATAGCAAGCACTTGCACTAGTGAAAATATTCAATGAAATTAAGAAAGAAACTTTTCATGGATAATCATGGTTAATCAAATATATAATACATATAATAATTTTCTTTCTTTCTTTCTAAAAGGGCCTATACAATTGCATCATATGGATAGAACTAGGTTATTTTTTTGATGGATTGCATCATTAGTTTGGCTTCACAGTATCTGAGTAGTGCAATTTTGTGGCTAATAATTTACATGCATAAATAACACAATAAACTCACACCCGGAGCTCCTCAGCATGACCTTTCACTCTCATCAGGCAGTGTGTGTGTGAGACAGTAATTAGCCATTAAATCGGTACATCTGGGCCCTCCAGCTGTGTGGTCAGCTCTAAATGAGCTAGAGAATAAACCATCACTCTTTACCTCTCGCTGTCCCACCGGAGAGACCCAGGGAAAGGCCAGGAGTGCCGGACTGCTTTATGAGTTCAGTCACTGGGTTCAGAGCAGCACCCATTTGTAATCATAAACAAATATTGGAGAGAACCATCTGACTGCACGCTTCATTACAATCAATTCAAACGGCAATTCCATTATTATTGCTGTAGTGTCCACATGCCCATCTCTGAAAGCTATTATCTTCACCACAGGCTTCTTTTTTTTTAACTCTAATAAAACTGTACGTATAGTTAAAGGATGAATTGACAGCACTTGTGGCTAAATATTTTGATGTTTCTTTAAAAAAAAAAGCAAAAAGCAATCCATAAATGTTAAAAACTTTCCAAGTTATAACCACCAGATGCCTTAACAACTCAAATAATATGCAAATTAATATAAGAAAAATTAATTTTATAACATTTTAGTAATCGACATTATGCCACAAATACTGTCAATTAAAGGGGTCATCGGATGCATAGCCTATGTGTCTTTGCAGTGTGTGGACACAACCACCATGCAATGAAAAAAATCCATTCACTCCTTTTTTTTTATCCTCAAAAAGTCTAAACACTCTCAATAATCAAGCCGTTTGGATGCTCCGCCCACGACCGCTGACGGACTGTCCCGTATTAGCATATTTCCGCCCTCAGCCATTTGTATACGGTCCGCCAAGGCAGCACTTTATGTGTCTTGTGTTTAACCAAAGTACATTACAAACTTTACATGAAGACCCTAAAGAATCATACCAACTTGTGGAAAATGGGCATTCGATGACCCCTTTAAGTTTAACTTGCATTAAACTCGTTATATTCCTTTTAAAGTTTGTCATGACCTCTGTTGTACTCAGAGGTCATTTACCAATGTAAGATGGGCATGGACATGCATTGAGAGACGCTGTGACGGCAGACGGACGAGGGTGGCTGCCTCCGATATTCATTTCAGCATGCCGGAAGGTTCTAGCAGACCTGATCTGTCACAACGGGCCTAAGCTACACCCTAAGGTGAAAAAAAACAGTTGGATGTGTAGGAATGAATTGAATAAACACAGCGTAATGTGAGCCGATAGTGGAAACCAAGTCAGCTGAACAAATTACCCACCTACCCTATTGTGCAAAGCTCCACAGCATCAAAAGTGCTTGAGGAACCAAAATGAAGTCCATAAATGTTTCCGCTTCACAAGTCATCAGGACTTTAACCGGAGTCATGCTTTTGCAGTAAGGGGTTGTGTTTGCAGTATACAGACAGCAAATAAAAAGCAAAGCTGGAAATAAATGATAATAGTGGGCCAGTCTACAACAGCAGCATGTGTTAATATCGATAGGCTTCATGCTTATTGTCATGATTGCTGGTTTCCAGAGTTAGACCTCAGATCATTACCTCTGTTTCACAGGGGGTCATGAAATCCATGGCTGCCTCTAATAATGGAGGAAGCCATATTCAAACAAACTCAAACAGAACAGTCCCTTAAATAACTAAAAAAGGAAGTGGATTCTCCAAATAAAAAAAATAAAAAAAATTTGGTTCAAATTGTTACCGTTAATTGCATATTAAATAATAATGAATAAGCATTTATAAGAATATTTTTTATACTTATTAAATTAAGCATAATTATTATATGTATTAGAATAATATTAATTTCTACAAATACTAAGATATAGGCTATAAATTTGTTACACTTAAATATGTATAACATTCATATATTATGAGTGAACGTGAATTAGAATTGCTTTGGATAAAAGGATTGAACCTTATAGTAAAATGTTACCAAAAACACAAAGCTGAAAAACAAAAACTGAGGGGAGATCTTTCCATATTGCAGTCCTGAACGGGAGCCCATTTTGATGCATTTAGTAAATATTGGAGAAAGTGAAAACTAAAAAAGCAAGGCATCAGAACCCCACAGGAATTTTAAAAGTCTTCAAGAGCTTCCACCACTAACAAAAAAATAAATTATAGCAACAGTGAGCCAGTTTCAATACAGTCATCTTGAGCCTGAATAAAACAATGTATTGTTTAACAATGTGGGTGTTTCAAAGAGCACCATAATTAGGTTTTATAGAATTGCATTTCCAATTATTCAAAGGATTAAGCGTTTGTTTAAGAGCTGATATAAATGGAATAAACTGATATTTGCAGCGTAATCCCAACTAATATCAAGTCAAACTCATGGTGTCATTTGAAATGTGGCAACTAATTAAAATGTCAATGCATCATAAAATGTGAAAAAGCCGCTGTTTTACAACTTTTAAGTTTGCTATCGAAATGGCATGAAACTTGAGACTTGTACTCAAATCAAAGGAGAATTTGCTGGACACTCTTGATTTTTCAGCTTCAGAGAGTTACAAATAATGATGTCTAAGTGCGCCAACTAAATTATTCAAAAGGGGTGCGTACTTGCCTCCAGGCAGAGCATCACCTGGATGAATAGCTGGACTGATCTCCTCTTAATGTGCCACGCAAGGCACTTGCTCTCTTCATTAGACAGCCCTGTTTGATAGATATATAAGAAAATTACATATTTCTGATTTATCTGATACTTATCTGCCATGTTATTGCTGGGGATGTTAATGATGGCCTCTTAACATTTTGCTCTCTATTGCCTGTATGACCAGAACTCAAACATGCATGACTATATGGCTCATGTTTTTTTCACTTTATATGGGCTGCAGTGGAGAAAAAAAAGAAAAAAAAAGACACTATGTCCTTGTGCAATTATCAATAATTACATTTCCCTCTAACCGCCTTGCGAGGCAAATATTAGACACAAAAATCTTTCCAACAATTTATGTTACAAATTCTTGCCTGAACACAATAATCAAGCAATGGAAGTTGATGTAGTTTATTGTGTCTACAATGGAGCTGCAGGCAGTCAAGCAGCAGTAGGATGTGTTCATCCATTTGCCCAGAGCTCACATATAATTATCTTATTCATCTTCTCTATGGCAGTAGCAAGAAATCTATTGAAAGACGTTCGATTATGTTTCCTATAGTAGACAAATGTGTCTATGGTGTATTATCATTGCATAAGCAGAACCTTTAGTTTTAGTTCAGAATACAGTTTAGAAGTACAATCTGGGATATATATATAGTACTGTGAAAAAGTATTAGGCGCATTTGTATTTTCACAAAAAACTAATGGTTTTAAGGCAGTTATTCATATCTTTTGCTGTAGGAAATATCAGTTTACATTCAAACATTCCATTTGTCATTAATTGTAATGTTTTAAATGTCTTGAAGACGTTCCCGCAGTTCTTCTGGATTTAGTCTGTTGCAGTTTTCTTGTTTCTTCATGTAATCCCAGACAGACTCGACGATGGTGAGATCAGATCATACCGGCTGTTGTCAGATTCATTGTGCATAAATAAATCTCACTGGATTATTACAATTAATGGCAAAAGGAATGTTTGGAAATGTAAACTGATATTTCCTACTGACACACTACAGCAAAATATATAAATAACTGCATTAAAAACTTTTTTGTTTTTGGTGAAAATACTAACGTGCCTAAGACTTTTGCACAATATGGCGGATTTTTTTATTTTATTACCTTCCTGACTCTAGTGATCTGTAATGATGACCCAAGATTGTCAATGCTAATGATTAATGAGAAACTCACAAGACAAGGCAACATCTAAAAAATTATTTAAATCAAATCAGAAAATGCTGAAGATGCTTAGAAGCTCCAAGCCAACACATTACCACAAACCAACACACCCATGACCCCAAAACCCCTTCCCCTGCCCACTGGCCCCTATCCATGTTATTACTGTTACTCCTTGGAGGGCAGACACTCTATTTATGAGAACTCAAGTACAGGGAACTACATTTCCACACTAAAGTGAATGCCAGGTACATTTTCATGTTTTGAGAATTCACCTTAGAATTGTGTGAACAACATTCTCTTGTGCAAGATAAATGCTTTACTTTGATTAAATTTACATCTCATATTCAAAATTGATAATTCACGAAAAATAATTCATGCTTTTGTTATTGAATTTATGAACTGTTAAATTCACTAGCGTAATACTGCCATTTTTTAACCTGCAAAAAACCCCCCTTAAAACAGCTAATTATTATGCTTCAAAAAGCTGTTATTTCTGTATATAAGATACATCAACTGAGCTCAACTGACAAACCAACAACTCACAGTGTATTCAAGGTGTGTATTATTGAGTATCAAGGTGTCCATTATATCCATTTTTTTCAGTCAATATAAAATCGATAGAACTGTAAGACACTGAAAGAAACTGTAAGTCACTTTAAGTCACCATGAAATCAAAATGGACATTTCTTATTTTTATGGAACATTGCAGTATTTATATCATGCATTCATAGTTTTTTTTTTTTATAATGTGCCCTCGTAATCTTTAATAAAATAACTTCCCCCTCCCTCTTGCAACGGGATAGCCTGTCACTCACATGAGATCACAGCAATAGCAAACCACAATCATCCAACGATCCAATCAATTCCTGATGGACTAAATCGAGTCCCGTTATGCTTTTTTTTTTTAAGCATTTAACGTATACGTCACAATAGGGAAGAAAAGACTATCGCAACTTCTGTTTCGTCCTGACTTTAACATATTTAATATGTCGGCTGCACCCGTCACTGAGCCTGCCTCATTTCAGAAAAGAAACGATACATTCCAAAGTTACAATAATTCCGAGAAATTACAATCATTTCTGCTTCAAGAGGAATAACAATTTTATAATAGTTACTGTCCTGAAATGACATCTGCTGAAGACTAATGAGACCTCAAGAGTTCGCAGCCTTCGAATTGAGACAGCGGAGTTGAACCAGACAAAGTTACTTTCCAAGGATATCTGTAAAATATGAAGAAATCAGCCAGCTTTTACATTCATCCCGATGTCAGCTGCCTGGAAGCATACAGGACTCCCCCAGAAGAATGCAATTTAAATTCTGCCATCTTTGCTCATCAGCACTCATTTCCTCCAGATAATTGGACACTGGTCAAATATAATGTTATAATAATATAGCAAATACTATAAACTGTAATATAATCATTTTGTGTACAATATATTTCTTTTGTCAGAACACTCAGATACTTTTAAATTGCCATCAAAAGAGAAGGAGGCTTTTTGCACACATAAATGTACTTCTGGCATCTACTGCAGTATTAAGAGGGGCCAACTGGATGACACTGACCAGTCAAAACCCTTGGATCAATTCCATGACTTAATTGGTGCAGTGGGTAATTTATGTGACACTAGTGGGGGACCAAACAAGACTGCAAAAATGAGGATTACAGTACTTTCAAACAAGTTTCCGATTGATTGAGCCAATGTTATGATGTTAAGCTGAAGAGTTATTTTTTTTTGCGTTTTTTTTATGAGGAAATTAGCTACACACCGCACCTTTAAGATTTTCTGCAGTATATATATATATATATATATATATATATATATATATATATATATATATATATATATATATATATATACACTGTATATATATATATATATATACACTGTATATATATATATATATATATATATATATATATATATATATATTATATTATATTATATATATATATATATGAAGAGTTCAGATGCAAAAGCCTAAGTGCCATCTGAAATTTTCTTCTAGAATGATCATTTTTATAAAGCTTGTATATTTAAATTAAGTAATTTCACTTAAATGACAATTCATAGGTAATTTGCATTGCCATTTAAGTGAAATTATTGAACTTAAATATATGAGCTTGATAAAAATGATCATTCTAGAAGAAAATTTCAGATGGCACTTAGAGGCTTTTGCATCTGAACTCTTCATATATATATATATATATATATATATATATATATATATATATATATATATATATATATATATATATTTTTTTTTTTCTTTCACTTGCACTCAGAGTGAGTGACTCGATTTATTGTGTCTCAACAACTCATTTCCTTAGGAGAGTCACCAATAACGAGCTATTGAGTACACTGAAGCTGAAATAAATATATCACTTCAAGTGGATTCAAAGAACACTTTAAACCCACAATTTTCAACCACAATCCAGAATTTAAAAAGGCTGGGGATTAATCTAGATAATGGGAATTGATTGAAACTCAGCCCACCAAACTAGGGCTGGACTGGGACCAAAAAAAATCCAAAAAAAAATCGGCCCTGGCATTTTGGCCCAGACCGGCCCACTATATATGATCATAAACACCATTGATCTTTGCACGCCCTTGAATATGTATACCAACTTCTATTCCTTAAAACCACTAATGCCATGAGTGAGTAGGAATGAGTAAGAGTTAACAGATGAAATAACTACTAACTGTAAAATACAATTGAACATCACTCCGCAGTCATGAATCATAAAACAAGCTATAAGCTGCATTGGCATAGCAATACCAGTGTTTCTCACAGGATTTTTGGCAAATCTGTGGTGAGGGGACCTCTGTCCCAAGGGGGTTCGCGGGCATGCTCCCCCGTAAGAAAATTGTGTGCTTTTTAATGTTATATTCAGTGTGCAGATTGAATAAAGAAAAACTCAAAACTTTTTGGTTATGATAATAGTGTCTGTCTACATTACACTAGCCTACTACATAATAATAGTTATAATATTAATCTCATTACAGTAATAGCCATATATTGTAAAACAAATGCACTGAAAAATTAAATAAAATTTCATAATTAGTTTTGTACTAATTTCTATACTTGAAAGAGATAAACGCATGATCTTTTATTTTGACGGAACCTGCATGGTTGACAAACGCGTCTCTCATTACAATTCTAGTCAAATGCAGTAATCGTCAACTATGCAGATATGGAAATAATGCGTAACTGGGTAATGGGTTCCTACACTCATAGCCTACGTGTTTCGAAAGTATCCTAGTTCTGCGTACCACAGTTCTCTACACTCACTAATTTCTCTCCTTATCCTCCTCACTATCCTCATCAGTCACTTGAAGGGCCTGTTTCTTTTTTTCACGCTATTTCTCTCCACAGCCCAGTGTCAATCAAGAAAATAACCAATGGGCCGCTGATCTACGTGTTTCATGTAAAGTGAGGGAGAAAGGAAGGTTAGAGGAAAAACAGAACTTGATATGGTGAGAAAGCGAGATCGCTAATGATAGTCTCTGCTGTGCAATCAAATCTCATGATACAGCTGTGGTCAGAATTAATGGCACCCCTGCTAAATATGATCAAAACTGGCAGTAAAAAATAAATCTGCATTGTTTATCCCTTTGATCTTTCATTCAAATCATTTGCAAAAATCTAACCTTTCATTGAAGTAAAATAATTGAAAGTGGGGGGTAAATCACATTATAGAATAAAAGCTTTTCTCCAAAACACGCAAGCCATAATTATTAGCTCCCTGTTATTAAATACTTTTTGCAACCTCCTTTTGCCAAGATAACAGATCTGAGTTTTCTTCTATAATGCCTGATGAGTTTGGACAAGAGATCAGAGATCATTCCTCCATACAGAATCTCTCCAGATCCTTCAGATTCACAAGTTCATGTTGGTGCTTCTTCTGTTCAGTTCACCCCACTCATTTTCTATAGGGTTCAGTTTATGGGACTGGGATGGCCATGGCAGAAGCTTCATTTTGTGCTCAGTTGCCCATTTTTGTGTTGATTTTGATGTTAGTTTTGGACCGTTGTGTTGATGGAAGATCCAAGCATGGCCCATTATAAGATTTCTAGCAGAGGCAGTCAGGTTTTGATTTTTGATTTGTTGGTATTTGCTAGAATCCATGATACCGTGCATCTGAACAAGATGTCCAGGACCTCCAGCAAAAAAAATAGGCCCACAACATATAAGATCCAGCAGTTTATTTAACCGTAGGCATGGGCTACTTTTTATCCCTGTTTGCACCAAACACATCTGGTGGGTTTGCTGCCAAAAAGTCCTTTTTAGTTTCATCTGACCACAGAATCCAGTCCCTTTTGAAGATCCAGTCGTGTCTGACCACTGTATATACAGCCCGTTCTCATCCCAAGGATTTCGTCTACATCGAACGCACATGGCACCCTTTAGCGTCAATATGAGACGCAGATAGAAATGGGCCAGAAGGCGCCTCCTAGCGGTCTAACCCTATCCCTACACTACACCTAAACCTACCCATAACCGAACAAAGCTCTGTGTGTCTCATATTGACGCTAAAGGGTGCCATGTGCGTTCGATGTAGACGAAATGTCAAAAGCGTCAATATTATGACGCCCAAGGATGAGAATGCGTTGGTATATATGTAGGGGTTGTATGATAATTCGTGACATCTTTAGTTGATTGGAACTTCTTAATTATTGCCCTGATGGTCAAAATGGGGATTTTCAATTCTTTAGCTTTTTCCTTACAGCCACTTTTGATGCACATCAGAACTATATTATTTGGTTTTACTCATTGTGATGGATGATTAAAGAAATTTGGCCTTTGTGTATTCGTCATATTTAAACTCCTGTGAAACGAAGTAATAGCTAGACAATTTCATGTTCCTAGTCACCCTGGTGTGCTAAATAAAGGTAAATATTAATGGGAATATACTTCAGAGATATTTTACTCGTAAAAAATTCTAGGGGTGCCAATAATTGTGGCCGACGTGTTTTGGAGAAAAACATTTATTTCATAATGTGATTTCTTCCCCACTTTCAATTCTTTTACTTAAATGAAAGGTTAGATTTTTGCTAATGTTTTGAATGAAAGCTCAAAAGAAGAATAAACAATGCAGATTTATTTTCTTTTACAGACATTTTTGATCATGTTTACCAGGGGTGCCATTAATTCTGACCACCACTGTATTGTTGTATTGTACAGTGGCCCGTTAAATTCTTAATGTATGAATGTGTCTTCATTAAATAAAATAAGTGGGATTTTAAAGAAGGATGGCCGGACCGTCACACAGACAGACAGACAGACAGACAGATAGATAGATAGACAGATAGATAGACAGATAGATAGACAGATAGATAGACAGATAGATAGACAGATAGATAGACAGATAGATAGACAGATAGATAGATAGATAGATAGATAGATAGATAGATAGATAGATAGATAGATAGATAGATAGATAGATAGATAGATAGATAGATAGATAGATAGATAGATAGATAGATAGATAGATAGATAGATAGATAGATAGATAGATAGATAGATAGATAGATAGATAGATAGATAGATAGATAGATAGATAGACAGACAGACAGACAGACAGACAGACAGACAGACAGACAGACAGACAGACAGACAGACAGACAGACAGACAGACAGACAGACAGACAGACAGACAGACAGACAGACAGACAGACAGACAGACAGACAGACAGACAGACAGACAGACAGATAGATAGATAGATAGATAGATACAGTAGATAGATAGATAGATAGATAGATAGATAGATAGATAGATAGATAGATAGATAGATAGATAGATAGATAGATAGATAGATAGATAGATAGATATGCAAAATTGTTCATAGATTTAATAATAAAATAAGCAGACTTAGTAACTAAATCTATTTAAGCAGTGCATTACCCATCCAAGAGTGTCTAGATAGATAGATAGATAGATAGATAGATAGATAGATAGATAGATAGATAGATAGATAGATAGATAGATAGATAGATAGATAGATAGATAGATAGATAGATAGATAGATAGATAGATAGATAGATAGATAGATAGATAGATAGATAGATAGATAGATAGATAGATAGATAGATAGATAGATAGATATGCATAATTGTTCATAGATTTTATAATAAAATAAGCAGGCTTAGTAACTAAATCTATTTAAGCAGTGCATTACCCATCCGAAAGTGTCTGAATACTTCTTAGGGCCGCATGTGCTAACTTCAAACATGATTCAGTACAAAACAGGGTAGACACAGCTCATGTTTGTCAATGTGGCTCTGGGCAACAAAGACAACAGGTGTAATTCCAGACCTTCCATGAATTTTTCACTGAAAATATTAGATGTTACGAGCGAAAGAAATCTCACAGTATTTTCTAGGCGAGGATGCAGTGCTCAGCTGTGTGCTTTTTTGCTTTAAATGAAAGGTTGAGAAATGTGTAATCTTTCCCAATCGTATTAGCGTTTACAGGGCCTACAGGAACAGAATAGCAGCTACATCTGAGCTCAGCTGTATGGTTTTAAAATGCATATGTAGCCTGTCACATTGCTGAGAAAATTTTGTGTTTTACAGTAGTGCCATAGTTTCTCATCTCAGCAAACTCAGAGTGCAGTTTCACAGAAAATTTCAGATGAATTCATTTAACAAAATAAATGATATTTTCTTGTAGCCTATAAATCCTAAGAGTTTACACTCCCATTTCAGATTGTGGCTTTCATTCAGATTGAAAAATAGATGTTAGGTAGGCAATTGCTTATATGAGCCCTAAAATTATTTTTTTTAAATACATGATTTTGATTTTGTGTGTGGCACATCTAACATTAGTCAATGTTTGCTGGCTAGTTGTTTGTTTATCATGTATCCTGGGCTCGACGGCGACAGTTGTGCCATTACAAATTCCACTGTGGTTAGTCTGCAAATACATTTGCGATGGATTACTCCAAAACACCTTGTTTAGGTAATGCAGTTTGCTTTTCGCAGGAACTCCTAGTCTGTGTCAGGAGACGTTAAGCAGTAAATTGGCGGTGTTGTGTGTGGTAGCCGACCGGCCCTCTGAGGTTTGTTTGGGTGGGAGGTTAGGTTTGTTGTTGTCTCTCCCAAAGGTTTTGGGAAACCAGGAGACAAACTAATGCACTACGATCAACATCCACTTAACTGTCACCTATGCGCCCTGAATTATGGCTGCAGTCTAAAGAATGAAAAGTACACTACTGCTTAAAAGTTTGGGCTCAGTACGTTTTTTCAGGAATATTGTGATTCTAAATTTATATTTTAAATGTAACTTATTCCTCTAATGGCAAAGCTGAATTTTCAGCATCACATGATCCTTCAGAAATCATTCTAATATGCTGATTTGGTGCTCAAGAAACGTTTCTTGTATAGAAACGTATTTATGTTTCATTGTAATTGTTTCTTGTATTAACGTTTCTTGTATTGAAACGTATGTTTCAATTAGTGTTGAAAACAGTTGTGCTGCATGCTTAATTTTGTGAAAACTGCATGTCATAAAAAAAAATTTTTTCAGGATTCCTCGATGAATAGACAAATAACAAATTATTTTAAAACTAAATATTTTATAACAATAAATACTGTCACTTTTGATCAATTTACTGCATCCTTTATTCTAAATAAAAGTCTTCATTTACTGAAAAATCGTACTAAACAAACTCTCGAATGGTAGTGTATGTGTTAAAATATTACTGACTTAAAGAGATAGTCAATATATACAGTATAATATTATATATATATGGCTTTATGGGTTTCTTCAATGGAAAAGAAGATATTTAGAATAACATTTCAACTGTTTTTTACCATTCAATGAAAGTCAATGGCATCTAAAACAACAACATTGGACCCCAATGACTTACATTAAATGGACAAAAATATGTTTTTAAAAATACCTCCTTAAATAATAAGTTCCACAGGTTAGGACCGACATGAGGTTGAGTAAATGATGACAGAATTTTAAAAAATATTTCTTTGGCTAAACTATCCCTTGAAACAAGTTTCATTACAAACGGATAAAATATTGCAAAAAAAAAATCATAATTTCTAATCCAAGTAAACTGTTGCCAGACACCATTCAGAATAATCTTTGGCAAGCACATCAGCAGAGGATAAAGGGCAGTTAAGGCTTTGTTTCATGTGAAACATTTGCCTTTGACACTTTTTGGCCACTTGTCTTATCTGGGCTTTGTGCAGCTGTGTTTGCTTTTGCGAGAAATGATTACCCTGTATAGAACAGGCAAGAGTCTGAACAGAACAGATAGGATGAGTCATCTACGGGTGACAGTGATGAGCCTGTTTCAACCAAGAGAATAAAAAATAAAAATAAAACTTCATTGGATTCGCAGGTATGTCCTCAATATGAAAAAGCTCAGAATTGGTTTTCTCAGTGGTTGTGTTTGTTTCCAAAGTCCTGAATAAAACCAAATATTCCGTCAAAGCTAATTGTGATCAAATCCAAACATTTATCATAGTTCTCCACCCCATCCGTGGGAAAATAAGCAACAGGATCAGGAGAGATCTGCGGGTAAAACTAGAGCAACGTTCCCCACGTGAATAAGGCGGGGAGGATAAATGATAAAAGGAAAGAATGAGAGACGTGCTCTGGAGATCGCACAGGAAATGAAACACGATGGGCTAAATCTATGATGGCAATACAAGTCAAAGTATGTAGTGATACACTGGGTCACAACTTTTCTTCAACCTAATTTCTTTGCATCTCACAACACAAATACCCGCATTTGTGTAGCTCAGACTATTTGATTTCATACAGTGAATGTATTTGTAGTTCTGCCGCGATTGCGCCAAGATATGATTCACAGAATCGAATGCATGCCAGCAGCATTTGAATTACACCACATGCTCGAGCACTCGGCCATGAGAGATTAACGCCCATTCACTGCAAAGATTCAACACTTGAGGGATACAGTTTCTTTTAAAACGTGGCCTCCCTCCCTTAAGAGTTATAGACTAGCCTATATTTATCTGAATGCTTACTACAACCAACATTTTGCTATCCGACAAGTACAACATATTAAAATTGCATGGTAAATCCCAGCCTCAAGCAGGCCTATCATAATCACATAAAAGCCAAATGAAATGTATTCAGACCCTTAAAATGCAAAACATGGTCTTTCACAAGAAACAAGTTTGTAATTATGGGCAGATGATTGAATTTTTTTTTTGCTTGATTTCTTATTTGGTGTTATTAGTATTTTATTATTATTTTTTAAATCAGATATTAAAACATGAATATTCTACCCTGGACATTTGTTCTCAGGAAATGAAGTGCAAATATCTTCCTCCATCATAGATGGTGGCATATAATTATACCAGCAGGCTGCAAAATTGACTTTTGCTTTCAGAACTCTTGGTCTTGTGAACTGTCATCTCTGAGTTAATTTCCCTGGAGTCTCCCCCTTACAAATTGTATGTCACTCTTTGCAGAATTGAAATGTAATGATGCTTAGAGGTACCTTCAAAAGGCGATCGAACAATGGCTACATAGTCTTGCTCTTTTGAGGGCTCATTTTAGAAAGGCAAAAGTGCTATTTCTTTTTCATTACCCTGCAGCAGATGTGGAGGGGGCCGCATATAATTAATAATCATCAAGACTGAATTTCTACTGGACTGAAACTATACTAAGTGTTGAAGCACTGAAGACAAAAAAACTAAAAAAAAACAGGTTTGGTGTGACAACAAGTGGACTTCATTTGTCATGGTGAATTGATACCACGAGAGCATAAAATATAGACCAAATGTCAAAGGTGCTTTCCATGGGGATGCAAAATAAAAAGAATAAACCAGAAAGCCCAGCAACGTGAAATGAAACATGCTCACTTCAATAAAAAATAAATAAATAATAATAATACTTTTAATCTGCAAGAATGCATTAAATTGATCAAAAGTGACAGTAAAGACATTTAAATTGTTACATTAAAAATAGGGATGCACCAATATGAACATTTTGGCCGATACCGATAACTTTATATTTGAAAGGCTATGGCTGATAGATCTAATTCTAAATTGTTATATAATTTTTAGAGTCTCACCATTAAAAGCCATGTCCCAAGCACACAATTATAATGTTCTCATTATAATTTTATGTAACCTATATGACAGACTTATGCTGCACAAGTTGCACTTAACTGTATTTTATCGAAGACATGATTCCAATCATATTTCAAACCGGTATGTCCTCTGCATTTTTTCTCCATATTGTCAATTCATCAATGGGATCAAATGAAAGGGCTATTCTTACTTCATGGCGTGAATCTATATTAAATCCCACGTAATTAGACTGACATGGAGAACCCATATGTTGTAATATATTATTCATAAATTTTTGATAGAGCCGTCTTATATAACGGGAGATGTAAAACAGTCAGTTCTGCATTTAAACCTTTCAACATTTGCAAAGGCCATTCCAATGACATTGAATTCCCACGTCACATCTTTTCTCTGCTATCATGACAAAAACATTTCACCAGACAAATACCTAATTTAGTCTGTTATCAATATAGCGAATTTCAGCCAGGTAAATGCCATTACGGCTCTCATTTGCTCTGACACCTCTAAAAGAATGCGAAAGCACCTGAGGTTCTTAATTTTGTGTGAAGGAACAGGTGATTGATTCTGTGCCTCCAACCACTCTATGGAGTCAAATGACTGCTTTATGATCCAGCTGCACAATAATTCACTCAGATATTGAAATATGCCATCCATCAAAGAGCCCTCTAATTTCCCTCTGGAAATAATGAGTCCTCTCATTATTTAATGTAACTTGCCAGACCAGGGGTTTTCAGCGTGTTTATCAGATTCCTGTACCACATCGATTAGCGCTAGAGGGATCTTCGGTCACTTTTGAGCTGAATGAGAATGCGAACCTTCTGCCACCAGCCGTGTCTATACTAAACGGTGAGGTGAAGATTCATAGCTTGTCTCTCTAGGCATGGCAAGTACACAAATCTTGTAAATTAAAGCAATGTTATGGCATGGCCCAATTCTGCTCTCTGAAGCACGATGCCCTTTTCTGCCGAGAGACGGAAAGGGCATGCAGCTAAAAACAAACTTTAGACTCACTTTTGAAAAGGCAAAGGGAAACCTCTATACATCGGTGCAGACACAAACATATTAAAGAAGGATACACAAAATAATATAAAACCATTATGAGAACTGGTCATGCTGTGACGTTTTAAAACTTAATTCAAGTATTGACTTAAGACCACAATAAATCTTTCAAGAAAAGATAGAGTACCGTTCAATAATCCTGGAAACTAGTCTGACTCCATATAAAAGCCAAGCACTCTTTAAAAAAAAAAAAAAAGGTTTCTAAATAGAATAGGATTCTTGACAAAAAAACAAAAAAATTATTCTAGTGATAAAGTATGTTTACCAGCTGTTTAATTCATTACATTTAATGAGTTTAAAAAGTATTAATTATAACTAAATCTATAACATGGTCCAATGATGGGAACTCCTAAAAGGTTCACGCTTAAAAATAAAGGTTCTTCATTGGTATCAGTGGTTCCATAAAGAACCTTTGACATCAATGAAAACTTTCTAATGCACAAAAGGTTCTCTATATTGAGAAAAAAAAAGGTTTTAAAATGCTATTCAAACTAAGAAAAATGGTTTAAGAATTTTCACTGCAAAAACTCCCTTTTTTTTTAAGTGCTCATATATGAAGTGCCTGAAGGAACCCTTTAATATTCTATTATAACCTTTTCTTCTAAGAGTGAGGTAGAGTTTCAGCAGCTAATCTTATGTAAAATGGAGCAGTTAGATGATTTCCAATCAGCAGAGTGCTGTACAAAGTACACAGGCAACACTGTGATTTCAATTTGAATGGACAGTAAAACAAAGGCAGAACACCGTACAATCTGATAGGTAGCATTACTTGATAGACCACCGGCACAGTAACTTCATATTGACGCACGGCTAAACAAAGGCAGAGTACCGTAACTCAATTTGAGCGTTCTAAAACAAAGCCAAAGAGTGGTAAGTGGTGTTACGGTGTTCTGCCTTTGCTTTCTCATGGGCTTTTGGAAGTTACTGTTAAGACAACCCATTATTTTCTCGAAAAAACAACGGAATTGACTCAAGATACTTATCCACATGATAAAGGAGGTCTTGAATGTGCCAAAAATATCAATAACTCATTTTCGACCAAAAACAAAGTTACGGTATTTTGCCTTTGCACGGCAGTGTTGTTATATCATATATTTGTCATCAAAGTAGGGGTGGTGTGCTTGGGACACAAATGGCAAAGGGTAATGGGAATCTTCCAACAAGGAGTATTTACTGTTGCTCAAGTAAACCACGACTTGTTCAATTTCCATATGCAGCACAAAAAGACTCTGGCTTATGTCCAGATATCACTGCAGTAGAACTGTTACTGGGAAACAGATGATGGATTTCTCAGATGTTTACCTTTTCACAAAACACTTTCACAGTAAACAGTAATGTGTATGAGCCATTTAAAATACCACAATGTTTAAACATTGTCAAATCCCAAAAGATTTTCTCCACATATTGAGTACTTCTGAGAATCTGTGATAAATTGATGCTCTGCTCATATTGGCATGATGAAATAGATCTTATTGGTTAACAAAATCCATCATCTGTTATTTTTTTGTGTACATATAATAAATAAAAAAATAATTGTATGTCTAAAATAATTGTATTCAGCAAGGATGCATTAAATTGATCAAAAGTTACAGTAAAGACAAAAAAATTGATTTAAAATAAATGCTGTTCTTTTGAACTTTACATTCATCACAGCATTGTGGGGGGGGGAAATCAATCATGGTCACTACAAAAATTAAGCAGCAAAAACTTTTCAACAGATAATTATTTATTGAGCAGCAAAATGATTTCTAAAGGATCACTGAAGGCTGGAGTAATGATGCTGAAAATTCAGCTTTGCCATCATATGAATAAATTTCATTAACAAATTAAACATTTATTTAAAATTGAAAAACTAATTCAAAATATGAATGGCTTAATTTTTGAACAAATAGTCCTTGATGAGCAAAAAATGATTATTTTAAAAACATTTTGAAATCTTACTGACTCCAACATTCTTATAATTTTTTTCTTCCATTCTAATGATTTGATTCTAATGATATTCATTGATGTATTTATTTATTTTTGAAGACTTTGTTCTCAAGTGTCCCATAAACCAAATTATTTTTATTAAAAAAAAAAAATAATAAAACAAACATATTTATTCACAAATGAGTAGGGAACAAGTGATATTTTTGGACATGTCACCATACAAAGTGTACAAATTCAACTGTATTTTTTAAACCTCTTTTGTTGAAATCCCCAATACAGTGTCTAATTATTTTCTCCAGTAATGCAACCATCTGGCGACAAAAGTAGTCAATAATTTGACAGCTGCGTGGGCACTGAAAGCTGCTAACATTTCAAAGCCAAAGCCAAGACTTTACAAATGATTGATTTGCCATTGTCATGTAAAAGTTTTAACAGTATGACACATTTTAACATACAGTACGAACACCAAAGAAAAAGAGCGCGCTCAAAAGACAAACGTCTCTATTAAAGCCCGGGACCCATAAAAGATACATAGCCTACCGGCCCTTTGCGGGTGACGGCTTCTGCTTTCAGAGCCTGCCCTGTCAGTGCTTTTATATCTCTGTATATGGCTGAGTGGGGGTGAAAAATGGAGGGTGATGCCAGGGTCACTTCTGGGGATCGAGTGCAGCTACTGAAGCGGGACAACCAAATTCCTGATGGAGTTTGCAGCCGGTTTGCTAGGCTGTGGCCGACCGCTGAGTTACAGTAATACGGAGATACGGACGGCTGTGCAAGGTCGCATGATATTTATATAGATGTAATTGCTCAGCACTGATGCAGAGCGGGGAAGAGTAAGTCACTTGCACAAGGACCTTTCCCAGAATGCCTCTCTTCAGAGGCTCTATCTGTGCACTATAAAATGCATCTCAACAGAAATGCTTCATTTGTTTTCTATGCTTTTTTAAACAGAAACACGTAAGCCAGAAAGTCCAATTTCCTAAGCAGCAAACTAGCCATCCATCCAAACAAACTCTGTAAAAAGACAATCTGTCAGAAGCAACGCGGCTCAGTCCATCCGTAGCATCCGCGCACCCCCAGCTGATATCAGTGGTGTGAATCTGGCACACTCTCTGTGCTTCTATGAGCCGAGTATCAGCTTCAATTTGTAAAACGTCCCTCAGCACACCCTTGCATCTGTCTCAATCAATGAGGGCAATTGCCAAAGGCTCCAGACAGGCCGTCTGCCGCTGCTTGTCCCTGACAGTCCCTCTGTCCCAACTCCAGCTGAGGTTACAGTGTCTGCTGAAAGCCCCAGTCAGCATTCTGTCATGCTCTCAAAATCATTATTTAGGCCTGAGGGGCCGTGCCATTTCCGCACAGTACAATTAAGAGAAACTATTGGGTACGTCAGAGAACGAGAAAGAGGGCAGAGGAGAGGAGCTTTTGAGATCCATCTTTGGGGAGCAAAAATCTGAGACCAAAGTGTAAAATAATTGTTTTTTTACTACGTTAATGCATTTTTTTTAAATATTATTAACAAATTGTAATGAGATGGTTTACAAAAGCATTACTATTTGAATTAAAAGTTTAAATGAAATTCCTTGCAAAGGAGTCACATGATCATTGACAAATATGACTATTTATCAGTGGACAGAATGATATTATTCATGTCATGTCACTATATGTTCAAAAGTTCAGTAATAAAAAAAAAAAACATAATAAAAAAAAACATTTTATTCAGCAAGGAGGCATTAAATTGATCAGTTGTCAAGACTGTCAAGACATTTATACTGTCACTAAACTGTGACTTGACTCCAAATTTGCTATGTTGAGAGTTCAGACTGTCCTCTATCTGTGTGCCAAATTTCACAACTTTCCAGTTAGCGGTTCTATGGGCTGCAGAATAATTATAATAATAATAATAATAAGAAGAAGAAGAAGAAGAAGAAGAAGAAGAAGAAGAAGAAGAAGAAGAAGAAGAAGAAGAAGAAGAAGAAGAAGAAGAAGAAGAAGAAGAAGAAGAAGAAGAAGAAGAAGAAGAAGAAGAAGAAGAAGAAGAAGAAGACCAACGATTACAATTTGTGCCTATACGCAACTTCGGTGCTTGGCCCCTAAAAATCTTACGACCCTACACTTTTGATTTGTGTTGATCAAATTAATTAGAAAATCTGAGATCACATTGAAAAACATACAACATGTATGTTTTTCAATGTGATCTCAGACTTTCAGAACCCACAATACATAAATTACTTTAATTAAAGCTGCAGTCTGCAGTTTTTCCTCTTTGTCGCCATCTCTGTTCGAAATCTGCAATTGCAGTTATTCGCGGAATTATCAACTTTACGTGCGTTGTGCCTCGGCATGGCCAGCCCGATCTCACGGGAAAACGTAAAAATTCTACGAAGTGGCTTATTCGTACGAATTCATACGACCTGACTCAATTTTGCAAAATCGTACATATTTTACGAATTGGCCAATTCGTATGAATTCATACGAATGACCTACCCCTGACCCCGCCCCTAAACCTACCCATCACGTGGGTTTAGACAAATCGTACAAATTCATACGAGTGAGGTCGTACGAATTAGCCAACTTTTTATCATTCGTACGAATTCGTACGAATTGGTCGTGAGATAGCATTGGCATGGCACAGCGCGGATGAATCCAATGTTTTGAGGAGAATGTGGCTGTCCATCACCGCGCCGGTGTGGATACTGTCATTCGCAATCACAGATTCTACTTTTTGGAAGTATGACCAACATAAGAATTTTCACCAGAAAATGTCGTCTGAACAAGTAAGTAACTTCCACTTTTGTTCTGACCAACTAAGGGAAAAAAGCATTGCAGTAAATCATGCTGATTAAATCTAACGATCGCTTATCATATCACGTCAAACCGTGCAAATTATACTTTGTTCTCAAATTGTTAATGTTAACAACAGCAGCATTGCGTGACTACATTTAATGCCCGTCCGATATTTATCCTTGTTTTCGCATGGGCCGGTTGAGGTCTCTTTTTTTCTCCGACGTTTTACAGCGGGTGAATCTCCTGATGATTGTCGTTTGAACCTTTCTGGATCCGCCATCGAATTGATAAGTTTAATTATATCAAGTGCTGCGAGAAAAGGCTATAAATCTCCACCTCCAACATCCTCACACGCAATATAGCCTACTAGCCGAGACTCCTTCTTTATGTGTACAGATGTGACGTAATGAAGCAAAGACATGCTCGAATTTCCCGCGGAAATCCACCAGTACCTCTGGAATTAAAAACATTATTACAGGCTTACCATTTTGAATCGAGCTAAGGCAAGCAGATAGTGTTGAACACTGGCTGGTTATGTACTTGCTCAACATTTTATTTTGGATAATTTTTAACCCAAAAAAGCTACGGACTGCAGCTTTAAACAAATTGTTTCACTGTAAAATCTGATTAGATCAGCCTATATCCTTGATTTACACATGTAACCACCATTAAACCAATATATATATATATATATATATATATGTTGACAGGTTTGACTGTTGCAAAGCTCAATCAAAGAAAATGTCCAGAGTAATTTTAATAATCATCCTTTATTTTTTTCGGGAATTCATGGAGATAATGAGCTAACCAACTTAACGCAAGTTTGTAACTAAATTAAACCTTCAAACAAAAACTAATACTAAATAAAATATGGCTGCAAAATGTATATGAATCCGGAAATTTGTACCGATTACCATCATCCATTTTAATAATGTTTTGTTTGTGATTCTGAAGCGTGAAGCAAGTGCAAAGAGAGAAAATAAAATCCTGACCAACTATGAATGATTTATTTGACTTATTATGCCATTTGATTTCTTTTTACTAATAGCAAATTATATTTGACGAGGCAAACCGCTCTGAGTGAGCTGGGTAATTACACTACATGATTTGCCTCATTAGGTTGTGTCCTAGTATTGTGTGGACTTAGCTTTTTGAGTTATGTATTTCATGCATTTAGAAATAATGTGCTATTATGCTGAATCCAAACATCAGAAATTATTTCACACAAAAGCCAATCTTTTCTTTTCCTATGCACTATGTATTTTTGGAAATAATAGCCTATATTTAAATAATCCACATCTCAATTAATAATATGTTAGGTTGTGTAGGCCTTGATCTTTGCCTTTTAAAATCAATTGCTCATGAAGTCAGGCTGAACAAGTTAAGTAAAGGGTATGTCACCTACAGAAACACCTGTCCAAGCAGACTGAAAGGAAACACCCTACATAACAGAACGATCAATACCTGTGTTCTCCTGACAGCTCCATTTCAGTGCAACCAGCATTTTTATCACACACTAAATATGCAGGATGTACTGTAACAATTACCCATGTCTAATTTGCACATTAAAAAAGAAGTCAACTAGAAAAAGAGAAAGATTGTTTTTTTAAAGCACTAAACTATCTAAAATGTTACTTAATGTTTTTTTGGGGGTTTTTGGCGATGGATGGATGGATGGATGGATGGATGGATGGATGGATGGATGGATGGATGGATGGATGGATGGATGGATGGATGGATGGATGGATGGATGGATGGATGGATGGATGGATGGATGGATGGATGGATGGATGGATGGATGGATGGATGGATGGATGGATGGATGGATGGATGGATGGATGGATGGATGGATGGATGGATGGATGGATGGATGGATGGATGGATGGATGGATGGATGGATGGATGGATGGATGGATGGATGGATGGATGGATGGATGGATGGATGGATGGATGGATGGATGGATGGATGGATGGATGGATGGATGGATGGATGGATGGATGGATGGATGGATGGGCTTTAAAATGGTACTCAGCAGTCTCTGCATACTACATGATTTAATAAGGTAATGTTGGCCTACTTTGATAAGGATATCTAACCCACTGTTAGCAAAGCATTATTATTCTTCCTAATAATATTAAATAACTTTTACAATGACAATCTGCCAAGATGCATGCAATATCCATGTTTAACGTTAACGACACAGATAAGATATTGATGAACGTTTCAGCCATAATTCAGCACCTTTGGGCCTCAAAGCTCCCTTAAAGGGATAGTTCACTTTGAAATTAATTTTTGGTATGTTTTAGCTTACCTCAAGGGCATCCAAGATGTAGGTGTCTTTTTTTCCGCAGTAGTTTCAATTTTGATATTTTTAGGTCAAACCGTTCTTGTCTGTCAGTCATAATGCAGGTCTATGGTCATTATCTCAAAACACAAGCACAGAGTCCAAATTAAAACAATTCCCCGTCGTCCAAATTAAACAATTCCCCATCGTAAGTACACATTGATGGCCTAAGACACGAAACGAGCGGTTTGTGTGAGAAAACGAACAGTATTTATATCGTTTTTACCTCTTGTACACAGCCATGTCGAAGTGATCTGATCTGACGTGTGCGCAGACTGGTGCATAGATATATACTAGTGGTGCAACGGATCATCATTGATCCGTGATCCGTTCGGATCAATATCTTCGGTTCGGCACTCACGTGATCCGCGGATTGATTGATGAAAAAAAAGTTGTGCGCATGTTCAGTCCACACACAGCGTGGTCATGGCGAGCGTATGAACCGCAGAGAGCGTGACGCCTATTCGCGCCGCAAAACCTCCAGACGTGCGTAAACGCGTCTTTACATTGACTTCACATTGAAATCACTCGCGCCAGACGCTCTATTCGCGTTTGGTGTGAATGCAGCATGGGTGACGGCGAGAGAGAGAGAGAGAGAGAGAGAGAGAGAGAGAGAGAGAGAGAGAGAGAGAGAGAGAGAAAGAGTGCCTGCTAGTGCGAGCGAGCAAGGTAATACGTTGTCAAATATGTTTAAACTTAAATTAACTACATATACAAGTAGTTTTGTCTCTTTGTATTAATTTGTCCTGTTATTGACATAGGCCTAATGCGCGTCATTGACAAAATGCGCAACCAGATGTTCGAATAATTCGAATATGTGTTTTTTAGAGGGAATATTCGAACGTCATTTTTGAGCAATTTTGACAGCCCTATATGACAGTGGAAACACATAAAGCATTGGTCCATGTTTAAAGGAAGGAGATGCCTTTTTATGTTGCACTTTAAGTTGTTTTTCATTAATTATGTTAAAAAGAAGATATTATGCCTTGTGCACTTTAAGTTGATTTTATATATTTTAATTTAACAATTTAAAAGTGTTAATAAAAAATAAAATAAAATGTTGCTGATCCGAAAAATGATCCGATCCGTGACTCTGATCCGAGAAACGATCCGAACCGTGAGTTTTTTGATCCGTTGCACCCCTAATATATACACACTAGATGTTGCCTTGTCTACGGCAGTTCATTGAACGAATGTCTTTAAGGCGACATCTAGTGTATATATCTATGCACCAGTCTGCGTACACGTCAGATCAGATCACTTCGACATGGCTGCGTATAAGTGGTAAAAACAATATAAATACTGTTCGTTTTCTCACACAAACCGCTCGTTTCGTGTCTTAGGCCATCAATGTATACTTACGATGGGGAATTGTTTAATTTGGACGACGGGGAATTGTTTTAATTTGGACTCTGTGCATGTGTTTTGAGATAATGACCATAGACCTGCATTATGACTGACAGACAAGAACGGTTTAACCTAAAAATATCAAAATTGAAACTACTGCGGAAAAAAAGACACCTAAATCTTGGATGCCCTTGAGGTAAGCTAAAACATACCAAAAATTAATTTCAAAGTGAACTATCCCTTTAACGTAGCCTGGAAATCCAGACCTAAATCTAAATCGCTGAGCAAATTCAACTTGTGCTCTCGTGAGAACTCTGGATTACCAGGGTACCCTTAACGGGTAACTCGCGCCAAAATGCAATCTAGGGTCTTTTTGTTAATCTACCCGAGGCAAACTTTCGTTTAAAAGCATAATTAGAATGGAAACGTCACTTTTAAGTTTGACTGCATTTTCGTTTTCGGTCAAATTGCCTTTTGAATGGGAGGGATTGGGGCATTTCTATGATAGCATCAAAAATCGCTATTTTTAAAACACTAAGAAGGTTCGACACAACATGAAACTTTGTTCATTCACATTCGGAGATCGACTATTTTTGACAGACAAAATGCCGGCGGATGAAAACACATTGAGTTGTTCAAAATCTTTCTTTTTAGTAAACTCTGTGACACAAACAATGTTCTCAATGCTCGAGTTCATGTGTAGAGCCCCTGGTGATACTTCGAGCAAAGTTTCATGTTGTGTCGAACCTTCTTAGTGTTTTAAAAATAGCAGTTTTTGATGCTATCATAGAAATGCCCCAATCACTCCCATTCAAAAGGCAATTTGACCGAAAATGAAAATACGGTCAAACTTAAAAGTGGCATTTCCATTCTAATTATGCTTTTAAATGAAAGTTTGCCTCGGGTAGATTAACAAAAAGACCCTAGGTTGCATTTTGGCGAGAGTTACCCTTTAACAATACATTGAAGTTCTATCTACTAATGAGCATGGTGGGTTAGTAAACTGGCATCACTCCATCGTACTTTGTTTTTTTTGTAAAAACAACAATAACAACAAGACATTATTCATACACATTTTCACAGTGTATTAACCAGATTTACCGCAATTTCTCATTAATTACACGGTGAGACACAATCCCACACTGTTTTAACATCAAATACTGAATCCCTGCCTCTGAGTTACAGCATTATTGTGCCCTTGAAATGTCTTTCACACTCATCCTTCAAGATAACCCCTTGCCAAACAGAGGAAATTAAAAAAGCTTACAATGAGCGGGGCCAACTTTATGCAAGTTGAAGGAAAAGTCTGCTTCTGAGGTGAGAGTCAAAGTGTGGAATTATACACTATCATCAATCATCTTTCCTGGAGATGTTACTGCCAAACTTTGTCCTTGGGGAGACGGTTTATACGGTGCGGCCCATCTCCCCATCAGAGGCATCTGCGCTGTGTTTGTTTTATTGTTTCTTGCTTTTATAAGATGCTGACAGTGCTGTGTTCATAAGCATTCTGCTAACGGCGCAGGTGTCGCTCTTATCTGAGTCTAATCTCGATGTTGACGACCACAGGACTTAATTACATTTTGAAAGCAGCATGCGACCGAAAAGTATCTGGGTTCGCTCTTTTTCTTTCATTTCTTTCTTTCTTTCTTTTTTTTTTTTTTTTTTTTTTTTTTTTAGTGCTTATAATGTATTCCTCAAACTTTCTGGTAAGGGGTTCTACCCTATCTACCCTTTGCAACTTATGTAATTGCTGTAACTCAATCTGAACTGATTAAAGTATATATATAAACAATATGATGTCATCAAAAAATAATAACATAACATAACATAACATAACATAACATAACATAACATAACATAACGTGTGCAGGGTTTTTGAGTTTTTTTGTTTTGTTTGTTTTTCTGCTTCTTCATTGCCTGTGTTTTATGCTGGAGATTATGTACTCTTTCAGAAGATGTGTAATAGCGCCCCCTACCGTATTACAGTGAAATCATGGATTGCCGGAAAATTCCATCAATGGCGGGGATGCGTTGTCTCATAAATAGTTAAACAAATCTTACACACCCCAAAATAAAGAGAAAGAAAATCTACTAAATACACGAACAAATCTATGGTGTAGATAGCTCTAAGTGTGCATTTCAAATTATTGATTACTATATTACATTATATTATCATCAAAATCAGTGCCAAATTGACGTGTTTGGTATGAAAGGGTCTTAAGATATTATTCATTAATGTCTAAAAGTTAAATATACGCTCTGTTTTTACTTGAGATAACCAAGACCATGGCGATGAATATAAGATGATCAATAACTGAATGAGTTCAAGCTCTGGAGAAACCCAAGAGACACGGATATCCTTCAAGAGGCAATAAGAAATCTCGACTCCTCATCTCTCCCTTCCACCCTAATAAAATGAGCTCTGATATACATTCAAGTTGTTTTCGTTTTCATTTTTTTTTTAAGGAACAAATGACTTCTATGCCTATTCAAGCATGCAAGTTCAATTATATGCCCATGCTCTATTAAAAATGTGATTTGCTCTTGTAATTGCCAAAAAGATTGAAAACCATGAGCAGTGTCTATAAAATACGCTACAAAGCAGTACATCTGATGACATATATAAGAGCTCAATTCAAGGCATGCTCCATGAAATAATTTTGAACCGTCTTAATGTTTTTTCATATTTCGTGAGGTCTCGGAGGATGAGGAGGCTTCCTCACACAAAGCAAGAAGAAACTACTCTTTCACCTTGCCTACACACTCGTTTGTATGCACAGACAAACACACTGCAGAAGGGAAGCTGAGTGGGAGGATTAGGCAGATTAAATCCAGTGCCCATGCCTCAGGTCTCGCTTTTTTAGGAATAAGAAATCTGAATGGAAAGATGGCTGCATGTTAAGCCTGGTATGATTCAGTGCCACATGTCACTGCAATAAAAATCCTACAAGGGACTCCTCTGGAAAACAAAAAACAATAGTCCTGAGATCAAAAATATAAAAAGGGAGGTTGCCATGAGTCAAATGAATTATGGAGTAGGGACATCAGACATCATGAAAAAAACATTAAAAAAATCAACAATACATGCATACAAACAAAACCTTTTTTGTGTTTTTGTTTTTATCTGAGCCTTTTTATGAAAGGTTCAATTGATATTTTTTTGGAAGTTCCATTAAAAATACACTTAGCTTGGAAAAAATAAATAAATTATATATATATATATATATATATATATATATATATATGAAGAGTTCAGATGCAAAAGCCTCTAAATGCCATCTGAAATTTTCTTATAGAATGATCATTTTTATCAAGCTTGTATATTTAAATTCAATAATTTCACTTAAATGGCAATGAAGATTACCTATTAATTGTCATTTAAGTGAAATTACTGAACTTAAATACACAAGCTTGATAAAAATGATCATTCTATAAGAAAATTTCAGATGGCATTTAGAGGCTTTTGCATCTGAACTCTTCATATATATATATATATATATATATATATATATATTATATACACACACACACACACATACAGTACTGTGCAAAAGTCTTTGGCACGTTAGTATTTTACATGCCATTAATTGTAATAATCCAGTGAGATTTTTGTATGCACAAGGAGTCTGATATAACAGCCAGTATGATCTGATCTCACCATCATCGAGTCTGTGTGTGATTACATGAAGAAACAGAAAAAAACTGAGACAGACTAAATCCAGAAGAACTGAAGCAACCGACCTGCAAAGCTACGTGAAAAGCTATGTGTTAGTGTACCTGGACAAAAGCTGTTTTAAACGCAAAGGGTGGTCACACCAAATATTGATTAGATTTAGTCTATTTATGACATTTTTGAAGGCATCCTCATTTTAAATCATTTTTACACTGTAGCTTTGCAGCTCGGTTTCTTCAAGCGTCTTGGAGACGTTGCTGCAGTTCTTCTGGATTTAGTCTCTCTCAGTTTTTTTCTGTTTATGTAATCACACAAGATCCGATCATACCGGCTGTTGTCAGACTCCTTGTGTATACAAAAATCTCACTGGATTATTACACTTAATGGCAAAATTTATGTTTGGAAATGTAAACTTATATTTCTTACTGACACACTACAGCAAAATATATAAATAATTGTCTTAAAGGGGTGGTTGATTATGATTTCACTTTTTTTACTTTAGTTAGTGTGTAATATTGCTGTTTGAGCATAAACAACATCTGCACAGTTATGACGCTCAAAGTTCAAAGCAAAGGAATGACATCACTAACCCTAAAATTGACATAAACCCCAGCCCCCGTAACTCAATTTATAGATTATCATGACAGAATATGCTAATCAATGACTAGAAGATAGTTAACTCCTACATAAATCCATCAACTAACCATTCAGAAATGTCCTGCTGCATTCTATGTTGTCACTTCTTCTAGAGTCTCTCCATCTTTGTCCGACTCTGGTTTGAACATAAAAGGCTAAAAGTTGTTGAAATTTTCAGTGTGTGTCTGTATGAGGTAATTGAAGATGCTAACTCATGAGCTCTTGAAGCTCCGCCCTCTGTGTCGGGAGCAGCAGCTCATTTGCATTTAAAGGGACACACACAAACACGGTGCGTTTTTGCGCACCCTCAAAAAGTGACAATTTTAACATGCTATAAAAAATATCTGTGGGGTATTTTGAGCTAAAACTTCAAATACACACTCTGGGGACATCAGGGACTTATTTTACATCTTGTGAAAAGGGCATTATAGGACCCCACTAAAACATTTTTGTTTCGGTGAAAATACTAACGTGCCTAAGACTTTTGCACACACACATTCTTTTTTTGGCGGAAGTTGCTTTCAAAATCCACTTAGCTAGAAAAAACTAAAATATTTTGCTAATGAGTGAACAAACACGCCACACATGCAATTAATGATGAATGATGAGTAAGTGGTCAATAATGGACAAGAATGGCTAATAAGACATTTAATTGGCTAAAGTCAGGAAAAATGTCGCTGCCATTTTGCAGAATTATATAATCATTACAGCTCAAACATTCACCCACAAAGTTTCCTTCACAGTTCGTCAAATATTTGAAAAGCAATTTCCAACCTCTCATTTCTCAAGGTGATTTGTGAACAACAGGAACTGGCATCTCTCTTCCACAAGGGTTTGCTGCTAACTATTTTTATCTCTCTCTCTTTCTCTTCATAAGTGACTCATCTATGACGGGCTCCAGTGTCGTCTTTCCCCTGGCATCATTCTTGTGGCCTGCACTCCCTCTGCTTTTCACATTGAGAGAAGTGTTTTATGGTTTGGGAAGGTGAGACATGGCTCTGCCTATGCAGGCACATCACAGAGGTATTTTATTGCAGCAAGGCTCTGCTTATATCTGCTGCAAATTCCACATCTTAACCTCTGTCATATCACCAAGCCAAACAGAACTTCCTGTAGGCACCAGCTCTGATGTTCTGATCAGTTTATTATAGACCATTCTCTCCCAAACACAACCTATATGAGGTTAATCTCATATATACACTAAGTAAATGTAATATTACAACTCACATCTGCAAAAAATCCAGGCACAAGTGATCTCAATTTGTGTGCTAATCAGAACATGTACAGTAAATCACACACTCACAATGCACAAAACTATATATAAATATAAAGAATTCACAAAATTTCATGAGAATAGTACATTTACTCTAATGTTATTTTAGAAGATTTCTTCACATTATAAATATAAACACAATAATATGTAAAATATTTAAATATTCTGAAATTAGATTATTTCTTGTCAAATAAAATTTTATATTGGTAAATATAATTTAATGCCATTGTCTAAAGTCACTTGACATGACAAAAATACAGATTTTTGTATTTTCAAAGATATCAGTTAACTTACAAGCCACTTGATAAGAAATTTTGTATTATGTGTCTATTTGGTTTTCTGAAGAGAAGTGAGCCATTGGCTTTGAAGACTAAGCTGTCGTAGCAAAGCTTTGTCAGTAAATTCAGAAAACCTTTTTTTTTTTCTTGTCGAGACGCAATTATTTCCAGCTTCAATTTCAGTTGAAGTTTTAGACAAGTTCCACTTGGGAATTATTTACACATATTAATTGCAAAAAGTTGTACAAAGAAGTTTTAGGGTGAAATGTCTTGAAACGATTTCTTGACCTAGCAGTACTTTGGTTCATCTTTATTGTGCAAATACTTTCTCAATATCGATATCCCCTGGTTTGGGTCATTACACTGGCTCGCTGTCAGCGTAAAGCCATCCCCAAAATGAATAATTGCTTCAGATCTGAAAACATCCCATCACCCAGGAGAATCAAACAAAGAGAGGGGACTTCATGGAAATATTTGCAAACTGCTGGCATTTCCTGTAGAGACTAAAAACACCAGTTGTGATGCTACAATATTGGAGCATTTTACTTTGAACAGAAAATAAATCATCAAGGCAACCTGCATGCTTATATTTCAGAAAGGAATCCTCATTTAGAAGGACATAATTGCTAATATGGTTGTTGACTTGTTGGCACTAGCAAATAATGAGTCAAATCAAATAAAGTATAATAAATAAAGTTAGATTGCTAACTCATTTGACTGATTCATTAAAAAGAATGGACTCAATAGGGTAATTCATTCATGAATCAGGCATTGTGGGCTCTGATTCTAAACAGCTGACAGAAGATATACAACAGACAACTTGATTACTTAAATCAATACTGTAGCTTAGCTACTGAAAAGCAATATGATTTAAAAATGCCAAGCTACACCTACTGAGAAGTCCAGACGAGAAAAGTTAATCTTCGTTCAATGAGATCACATCATGCTATAATATAACTGTTTATATTAACACTAACATTCAAAACATTCAGATTTTTGTTAAAGAAGGCTGCATTTATTTGATCAAAAATACAGTGAAATTGTGAAATATTATTACACTTCAAAAATCACTTTTCTGTTTTAGTTGATTGTTAAAAAAAACATTAAAAAAAACATTCTAATGTGCTGATTTGAAGCACAATAAACATGTCTTATTATTACTAACTAGTGCAAAATGCCCGTGCAAAATCATTTTTTGTGTTTTTAGTAATTGTTGGTTTGGTGTGTTTGAGTGCTCATTGTTACAATTACACAGCAAAAGTTCAGTGACATTTTTATTTGTGCATGGTAGAAAGCACACAGTGAACTTAGAGAAAACGCTATGCTTGAGCAAACAGTTTGTGAATAGGCTACTACAAATGATGCCCGTGAAAGAGACCGTGAACGCATTGAATAGGATATGTTTAGTTGGTGAATAGCATAGGCTACTATTACACAGTAGCGATAACGTTAAGCGCACCAGAATGAAATATAATATTCAGAAGTAAACAGCATAGCTGACTTACAGATTCAGTTAACATCCACAAATGAATAAGTGTGTCGATTCAGGGAGCAGTGTAAAGTGCCCGTGCAAAATCAGTTTTTGTGTGTGTTTTTAGTAATTGTTGGTTTGATGTGTTTGAGTGCTCATTGTTACAATTACACAGCAAAAGTTCAGTGACATTTTTATTTGTGCATGGTAGAAAGCAAATACTGATACTGACATAATGACATAGTGAGATTTTTGGGGGGGGGGGGGGGGGGGGGGGGTTATTGTCAAAACATTTGGTAACTAAATAGAATTTTATGAAGTTTAGTGTCAACATGTTACAATGTTTACATTGTAGCCTACAATGACTGGTAGGATACAGTTTTTATTATTGCTTGACAAAAATTTCAAGATTTCAATACCATTCTTGTGATTTGATTCCGATTTTGATTCAATATTGACTAATTTGGATACATGTTTATTTTAAATTTCATTTAAAAAAATTATCTCACCTAAAGCTGTAAACATAGAGGGCCCAATCTGCTGGTATTATTAAAGGTTAAAAATAACAAATGAAATAAATATAATGCAGTTTTTGTTATAATAACAATTATTTAATGACATAAGTAAAAACATAATAAATATGTAATATAGTGCTCAGCAAAATCTCCTCTATAGCAATTTTTTTCTATTCAATTAACATGCTATGGTCATTAAATGGCTTTCCTGAGGTAAATGTAGCATTATGTGACATAATTGTTCTCCTGCTATTATATATTGACCTCTTTCCGTGGTTGAAAAACACTAATTGGTCGATATTATGTATACTTTCGGTAAGTTGTACTGCATCTTTAAATAAAAAAGTAACAGATGATCGGTTCACGTGCACTTGAACTGAGGCGCTCAGCGATCTGCCACGTCACATTTAAGCGCCAAACATATTTTGTCTGAAGCGAAAGAAACCTAAAATTCTCGGGACAGCAGCATGTGTCCAAATTTTAATCTTAACCGTTCTATTTCATCAGAAACGATCTGTAAACAGGGCTTTAAGTGTAAAATACCGAACTTGTCCTTATTAAAAGTACCTCTTTGCTCCGCAATTTTTCTGTGCGTGAGAAAATGGATGTGTGGCGTGAGAGCGTGTGAAAAGTGTCAATACGCTGATTTCACGCAGCCGTTATTTTGAAATCTCCGGTGGCTCCGGTGGGAAGAAAACCGGAAGTGTCGCCTTAAGCTTTAATCACAGGTGAGTCGTGAATGCGATGGCGTATTGTTGCGTTTAATGATGTTGTGTCAATTCTAAAAATGTACATACATTTCTTTCATACTTTAGACTATATACAGTGAAATTCATTTATAAATAAAATAATTTTTTCATATATAATTCAGAATGTAAAAAAAGAAGCAGGAATGAACTATATACATATCCTATATTGAATATTAACATCCAATAGTGTAAATCGCGGCAGCAGCTTCAGGTTGGTAATCCAAGGCATTGTTGTTTATCTTTACAGCAGCCATGTCACCCTGTAGCCCAAGACTGGTTGCCCACTGAAGCTAAGCAGGGCTGAGCCTGGTTAGTACCTGGATGGGAGACCTCCTGAGAAAACCAGGTTGCTACTGGAAGAGGTGTTAGTGAGGCCAGCAGGGGGTGCTCAACATGTGGTCTGTGTGGGTCCTAACACCCCAGTGTAGTGATGGGGACACTATACTGCCAAAAGAGCACCGTCCTTCGGATGAGACGTTAAACCGAGGTCCTGACTCTCTGTGGTCATTAAAAATCCCAGGATGTCTTTCGAAAGAGTAGGGGTGTAACCCCGGCATCCTGGCCAAATTTGCCCCTTGGCCTCTGTCCATCATGGCCTCCTAATCATCCTCATATACTGATTGGCTTCATCACTGTCTCCTCTCCACCAGTAAGCTGGTGTGTGGTGGGCGTTCTGGCGCAATATGGCTGCCGTCGCATCATCCAAGTGGATGCTGCACATTGGTGGTGGTTGAGGAGATTCCCCCCTTCCATGTAAAGCGCTTTGAGTGCCGAGAAAAGCGCTATATAAATGTAATGAATTATTAATTATTATTATTTACTTCCGGGGTTCTTCCCACTGGAGCCTCACTTTCGATTTCAAAATGGCGGCTGTGTGAAATCAGCGTATTGCGTGAGTCTCACGCTCAATGCGTGAGAGTTGGCAGCCCTGTCGGTCCGGATAAAACTGAACAAAGGTTCGTTTCTAGTGTGAAAGCATTTTCTGTATGGTTCGGACTTTCAGACCATTTACAGGAAGTTCCGGTGGTTCTCGCAGGATTGCTAGCAGTCTTCTCCTCCTTTCCTGCCGGCGATGATAAAATGTTTGCACAACGAGGACGTTCATTTGGCGAATTTAAACTAGTCTCGAGTATAGTTGGTGCTGCAGGTAACCTAAGACATTCGTTCCAATGAACTGCCGTAGACAAGGCGACATCTAGTGTGTATATATCTATGCACCAGTCTGCGTACACGTCAGATCAGATCACTCGGACATGTCTGCGTATAAGAGGTAAAAACGATAGAAATACTGTTCGTTTTCTCACACAAACCGCTCGTTTCGTGTCTTAGGCCATCAATGTGTACTTACGATGGGGAATTGTTTAATTTGGACGACGGGGAATTGTTTTAATTTGGACTCTGTGCTTGTGTTTTGAGACCGTGACCATAGACCTGCATTATATGACTGACAGACAAGAACGGTTTGACCTAAATATATCAAAATTGAAACTACTGCGGAAAAAGACACCTACATCTTGGATGCCCTTGAGGTAAGCTAAAACATACCAAAAATGAATTTCAAAGTGAACTATCCCTTTAATTAACCAATTGTGTGATAAGATAACTGATGGATAGAATGGAAAGGTAGACGTTCCTTCATTAAATTCAGCTATCTTGCTGGAAAAACAACAACATGTAAAGCAAAAGCTACTATCAGTAACCTAAAGATATTTGACTTCCTCAGAACCTCACTTTGCTAACAGTCTATGAGATGTTTCTTGCATTATTACTTATTATCTTGCACATATGTACCCTAAGTTATATCAGATCCGTTCTGCTACGTTGTTATGATTCTAATACATCTGATGATATAAACTCAGTAAGCAAATAGGACATTAACTCAACATTCACATTGAGTGAATGGAAAACAGCCAGCGAATAGAACGACTGCAGTTCGGTATTTGAGCATCAACCCATGCATAGCAGCAGTGCTAAACATCTCTAGAGAGTGACATTTTTTTACAGCAACATCTTAAGTTAATCATCTTTGCAAAGCCTCTGGTGCATCATGTTTTCAGCTTGTCAATAACACACTAATTCACTTATTCATGTGGATTGCACATGGTGAAGATCCAAAATATCAAACCATGGGTATATATATGGAGGAGATGTTAGTATTTCTGTTGATTATATCTCATACGATTCCATTGCTTTGCACTGCATCACATTAAACTTTCAACAAAATGTAGAACTCCGACAATCCCAAACATGATATTAAAATTAATATCTATAAATAAGTTTGGTATCATGATGCAACATACATTTCTTTGATGTGCACTGAGGGAGATACACTGTGGCTGGCAAAATAGTGGCTCAGTAAAGGGCAGCTGAAATGTCAGAAAAAGAATAAATAATTAATGTGTATATGAGGCAATATGAGATCCCACCAGCACAATATTGCATCCAAACATTCATAACATCGACTATTCATTTAAAAACAGCAAACATAGCTCAATAAGAGTTATCTAAGTATCTGTGAGCTTTCTCATTCCGACTGAAGTTAGTCAAATCATATTTCCCACAACATCTTGTTATTTATCCTAGAGGCTCTGTTTATGGTCAACTATCATATTGCTAGCAATTTTGCAGATCGAATGTGATACTTTACATGCTCAACCAGAACACAATCTTCGTGAGAAATATAGATCATAATGCTACAATTGGCTATTGATTATATTATTGACAATGCCAATTTAGCCAAAATGCTACGTCATACGTTGCCCCTCAAGGCCAACATGTTCATAGAAACACGGATTTAAAAAAATATTGATCACACAAATGACCGCCAAATTTTTCAGCAACCTCAAGGAAAAAAAAAGAAAAAAAATCAATAAAGAGTTCTAAGCATCAAATCGAATCAATCAACTCTGAAATTAATCACAATATTACAATCTTTTCTTATCAAATGTATAAAAACTATTTTAAAATTGCAAAATTAAAATTTCTACCCATATAAAACTTTAAAAATGACAAAAACAAACAATAGCACAATATAAAACTATTGACTTACAGTAATTGACTATACAACAACAACAAAATAAGATATATTTTACATTTATTATTCCAAAACATTTGTTTTCATTTCAATGGGAACTCTAACTTCTCTGATATGTGTATCTCTTTTGAGGATCATGGGCAATTATTTGAAGGAAATTCATCTATTAAACATAATCTGTCAAAAATGTAATTAAAATAATAATGACCTTTCCAGAAGAACATAAAAGCCAACTCCCACTGCATCAACAGACACCGACAGATGGCAACAGCCAGTTTGAAGGGTTTTGTCGGACCAGTGTGTTACCCCTGTTGGTGTCTGTCGGTGCTTGTCAGGTCATGGAATGTCTGAGAAGTGACACACTGGCATTATCTGGTGAAGGTTGCGTTTGTGGGAATCTGTCAGTAGAGTGTGAATTAGCCTTAAAGGGGTCCTATTATAATATTTCACTTTTCAACTTTAGTTGTGTTAAGTTACTGTTCAAGCATAAAAAGATCTGCAAGGTCACAAAGCTCAAAGTCCACTCCAAAATGATATTAACATAATCCACTTTTTGCTCGTTTCTCGTTTTTTTCCAGGCTTTGTGAAGTCATAATGTTACTCATTTAAATAATCCCCGACCAAGGAATATGCAAAAAAAGGTGCGAGGCCTGCTTGAGCTGCATTAGAGAAGACAGTGATGTCAAAGAGATGCTGTTTTGTCCACCCCATTTCCAAAATTCATTTGTGTGACCTTCCTAAGGCTGACGAGAGTGATTAAAATTGATTTTAGCCACTGTTGCTGAACATTATAACCCCAATGTTTATCTGTGTGCTACATATTTTACGGAGGACAGCTTCCAGAAACGAAGAGAGTACAATGTATGCTACGCTCAAAAGCTTCTCCTAAAATGGAGCAGTTCCCACTTTGTCGGGACAATCTGTTGTTTGTGGATCACAACTTGTAATTGGAACTGTTAATAGAAAACACAACTAGAAATAATAAGACATGCTTACAAGTTTGATGTAGTTGCTATGATGTAAAAAAAGGGCAAAGCTTTGCTTCCACTCACTTGCTAACTAACATTATAGTATTGATATAGTGTTTACTGTAGCTTTTGTACGCTTTTGCTTTTGTAAGAATGTTCACCGCCCCTTAGGAAAATTACCCTTGGTTTTGTGGTCGATTATTGTTTGAATCGGGCTTGAATTGGTTTGAAATTGACGCCATCCTTAATATTTATACCTGAGCAGATGAAACTTGTGGTTATGGTAAGGGGCGTGACATTTCCTAAACCGAGGTGCCAATCACAATACACTGGGCCAGCTTACCAATCACAGCACATTTCGTATTTCGGACGGAGGACCTTAATTGCAACAGGAACTAAAGATGTGTTCGAGCCAGATAGGGGAGAGAGGTGTTGTAATAATGTAAAATATGTGAAAAATAATGTGTTTTTTGAACAATCAAGCATGAAAGCATATTCTAGTACACCCCAAAAATAAAAACCAAGACTTTGTAAACGGGCATAATAGGACCCCTTTATTATTGTGAAATAATGAATATACTGTATATACATTCCAGAAACCAACTGTTGCTTTCTACAGAAATTTTGAGATACTCAAAAACATGCAAGAGCAAGTGGGTGGAACCACAGTGATTGATACACATCAAAAGCAGTGAATTTTAAGAAAGCTATAAATCAACAACAGTTCAATACCGTTTAACTTGATCATAATTCATTGTTTGCAAAGGTAATTACAAGGTTTCTTAACATAAGTCCTTGCCATAACCTTGTCTTGTCTGATGGACTGTGGCACTTGGCCAGTTATTGAACTGGATCTCATGCAAATGGCAATGATGATGATACTCTTGTTTGCTCTTCCTCTCTCGAACACCATTATGACTTGGCGGAAATTAGACTCTTTAGAGTCAGTGACTGTGGCATATTGTGCTCGTGTATTGAGGCAATTTAGTTAAGATTGATTTAAAAGGTAATATGTGCATTCAGATGGCTTTAAATGGCAAATGAGAAGAACAGAGAGAAATCAACAATATTTCTTGAGACCGACAAAAGGTTAATATAATTTAACAATACGATATTTCAGATTTAAGGCCTTTTTGATGTACATTAATAGTTTTTATTCTGCAAGGATACATTAAATTGATCCAAAGAGAAAGTAAAGGCATAACGTGACAAAGGATTTCTATTAAATTGAATAGGTAACGTTACTTTTCTTTTAATTTCTTGGAAAAAGAATTGGCACAATATCCCAAAACACTGCAGAAAAAACCTTACACACCATGAAGAAACGACACCACTCTGGGTTTTAACAAGAAAGGGTCAAAGGTGATAAAAACAGCAGGAGGAAACTGATGTAAGTCACGGCTCTTAACTTGTAACAGTCATGCAAAAGTCCCCACCTGTCCAGTTATGCTCCTCAGCATGGCCTTCCAGAAGCAAACACGGAAGATAGACACAGGCCTGTAAATTTTATAAGGGCTTAGGGGAGAGATGATATCTTTTAATTAAAGTTTTGGGTGGAAATAAATAAACAGGTTAAAGCTCACCCAAATTCATAGTATTTTATCTTGAAGAATTTCACGGCCAGGGAAACCAACTGCATATAAACCGCCCTGCACTTAAACTTTAGGCGAAACAGTAAATACTAAATCTGCAAAGACTGCAGTGCAACGGGGCTACATAATGGTTACTAATGGTGCATATTGCAGATCAGATATACTTGTTGATAGTGCTAGTTTGTTTAGCTGTAGGAGATCATTCAGGAGACTCCAGGAAGTGTGGTTTGGAATCACCCTGTGTGCAGTGAGATACGCTCCAGGGTTTGCTCTTCCACATAATAAAACAACAAAAGCTTGACTGACATGAAGCTTTCAGGCACCGACAGAAGGGATGGAGGAAGGCTGTTGCGTTTAGCTCCCGTTGGCAGCTCCCAACCATTGGAGCAACCTCAGTTTTTTCTGAACAACAAGGCAGGCCTTGTCAAAGCCAGCTATATTCATAGATGATTAGGAGGAAGCACTGAAACAGTTGCATCATCTAGCCAACAATCATCTGGACTTGCTCTATAACCCAACATGCAACTCTGCATACATTTCTGCCAAACTACAAAAACTTACCTATAGAGTATATTTCACTACACTAGGCAAAGTATTGATTAAATTCACATAGTTCTTTTACAATACTATATTATGACCTCAAAACACTTTTACCATAGTGTATTATTTGTAAAGCAATACATTTTGATGTTTGCATCACATAACCAGCTCCTTATATGGCTTTTCTGATGTAGTAAACTTGCACTGTTGCTCACCTGGTACAGCATTGCGATACAAAGGGCTTGGTTACGAGTTCTGTGGAAAACAAGTAATAATAAAAGCGATAAAAGACTTGTAGAAGCAAGCTCAACTTTGCTCACATTGCATGTAAAACCTAGCAGATGACTAACAAATGATAGAAAATGAGCCACGACTGAGGAAACACTCACGACTCAATGAGGCTGCCTGATGGAAATGCACTCAGATGGTAATTTCTGACCTGAACCGCTAACTTTTTCTCAGGACAGAGTTTCAATCTGCAGAGCCACGGCGACATTATTTTTCCTTAGCTTCTTATGCATTTCACATTTAAATCCTGCGAGAGTTCTGACACAGTCGCCCAAGCACTTTAGGGCTTGACTGTACTGCGGAGACAGAGCAACTCAACTTTACCTTTCGAATGCTGCCTTCCCGTTGGTATATTTTAACACTTTTTCCCCGACCGAATTTCACATGGTCTATGTTAAGGCTCAGAGGGAACATTTTTTAGACATGTGTTTGAGAGAGATATCAGGAGAGAGAGAGAGAGAGAGCTGGAGGTGTGTAGGCGCAACCGTAGCTTGTTCTGCTGGCCTTCATTGCAAAACTCAACAGCTTTCAAACATTATAGTTAAAACTTCTGATAAAACGTGCTGATAAAGAGCTGTTACAGTGTATGGCAAGGCACTTATTGCAGTGGCATGGGTAGACTTTTTCAATTAGGATAGCCAATGTGGGGCACAGACTCATTTAAGCACTGCCTGAAACATAACCCTGCTACCAGGGTAATAATAATAATGACCAAAATATTATTTCATGATGTGAATAATTTTATTACAATATATATCACAATATAGGTTTTCTTTTGTTATTAAAAACAAGATCAAAGACACAAATTACAAACAATAGGACAAATACAATAGAAAAAAGGGAACAACTTAAACTTTGTTTCAGGTACAGTAGGCTTATTTAACATGTAAGAAATAATAGAGAAACTGAATAATCAAATGTAAATTAAAACTGTAGAGTCTTCACTAAATATAAAATCCATACAAAAGATACAAAAGTCATTCAGTCAAGAGCAGCGAGTGATTTTATAAAAAGTGGTCAAATATCGGAGCTGGAGTATCAAATCTTTCTAAAGGTACAGTTTGTCAAGATCAAATAGATGTGATGGTAGAACAACAATAATCTGTGTTGTTATAATATACCCATTTTACCTTTGTATACCTTCTCTAAAAGTTCTTAGCTGTGACCTAGCAGTAACTCCGGGGTGAAACTAATGATTCATTTCAGGATGTGTCTGCTTGCTTTGCAAAAAGGGGCAGTAACCGAAAACGACTGAGAAGTCTAAAGCCGATTTGAACTGCATGTCTAATTGTATTTGATTACTGTGCATCAACACAACCAATAGTAAAAAATATGTTAAATCTTGGTGTGCAGTAGTGAGATAGGCCTAGCAGCGAGCAAAAAAGAAATAAATAAAGAATACAGATTAAGAGCGAACAGCCTTTTGTCTAGGATTTTCTGCTTTCTGTCCCTAAAAGATGACTGTCTTTGGGAAATTTGTGATGACCTGTGAAAGTCTTCGGAGCATTTATATCGCTTTGTCTGCTGTAAATGGATACTGTTGTCATTTCCGAAACAATACAAATTATTCACAAATTTATCCTCAGTAAGAATTGCGCTGTTGTTTGAAACAGTATCTCTGAATTGCAGGGTTGCACATTAGAGTTTCAATGCAAATGCACACACATCATTCTTATGCAAGTAAAAATAACCTTTCATTGATGATTCATCATGGAATAACGAGGTGCCCTTTTTCTGCCATCTTAAAAATGGGGCCATATGCCAAATCATGCAAAACATATGGAATTGTCATTAATACAGCCAACCTTTTCAGCTACAGCCCTCAAGATATTCATCAAAGAAAGGCCCACAAGCTCTTAAACTAGTTTGGTTTGTGATGTGAGGGGCCAACACAGTAGTTGGGGACATTGTTTCAGTGTAATACAGACCAAGGTCAACTTATAGTGCATCCAGCCATTCTGCCAAACAAGGCCAAAACTCTAGATACTGATCTTCCCAGGGGAGACTGACAAAAACCACTTATACTCACTGAATGGTTGCTTCTAACTTGAGAGCACATGTTAACCCCTTTGTCCTTCACATATGTGGCCAATTTACTATTCACAGTCAGACAAATGAGAATCAGTGCACTCTAAACAAACAAATAAATAACCCCACTTCTATAATAATACTAAACATAATATTAATAAAAAGGACAGTATGCATGCAATTGGTCTGTGACCTCATCTGTAATATATTGTAGTTAATTAAATATAGTCTTCAAACAGAGGTAAGTCAATGGATAATGCTATACAATTAAAATGCAAGGCGTGAAACGCTCTGGCACAAAAGGACCTTTGAGTAACAGCCTCACTGTAATTTTCGCTTAATTAGTCGAACACGTCCCGGAGTCAGAAACCAGGATGACAAAACATTGAGTGTGCCTCTTGATGAAATTTTTCTGGCATGCAAAAATCTGCCATGTTAATTCTTTCCACCCTTGGGCCATAAAGGAGGTCATGCCCAGTTTCAGTTATCAGCAGTCATGATGCGGATGCTCAAAGACATCTCAAGACTGGATGCTCAAAAACGAAAAATCAGACAAGAAAGATGCACACACTCCCACACACACACACACACATACGCAAATGTGTGGCTAAATTTCTCATTAACAGATTAATTACAGAAGTTAAAGCATTTGGCTCTGTTGTCAGGTTGTTATAAAACAGGAGAAGACTCTGAGGAACTTCTGCAAGATGAAGAGCTGGTGACTGCGAAATCTGCCCACAGGAGGTGATATTACGCATTTTGGCAGCAGATCAATACGTCCCTGCCTGGTAGACCCTGGCCATCGAGTTTTCAGCATAGCATTCACCCAGCAAAAACCACTGTAATGAGCTGAGCCATCTATTGGGCTCCTCCAAATTACCCCGCTGAGGTTCGTCTAGGGAATTAAACAGGAGAAGGAAGATGCCCCAAGGCAGAATTATGCTTGTTGGAGCTCTCAATCACCACACATTACCATCTAATAACGCAAGCCCTGGTCTCCCGAGAGCCACAGAAATGTGCCATTGCTCAGCAATTAAGCTCTGAGTTGTATACTGTTGACATACAGCTTTTGTTTTTTCCCCCAATTTTGCCACCTCATTCCCAAGTGCCCCTTTTTCCCTCCGCTCCATGTCAAGACCTCAAGAAGACTCTGAATGGGACGTTTTGTACCATTCTATCCCACATAAAAAATATATATATGTTGCACTTTTGACTCTTCACTTTTCTTGAATTATTCTCCAGCCTGCTGAGAAAGCATCAAGTTAGTTTGTAATATAGTGGAGTCTTTGAAGCCATAGTTTTGCCCAGGAGGTTGGTTTAAGATCGCTTACTAAGACAACAGCGTCCCAAATATCATTGTTTTTTTTATGCAACCATCGTACCCAAGCAAAAAAATTAACATAACTCATTTTCTCCCAAAATAATCCTCCAATCATTCACTTAAGAACTGCATAAAGAAACACAGGGGACTGTGGAGTATGTCTGCATTGCATTTGATGATTCTGCACCAGGGCTTTTGTTCCCGTCAAAGAAGATGTAAGGAAATGCTATTAAGCATATAACACCTAAGATTTGACCTTATGACCTATGGTCAATTGCACAAGACCTTTTGATTGTCTAATGCTCTGTTCATACATGGATTTAATATCTGTTTATTTGTCATGTGGGCGTGGACGATTTAAAGAAACACAGCGACTTTTTGGGACTTTAGCTTATTCACCGTATCCCCCAGAGTTAGATAAGTCCATACATACCTTTTTCATCTCCGTGCGTGCCGTAACTCTGTCTGACGCACCCACCCCTAGCCTAGCTTAGCACAAAGACTGGAGGTAAACGGCTCCAGCTAGCATACTGCTCCCAATAAGTGACAAAATAACACCAACATTTTCCTATTTACATGTTGTGATTTGTAAAGTCACAGCGTGTACAAATCACAAGGTCACATGAGACACAGCCATCTTCTAACCGTAAACGTACTGGGAACTATATTCTTAGAAGGCGAAGCCCTGCTACTTGGGCAAAGTGATTTGTGCTAAGCTAGGCTAGCGGTGGGTGCGTCAGACAGAGTTACGGCACGCACGGAGATCTAATATGTACTTATCTAACTCTGGGGGATACAATGAATAAGCTAAAGTCCCCAAAAGTCGGCTTGTTTCTTTAATGGTAATAGTGGGCTTCACATTGGATGCACTGCCGGTAAAAATAAGATATCACATTTTGACGACAAAACCACTAAAAATGTACATTGTGAAGGGGAAAGTGTTCGTATATACATTGCGGGCAGTGCATAATGCATCATATCATAAATAGGATTATTTATTATTAATGCATGAGTCAAATTTGCTTAGAATGTCTACAATTTCAGACATGGTTTCAAGTGCATGTTTTTTTATTAAATCCCTGAATGTTGGCAGAGACAAATCATAGAATAGCAAAATCACTCAGTCACATTACAGCCTTCATCTTATTACTCATTTATAACATTTACACATCCTGTATCACTGTGAAACATTATATGATCAATAAGTTATGACAACATATGTTTTTACGTTGCTTTATCTCATCAAAATAAGCAATTTCAACTTTAAGTTAAACAAGATTCAAAAAAATGTTTTACGTCAGTTTAATGTAATTTAAATTGCAATGATTTAAAAATCAATGTTGATTGTACTTATAAATTTAAGGCATCAACTTTTTTTTTTACAGTGTACATGTTACTGTATGTGTATTGACAGCATTAAAAAGTTATTGAAAGCGTAAAAGTATTTACACATACTGCACCGTATAATGTATATTGCACCATTTTAGAAGTGTGACAATACTTATGAATCATTTATATTATAACTATGTGCAGAGTTTTTCTATTACATTATAAAGATATATTTGAGCCCCTATAAAATAAAGAAAAATATTAATAGGCAGACAAATGTACAATGACTATATTTGTTGCAAATTACTATTAATATCAAATTAGGTAAATCCATTAAATGTGATGATATTTCATTCATGATACCGATTAAATGCAATCAAATCAACCAATAGAATCATAAATTCAATATTCAACTGAAAATGACTCGTAACCATTTGTATGTCTCTAAACTTGTTCACTATGTTTAGGTGCAAAATAATTATTAATTATGTATATTGTAGAATTTTAGTAACTATGGCCCTAACAAACAGGACCACACTAAACACATACTGAATTTCATGCAAAATGACAACAACAAAAAAAGAAAAAGAAAGATTTTACCAGTCAAAATGGCATGAGTGGAAAGGGATGTGTTCTGAAAAAAATGAAAACAGGTTAAAAAAATAAAAAAATAAAACAGACAGGCTATTCTCATTTTAAATCAGAAGCCATTTTCTTGTCTGCTGAGTCTTGGTTTAAAGATTGAATGGCTTTTTTGTTCTATTATTCACAGAAAGCCCACTTAGTACCAAAATAGCTTATTAAAAACATTGTTGAGAGATTCTCGACACCCATTTTGGATATCAAACTTCTTTTTATTTTCATAATGACCTTTTACCATCTATTATGGGCATAATTGCATGCAAAGCATGCAAACTGATGTGTGAGCATTCCTACTCCTTACTGAGACCGGAGTTCTATATGTCATTTAAAATGGAAAATTGTGCCAGTGTTATACATGTTCTGATTATCGAATCAAAGAGAACATATCGAGCAGGTGTGGAAATGAGTCAAGATGTCGCCTTCCCACTTTCATTCTGTAACGTCGACCCCACATCTAGCCAAGTCGCCTACACTTCTAAGGTTAATGTGGCAGACACCTTTGTCACCACAGCTCTTGTGAGATACGCTGTTCATAAAAAAGAAGAAGAAAAGGTTAGAGTTGTTTTTATAAATCTGAAATTAGACTGACATTCTGTAAATAAATAAAGATTTATTTTTATTTTTTTATTCTGACTTGTGCTGACAATTTCTAGCCTACAAACAGTAGGAGGAAAAATAAAAAAAAGTATTTTATTTATCTACAGATAGAGCTGACAATGTTGAACAGTAGCAGCCTATTCTTTTTGCCATTCTTTATGTCTCGGTGGAATATTGTGCTTTTTAAACCCTCGGGCAATCCTCCAGTATGTTGACCTCATCCATATCTCTTACTTTTTGAAGTGAAGCTGGGTGCAGGACGCTAGTCAGCGATAAGAGTTTCATTCTGCCTCACTCGATCACACTTCTGATGCTCCTATTTTGATTTATGCTTTCTAACATCCTAGAATTTATTTAAGGATTTTTTTTTTTAAGTATTCACAAAGCTGTGGTGTTGTTGCTCACATATTGATTGTCCAAGATGCCCTGGGGCGCCTTTAGAGTATTTAAAGCAAGAAAATAGCTCAGGTGAAAAAAAAAAAAGTAAAAACAAAACAAAAACTAGTTTATCCAAGTTTCTCCTAGAAAGCGTACCAGCCTGAATTTGCACATACTGAAATTCTGCTTTTCTGTATATGCCAAAAACAGGAAGTGTAAAATTAAAAGTAAAGCATCTTAATTATTTATCCTAGACATTTATATAATGACATCAAGAAAACAATAATTTTGTTTGAGAAAAAGACCCATAGTCTCACACGTTTTCGCTAGTTTCAAAAGAGATCTTAATGGGGATCTATGTAGAATTCCGAAACGCTTGTTATTAGCGACACCGGTGGACGTTAAGTGAACTGCAGCCAACTTGCGGCACATGCTTGCACTCGTGCACATGTAACATACAATAGACACATTGACATTATAGTAAAGAATAGTTCTTTCGGCATTATCCTGAACATTGTTTGTTTCATTCATTTCATGTGTCACAGAACGGAAGACAGGCTTTCAGGAGTGCATGTAAACGTCATATCCTTTTGATTTTCCTGGCAAAAAAAACAAAACAAAAAAACAATCCTTCACATATAAATAAGTCAACAGGCTTTCATAGACAACTAAGTCGGGGAAGGTATCATTTATACATGAAAATTCTTACATATAGCCCCTTTTACAATGCCACAAGTCTGCAATCAATAGCCAGACATTTTAAAATAAACTAATTTCTCAAATTCTACCAAAACCAAGCTGACTTTTTTCATTTTAGAGCCCTTTATGCCAACAATTGTCACATTTGTAGTTCTCCTAAGATGACAAAGATGATATTTAAATGAAACAACATAAACTAAAAATGCTAAACATACATATATATATATTTTTTTTTATCACAAAACATAAAAATCATATGACTTTAATGCTACAAATACCAGACATTACAAAGACATGATCTTTGGAGGAATAAAAACAGCAGACCAAATGCACTGTATGATTCATTAGCTTAATCCAGGATTATTGTGCTTGTTTTGATGGTTAATCAAGCATTGGCTTATGCCATGGTGACATGGGTTTGCATAATACTTTAGATTTAACAAAGGAAGGAGGAACTGTATTATCCAATTTGAGGGGAAAAAAAGAGAAACAACATAAGAGCCATTCCCCAGCGTTTCTATCTTTGATATCAGCTGTGAGAGCTACTGTATAGTTCTCTTTCTTAATGACACGTACCCTTATCAAAATTCATTCTTTACATACAATTAAAACACTGATCCTCTCATCCTTAAGATCTTAATTTGTTCACCATGTCGAACATCTCTATTCTCTCATAAAATCTAGCCTCATTACTCAGAGAAGTCAGAACGTTAAGTGTCTACAGCTATGCAACACATTAACAACCAGTCGTGAACCATGACTGCTTTATAATGGTAATAAAATGTGCCCATTTACAAAAGAGAGCGGACCGGATACATTTATGATCCAAATTATGTCATGTGGTCTTGCATCATCCATGTTAATTAGCATGTTAGGTGTATCCCTGCTTCATTTGCCTGTAAAATATGTAATAATAATTATAATTATAATTATAATATATTCATATATCACTTGCCAAAAGCTAGCCAAATTAGAAAGATGCCAACATCTGGTTTTGCATTTTCGCATATTTAGCTGCCTAATATTATATTTATAGTTTTATAGTATATAGTTTTAATAAATTCAACATTTTCATCATTTTGTTTACTTTTGTACATTAAACAGCTTTGATAAGTCAAGAAGCACAGAGTATATATGTATATTATTTAATAAACTCCTGCATAATCTAAGGTTTTGCATGTATTAGAATTGGCTTTTCATCCTCAGCATATTGTATTTTTCACTACAAATTACTGTAATATGTTTATGGCAGACAAGTAATTTGCACACATAACAGAGAGGATGCGGTGAAGATTAATAACCCACTTTATTTTAAGCGAAAATGCTTATTACCGCAGAGACTGCCTGGGGAGAAACAGATACTCATCTTTCATTAAAACATCCACTGCTAAATGCACACGGCCTACAGCTTTGCACAACATCCATGAACCTGAAAACACACCGACTGTTGCTTTCTGAATGCGATCAATGTGGTTATCAGTTCAACGTGATAACCAACGAGAGCTGGCCTGCATAATGCCGGATCTACTCAGACCAGTTCTATTAAAGACTTGATTACCTTAAAGAATTATTCGAGATCTAGATAATAATAATAAAAAAAAATTAAATCCAAATAAAATAAAGCACAATACTATAATTTGGACAAGTAGCTTATAAAAATGCATCGTTCCATTTTAAAGTCCAGTCATGCATGTATCTAAAGCCAAAAAAGCATGGACTTAGTCTGAATAAGCCTGTTAGTGAATATGTCACGGTAATCAACATGCATTTAAATGCCACATGGAGCGCAAAAACTGTTATTCTGCAAAACATGAGGTTGAGGTGAGTCAAACAAGTCAGAGCATTCAGTGTACAGTCAAAAAATACCACTGTCCCTTGAGGAAAGCACTGTTTTAATCACTCAAATGACCTTTGATTATAGATGCTTACAGTCTCACATTTGCCCTTACATAACTCCTCTCAAGTGCAACAAGTCATACTGAGATGTCACTTCTGGCAGTCAGAATGTTCAGTTTTAATTAGTAACAGATATCGCCCTCACAAATATCCAGCATTCCAATTTTCCACAAGAGTTTTTCTCTATCAGCAAAAACGGCCTTGCAGACAGAAAGAGCTGCAGAGCGCAATGGAGATTGCTCATATATGTGTATCAGAACATCGGCTCTCGGGACTTCAAATAAAACGGGTCATGTCAAGAAAGGGAAACCATTTTAACACATAAAAGCTAGATTGTTTCATTTGTAAACAGGTGATGATGCCAATAAAGCAGGCTAATGTGATCTATAGACGTTAAATGTTTATGTGTATGGTGCTCTGATGGCTATATTCCTTCTGAACGGTTTGATTGTGGCGATAAAAAACAGTCATCAGTTTTTTGGTTTTTTTTGCAATTCCTTCTTTTTTTTTTTTTTTATTAAAGTTAAGTGAGCCCGGGTAAAACTAAATCTGCCATTTTGGTTTGAGCTGAATTTCAAAAGGAATAAAAAACATTTACTTGAATTTGCACTTGCTAGCTCTTTTGTAGTCTTATACACTTTTTTTGGGGGACTATCAAATTAGAATGAAGTACAGGAATAAAATGAACAACTGCTGCATGCAAATGAGCTAAAGATGCTAAAAAGGCTGCTGTACTTAGTATGTGTATAATTTTTCCTCAAGTCATTTGTAGCGCATGAAGGCTGCTAATGTTTATAAAAATGCTTCAAAATTCCCAGAGTTCATTCTTTAAAATGTTGTAAGCCATGCAAGGTTGATTCTTATACTGCAACAGGAATAGGAATATATATCTCAAATCAAAATAGTCTATTGGCCGGTTTCACAGCTTCTTGTTTCAAGGCTTAAACCTAGTCCCAGACTAAAATGCATGTTTGAGCTGTTTTAAATTAAAAGTATATTTAAATTAAAATTAAAATATGTCAGTGCTATTGATTTGTCTCAAGATGTACATCAGTAATGTTTTTTTCTAAGGCACATTTATAAAAGCTCCTTAAATGTCCTAATTGAACTAAGGCCTAATTTTGGCTTAACCTAAAACCTGTCTGTGAAACCAGGCCCACATGTGTTAGATTTGAGGTTATCTACATACTTAGTGTACTCTTAAACATTTACTCCATGCACTTTATACAATTAAAATATAACATTAAATATAAAATATATTAAAAAAATTGTCATTCTCTTCCAGAAAAAAGACTAAAGATTGAAGACATTCCTGCACGATTTGTGTCCTTCAAAAGCTCTCTAGAATGAGAACAGAGATGAGACAGAGATTTGCAAGTAGCAAATTGCGTTTTGTGTCTGATGTTACTATTAAAATGAAACGGCTTGCAAAGTCATTTCATGCTCTCTCAACTGTATTCCTTCATCTTCAATTACTGTCATTTAAAAACACTGTTTGTCAGTTTGTTTGCATGTTTGTTCATTTTGTTTTTTTTTCTGATTGCATGCAGATGAGAAAAGCCCATGCAACAGCCAATACTTTCAGCAGGATAAATGCCAGTAGCTTTAAAATCCCCAACAAGCCAACATGATTATATCGTTTTGGTGCCGGCATTGATTCATCAGCCTGCGACTCACATTGATCCATAATGGAATTTATAGAAAGCGGCTCTGATGATTTGACCTCATCAACAGCTCTCCTCATTTGAGGGGACAAATTATAATATGGTAGCAACAAAGGTTTTATGGATTTAAAGTGGACCTATCATGCTTTTTTTCTTTTTCAACCTTCTTTTGTGTGTAATGTTGCAGTTTATGCTTGAAAAACACAAAGTTTAGAGAAAAAAAATGAAAAGAAAAAAACATGTTTTAATGACTCCAAAAATGTCAAGTGATATAACCATAAAGTAAACACCTTGAATAGACTTCAGTGCACAGAAATAACAAAAGTAAAAATACTTTTATAATGATAATACATAAAAAAGAACATAACAGATATGCATAATTTAAAATGTTAAAAACAATTCGTCATAATATTCTTGATCATGATAAAAAAAAGAAAAAGAAAAAGAAAAAGAAAAAAAAGACTACACTGTAAAAATCTCTACTCCTTATATTTTGTTTTTCTTTTTTTGCCTGGGCTTTTACTTCACAAAAGTTGAGATAACTTCTTTTATTTTGTCAGTTCAAATACATTGAACAATTCAACTGGATAAACACAGTAAATTACATTTAGTTTAATTTATAAAAATAATAATAATAAAAAAAGTTTTCTTTTTTTTCTCTTCACTTACAATCTCTGGACGGTTACAGCACAATGGCAATTTTGACTAAAATCGAAATGATTGATTAAATATTTTACATATAATTTTACATTATAATTATGAACATGTTCGTGAGTCATGACTCATGTCACCATTGTGTGTATTTTTCAGGCGCATTTGCATACACATTAAACATCTACTCTCAAATCTTATTCTTTCTGCACAGCATGTGCTGTCGCATTGTTTTCTTTTGTTATTTTCAGTTATTGCGGTTGAATGATACATTCGTGTAAACTGCCAATCATAATGTCAGTTGTAATCGTCCTTGTCATAAGCGTGGTTCAGCAATGTCAATCAAATTCACATTTCCTGGTGTAACCGTGACAAATCGTGTGTACGACTGAGAGGTCTGATCCTCAGCAGACTCCAGCGGTACAATGAAGAAACCACTTCTAACCTGATATCCACATAGACACGCTTCTGTCCCCTTCAACACCTGACAGATAATATGTCATCATTTTTCTAGATACGGAGAGTGGCGAGACTCTATGTCCAGGGGCACATTGTGTGTTTACACCCCTGGGTTGAGGTTGAATGGTGTCTGCACTGCCCCGACACTGGCCATATGGACACTTTTAGACGGTGGTGCCCCTGAGGCATCATCTGCCTTGTATCCTGAAGCACTTTACAACAAAAATAAGAGGAAATCGAAAGCCAGTTTGGTGTTTTTGGCTGCCTCCTGTGGTGCTGTGCCACTAGTTATAAATCAATAGCCGACTAAACATCCTCGTCAAGCAGCAATCATAACAATCTTATGATGGAAAGGTTAAGAAATGCCCAGCGAGCTTGTCTGCATTAAGCTGATATATTTTTTTATCCTTAATCTTTAACCAAATATGGCAGTGACAAAGTTTTTACAGATTTAAAGTGGACCTATTATGCTTTTTTTACATTTTCAACCTTCTTTAGTGTGTAATGTTGATGTTTGATCATGCAAAAGGCCTGCAAAGTTGCAAAACAAAAAAAGCCCACTACATTCAGCGCTATATCAGTTAGCACTCTTTCTGAGCTCCCTGAAATGTCTTGAGTGAAGTTTTCTTCCGGGAACGTACAGGTCACAATATCCCTCGTTTAAATATTCCTGCCCAAGGCATATACAAAATTTAAAAGTGCCAGGTTGACTCGCATTAGTAGCATGTTGAAACTTGCACAACGGCACAAATACAAAACAACATCATGTTAACACACGACTCTAAAATAATGCAACAAACATTCATTTTAAAGCAAAAGATGTAACATAAAACAAAGAAACAAGAAAGTTATTTAAATGAAAAAACAAACATCAAATGACTTCATTAAAACTGTATTTTTCTGTAAAACTACATAAAAATGTCCATTAGATTTATGTTTTTTAACCGCACATTTTTGCTAAACTTAATGTACAACGTTTATCCAAATTATTTTTCCAATGTATTTGAATTGACAAAATTCTCCACTTTTGAAAGTACAAGTAAAACGCAAAAAAGGCCATAAAAAAAAGAAACAAAATATAATGAGTTGAGGTTTTTTTTTACAGTCTATAAGGGAACTTACCGTTAACCAACGTTCACAGTATCGCATTTTCACAGTCTTTTACCATTAAAATTAAACTATACTGCTGAAGAGAGAGAGAGAGAGAGAGAGATGATTAACAGCTTGAATTCCTCCTTTCAGCACAGGTCAATACACCTCTTTTGGATTCACAACATGTTAAGGTCAAGAGGGAGCACAGATAAGCATATTATTGCTAAATAGGAAATGTCAATACAAGCCATGGCTGGTTTTTTTTAATGATCCTCTCAGAGATTCTAAAGGGCCGATAAATGACTGGTGATGGGTGGTAAATCCTGTCTATAGTAAACACTCCGGCTTAGCAGGTCCTACACTCATCTCTCTTTATCCAGGTTTCATAATTTATTGATAGAAAAACTTGCATCCGTTCTCCATAAGCCATCTGTAAATTGGAATTCTGCCTTTCATAAAACGATCTGTTGATACACGTATCTATTGCATTCTGTGGTGCGCATTCAAGCGTTACATGAGGGAGTTTTACTCCCTGAACTTATTCTGAAATACTGATGTACTAATGATTAGTGTTTATACCATATGAATATCAACAAAACCCATACAAACTATAAAAGTTTAAGAGCAGGTAAAGTCTGGTACCTGTTTAAAGCCGAAAGTGTTTTAAATGACATAATCTCATACTTTCCTCTTAAGCAGACTGATTACATTAATTCAGATTCTTCAATGTATTCATGGCACGTTTATATAATAGCACTGGGTAGTGAAATGATTTACTTAATCATGATCAATGAGGGCTATTCTGATAGAACATCCCTCTTGGCAGAAGGATGAAGGTGGAATAAGTTCAAGCAGGAAAACTATCCATCACAGCTTATGTCTTTGGAGAAGCAAAATTATGCAATGCTATCGCAACAGCCTGGAAATCAATTATTTTGCAAATATCTGTCAACATGGTCTTTGGCTCATCAAGATCAAGAGCACAATTACACACTTTGAAAAATATTTAAACAGGAAGAGAGGCAGCCAGAGTTCTTGCCGACTTTTACAACAATGTGACCGATCTGTTTCCGACTACTCTATCGAATTTCGCACTCTGGCGGCCGAGTGCCAATGGAATGAGGAGGCGCAGTGGGACATGTTCTTGCGCGGGCTGGCTGACCGTGTCCAACGTGAGATCTACGCGCTGGCCTGCCCACAAGCTTGAACGGACTCATTGATCTGGCCCTCAGAGTGGATGCATGTCTCTCCAGAATGGAACGTCGCGTTCTGCCGGTTCATTTTCCTGGAGTGACGGAGGAACCACGGACCAGTGGCGGGGACACGGTCAGCCCAATCATCGATCACGAGCCCATGCAGGTGGGTAGAGCTCGGCTTTCCCGAGAGGAGAAGGAGAGGCGGAGACCCCAGAGACTCTGTTTGTACTGTGGGGGAGCGGGCCACTTCCTTAATGCCTGTCCAGTAAAAGGCCAAGCCCGGTAGTAAACTTGAGGCTACTATCAGGTGGGATCTCCGCCGAGAAGACCTCATCACCATCGTTCACGCTCCTCCGGGATGGAGGATGACTGATGCTCCCTGCAACCTCTCGAAGGCTGAAGAAGTCGCGGTCCCCTCCGCCCACGCCTTCGTCCAGAGGTGTCACCACACATGGACCAGAGCCCGTGAGACTCTGCTCCAGGTGGGGGCGCGCACCAAGGCCAAGGCTGATTGCCACCGGTTAAAGCCTCCCATATACGTCGTTGGTCAAAAAGTGTGGCTTTCAACTAAGAACATTCCACTCCGTTCCGTCTCTAATAAACTAGCTCCCAAATTTATCGGCCCGTTTACTGTCACCAAGATCCTTAGTCCGGTGGCAGTCCGACTCAAACTTCCTCCTGCGTACAGGAGAATTATTTCCATCTTTCATGTATCCAAATTAAAACCAGTATTTTATTCTCGCTTTAATCCACCGGCATTAATCGGCGGCATTAGATCCCACCTGATAGTATCGGCGGAGATCCCACCTGATAGTAGCCTCAAGTTTACATTGTTTGTTCCTGTCCCGTTTTGGCTGTTTCCTGTGATCTTCGTTCCTGTTGGATTATTCGTCGTGTCGTCGTCTCCGTTCATCTTCATCACTCTCCTGGATTCGGATCATCGCCTCGTTCATCATTCATCACCAGCCCGGTTGCCCGTCGAAGTCCCTGCGTCACTCTCCCGTCCCAGTGTGTCGTGCTTGTGACATTTTGACCGCTCTGTTTATTCTTTAATAAACATACTTTTACCTGCAATTGTCTCCTCTCTTGCGATCATGACATTTCATATTTTGCTATTTTATTTTATACGATTCCAAAACAATGAATTTAATACTTTCTCCAATTTCTGCTTTTCTGTGAATTACTTTGAGTTTTATAATTGTTTAAATGTTAAATTATTCAACTTTGCTAAATATCCAATAATTGTCTGTTTAATGGTGGTTTCCATTGTGAGAATTAACTTACAACATATACTTTGACAACATGTCCCACTGTTCTCTTGTGTAATGGGCCATAATTGTTGAAATGTTATATAGTTTTTTTTTTTTGCAAAAATCTATACAGAAATGTATAGTACTTGCTTCAAGAAAGTAAGTAAATAAATAAATCACCTTCAAGGTTGGTGCTAGATCTTTGCACTGTAATGACATGTATAGAAGTTAGTTTTCAAAACAACCAACAAAATGTTTTCTATAGTTAACTAACTAAACCACGCAGAGTGAAAACTCAGAGGCAATGAGTGAAAAGAGGAAGTGAGGTTTGTGGCTTCACAGTGCCTCCAGAGTCATAAACACTCAAGGTTGTCGGCCTTACACAGAGATGAATGCACTCAGGTCCACTTCACTAATGAAAGAAGTCATGACTATTCTTGAATGAAATATATAAACACACACACAAAACAACACACAACAACTGCACACATGTACACACCCAAACACAAAAAGTCACATAAACACCAGAAGCTATCAAATTAATTTCTGAAGCAGTGCAGTTTAAATCTGAATCCCTTCTGCAGCCCTGACCTGCTGCCAATGTATATTTAATCAAGATGAATGACCTTTTTTGCAGTCTTTGTGTTTTCTGCAGCCCAACCAATGAAATACATGGCCTTCGCTTTAAGTGATTGCTTCTGGAAGGCGAGGGAGCGGATTCATTCATTTCAGGACATTGAAATGTTTTCGCAAACATGGATTCACTGTCGTGGTAAGAAGATTATCGCAGTAACCATTTGAACCAATAATGTAAAGAAGGTTTGGATATGTCTGAGGAATCTCAGATCTGCCATCTCCCCCATTCTGCTTATAAGCTTTAAGGCATTAAACATGAAACAGAAGAACATCCGAATATAGCCGGGTGTTTATGCATGCTATTACATGTTTGGATAAATGTAGCATATTCCTCTGCTACCCTGTCAGGGTTTATTTAATGAAAATGACTGGCAGACATTCTGTTATCCAGCTATTACATGGCTTCTCAACAAATAAATAAATACATAGACATGAAATATTGATTTGAGTTGAAATTATTTTATAGTCTTACCTGTACTGATTATAATACAGAGTCGTGAAAGTAGTGCCTGTTTCAGTTACCTGATTGAGCAGACTAATGGTGGGTTTAAGCCATACCGGAAAGATCGATTTACGAGATGAAAACAGAGCGCCACCACAAAGTCAAAATAATGAGTGGGGGAATCTGAACTTTTTTTTTTTAAGCCCGATTTTCCGAGTTAGGGGCGTGTTAGTAAGAACATATGGTGCACACATGCGGCGTTTGTTTTGACGGTGAATTTGTTTTGTTTTTTCATTTACAGTAAAACTAGCTAAATTGCAAAATACAACAGCAGTGTACAATTACAATAGAATATATAACCTTCATAAATTGAACAAAAGCATAAAAATGCAAAAGCACACCTAATGCACAGTCTTTAGGTCTATTTATCCTTCTGTAGAAGTAGATTAAAAACATCTTGCTGAAGGTACATTGCCATCTTGCCCCATCCAAAGTGACTTGAACACACCTGACATTGTAATTACGACTTCCCAACTCATAAATATCAACTTTCCATTAGGAATTTAAAGGGTTAGTTCACACAAAAAAGAAAATTCTGTCAGTAATTACTCACCCTCATGTTGTTGAGTAATTATCAGCCTTTAAAAAGCCACTCCAGTGGCTCAATCTTAAGTTTATAAAGCGACGAGAATACTTTTTGTGCGCAAAAAACAATAAAAATAACGACTTTATTCCACTATTAATTTCCTTATCTCTGGGTCTCGAGTTTTTTCACGTAGTGTAATAGCGTAGCGCGTCTGTGTTGCACATCACACACATGACCAGCGCTGGCCAATAGTGAGCCTACGTGTGACGTACAACACAGACGCGCTGTGCTAAAACACTACGTAAACTAACTCGAGGCCCAGAGAGAAGGAAATTAATAGTGGAATAAAGTCGTTATTTATTTATTTATTTTTTGTGCACAAAAAGTATTCTCGTCGCTTTATAAACTTAAGATTGAGCCACTGGAGTCACTTGGACTATATTAACGATGTCTTTAATGCATTTTCTGGGCCAGCAAGTTATAGTGTCTTAGAAGCCTATGGAGGAGTGAGACAGCTCTCAGATTTAATAAAAAATATCTTAATTTGTGTTCCGAAGATGAACGAAGGTCTTACGGGGTTGGAACAACATGAGGGTGAGTAATTACTGACAGAATTTTCATTTTTGGGTGAACTATCCCTTTAACGCACCATGATTTTTTGATTGCTGGCAAAACCAGCAATGCAGGTTTGAGAGGTGGCGCCCCAACAAATCTCGCGAGAATCACGACTTACTTTATGGCACAACGTCACATACATCAACAACATAGCAGCCTCTATGGAAGACACTAGCGCGCATTTCAGATGCGAATCAGAGTCTACGAAGAAAACGAAGAAAGCGCGGTCGGAAGAGTGCAGAGACAGCTCTGCGTGAGTGGTATTTACAACAGTAACATTAAATGCAAGTACTCCACAGCGACTCTAGGGGTCGCTGTTTGAGAAAAACGGAAACTGCATAGTGTGCCTTTAAAAGAAGAAATACCAGTTTGCAATATCAAGAAGCATAACAAGCTGTATACAGCTAAAATAAACTGGAGGTGGATGACAACGGAAGCCAGACACATTCGATTTATAAATGGCCACGTTCACACTTGCATTAAAAATAAGGTGGACACATCGTTGTCATGGGACAGTAAATAGGAAATATCTGACCTCTGAATTCCACTGACCAATCAAAATCAAGCATTCCAGTGCTTAAATAATCCAGGTGGCAAATATCATACCTCTTGCAGTCCCTATGCATTTAGCAATCCATTCTAAAGATATTCCAGTCACATCCTATGCCATAGGGAAAACAAGAGGGACATGACCATATCTCTGAACCAAGTCATAGGCTCTTGTGTGGACACCTATGCACTTCCTGTTGTCTCTCAATGCTCAATATAGTGCAATTTCACACCATGTCAGATAGATTACCCATGTGCATATGATAAAAATATGGGAAGGTATTTCTATAACATCTCTATACAAAGCCTTTTGCTATTGTCTACATTCAATTGAGCTCCACACAGTCAAAAAGGAGATAAGGGTCGGTCTTTCAAAGCTGTATTCATGTAGATGCACAGAAAGGTGACGACCCGAAGGGGAAAATGTGCCATGAATACATAACCACATAAGCAGAGAATAAAAAATAAAAAAAGACAAATAGGCCTAAGTGCCAGTGTTAGCACAGAAAAGATGTCAGGCTGACATTAAAACATTTATTCATATTTCAAGTGTAAACTGCTTCTCTCTCTCGCAACTCGCATTACTTGCATACGGGGTCAGGCAATAAATTGTTGACCAACTGTGTAATGCATCAATGTCTGACTTGAAATGCTCAAAGAGATCAAGTCAACTCTCTCTGGAATAAAGAATAACCTGCTTTCTTCTGCAACCCTGTTGCCATTAACATTTGAAAAGGGCATGGAGAAAGAATAAAACACCAAAAAAAAGAGGCGAAGAACGGATTCAAGCGAGGTCACGGCGGTGATTTAAGAGCCATGTACACCTTCATGCTGCTAAAATTACACGGCAGAGGCTTTTTATTTTTGCACCATGATGTCAAATAGATGAGACATAAACAAACGCCCCCTAACACCTCCGCACCAAGGCAACATGCTGAAGTAATAGTCATCTACACCCAACAAATCTGAGGTTCACTGTTGTCCTGGGAAATTACCACAAGTAAATAAACAACAAAAAGTTATGTATTTCACTGTATAAGATAAGCCAAGTGCCAAATGCATACATGTGATGCTTTTATTTCCCAATACAATTTATTTTTGTTCTGTTGGTATTTATTTATTTTGCTCGGAATCTGTGCTGATGTGAATATATCAATTATGATTTGATCTAATGTTATGGCATTTACACTTTTAGGGGTCCAGATATTTTGGGGTCACATTAAAAAAGCCATTTAGAACCTAAAATGTCTTTGAAAAAAAAAAATCCATTGCAATAATTTCTGATCTAGAAATGTATTTATTTGGCCTTGTGTCATACAATTAACAACACCTGTTCTCTAACTGTTGAGGAAAGTCATTGTAAGTACTTCCCAACTCATCACTGTATAATTAAGCTTCCCCTTTGCTTATGCAACAAAAGTTTTTGTCCTCTTCTTTCAGAGATTCCCAGCAGGATAACATTGTCTGAGCAATTAAAGGAACCCCTGGTGTAATTAGGGAGCTTGACGCCAATCCTTTATCATAAAAATGAAGACGCAGGTTGGAGGAAGCCCATGGCACTGTCTGTGTAATCTCAGTTACATTGCTTGTAATTGTAAATGGCCTACTAAAAAAGAAAAAAAGAAAGAAAAGAAAAAGAAAAAGAAAAATCAATTGTGAGTCGCTTCTGCCCCCTTGTGGTTAGACCTTGCATTGGATGTATTAACTTGATAAATGATTTGTCTTCATATAAAAATGTCAAAATTATGCGTTTAAGAATAAATATAACCTCATATATAGTAGTTAGACATCTAAAAGAAAAAAGGCATTTTCACACAACTGAAGGCAGCATAAACAGTATTTCAATATTGAACTATATAAATATCTATAGCCTAATCAACTACATGCTTTAAGACAATAACAACAACAAAATTCAATTGCTATTGTCATTTTGCTACCTAAAAAAGATAAAATGGTTAATCTCTAGAAACAAAATTCTGTGCAGCTATTTTTTCCCTCCCTACATTGTTATCAGATAGAAGCTCATATTTCTAAGATATCAAACCATCAATCAATAAACCAAAATCCTATCTCTGATGACCTTGCTATTCCTTCCCCCCAGAGAAGACTGATAAATGAGGTACAGATTGTAGGAGTTTAAAAATCAAATATAAGTAATCAATGTATGCTTCCAATTGTATTATAAGCCTCCACAAGAGAATGCTGTAAATAAAGTAGTCTGTAAAGCTGACTTGGCAGCTCCACAAACCTGAGAAAATTCATACCATCTATGAGAAATCCTTTCGCATCTCACCCGCAATGAAAACGCAGAATGAAAAATGAAATGGTTTATGAAAGATGACATGTCCTGTTTGGATACTATGAAAGAAAGAAACTGAATATTAAATTTAAACCATGCTTTTCTCTCCACTGAAATTGTTTCCAAAAAAAATTGAGGTATGACCACATCACAATGGCTCCATCACAATGCCAGAGATAATGATGCCTTTACCAATGGCTTACAATGATACAGAAAAACATATTACTACAGACACCATGTCACAAGAAGGAAGTCCCCAGGTGAATCTTCAACCTGCTAAGTACATATATTTTTCATCAAAATCGACCACAGTTGTACAGAATTCCAATAAATTAAACCATCATCTGACATCAAGCATTATTGTATAGGCTGCTTTTTCTGTTCATATGCTGATCGACTTTGATGAAAAAAGTGTGAACCCAGAGGAAGCATATTCACCATGAAACAGCATGGCTTTACTGTCATCCACATGTCTATTTAACCACAACAACAAACCCCCAAAAAGAGACATTTTTTGATTCAACATGCTTTTAAGCATCTTTTGACAATTTGATAACAATTAGCATAACAATGTCTGTATTTATTTTCAAATAGGACAGTGTCAGAACAACTAATACCACAAAACATCACATCCATCGCTAATACTTACAGACGCTGAAATTGTTTATTGTTGTTTTCCCACCAAAATGATGTCACTTCCTGGAAGACGGTCTTTTAATAATTAAAGGGATATTGCAAACGAGACCACTCGGATAAAAGGTGGTAAGAAAGCGTGATTTATTTAAAACGGGAAAATGAAGAAATCTGGAATGTATCTTAATAAATGGCAGTTTGTCATCTTAGAAATGTGCAGAGAACCAGAAAACATGGCAGGCATAACTTAAAAAACATTTCTTCAAACAAAATTAGGTCGATTTAAGATTAACCCAAATTAAGTTGCACTAAAAGTTGCACTAAATGTGTTCAAAAACTACAATCTTTTCATCTTTATAAAATAACGAGTATAATATTGTTATCTAATAGGCCAATATTAACATATGTATGATGGAGACATGAAAATGTACATATAGCAGAAATGACTTATTTCTAAAAGCAGATCTAAAAAATATTATCATTTTGTTTTGTTTTCCCCGCGACAAGCCACGCCCCGTAGATGACCCACGGCCACTGTGACCAATGACGCTTGAGAGGGGCGTAGTTAGGCTCATCACAGCACCGCCTATCACGGAACAACATGCAAGTCAGCTGATAATGTTGCAGGAACGCACGAGATAGAATGAACGTAGAAAAACAGTGTTTTGTGTTTTTTAGTATTTTTCTCTGTATCAGTGTTTGTTTAGGCGAGGACTACGATTTAGATGATAAAACTGGTTTAGGACGATCGTTTGATGGCATTGGTGGTTTAAGCGGTGGTGGGGTGAGTGTTTTACTTTAGTGCGCTTCCTTTCTCAGAGCTTCTAAAGTGCTTACTTAGTGAAACTTAACAAAAAACGCTAACGTCTGTGTGAAAACCGATGTGTTTAACTTACAGGCAACCTCGCGTTTACTTGTCAATTATGCAGAACCATATCGGAGTCAGATACTAGACTACCTATTCAAGGTGTGTTTGCTTTGAAAGGAATCTAATCAGGCTACATTTTATGTAATATTATGTCTATATTTACGTTATGTCAATGTGTATTTAACAGCCTAAATTTGGAGCCTCATTACAAATACTGAAGGTTGAAATCGGAGGCGATGCTCAGACTACAGGTACATACAGAGCAGTTTCAGTTTTAAAACCTCTAATAGTGAAGGTGTGTTTGCAATATCCAAATGACCTATTTAATGTAATGATTTACAGATGGAACCGAGCCCTCACACATGCACTATGAAGATGATGAGAATTATTTTAGAGGATATGAATGGTGGCTTATGAGGGAAGCTAAGAAGAGGAATCCAAACATCACCCTCATAGGTAAAAATGACCTATTGTTCAAACAGGGAAAACATGCACAAATACTTCTAGTGCTTATGCACATTCAATCCAAAATTGTGATTTTTTTTTTGTATTTACCTTTAATATATTTTTTTAATCAACAGGTCTGCCATGGGCCTTTCCAGGGTGGGTTGGAAATGGTGAAAACTGGCCTTATGGTTTCCCTGATATCACTGCCTCTTATGTGGTGTCATGGATTCGTGGGGCCAAGCAGTACCATGACTTGGATATTGATTATGTCGGGGTAAATGCATCTCATATATTCCATTACATTTAAAAACATTTCTGTGGCCGTATTCCTAATCTGATTTTTTTTTTTTGTACAGATATGGAATGAAAGGCATTTTGACAGTAAGTACATAAAGGTAAGTACTGTCAACAATGTCAGAGTCATAATAAACTATTTTCATAAAAAATGTGTTTTATTTGTAAAATATTTTTAGGTGCCTGCATTGTGGCTTCCTAAGTTCCTATTCTGTTGCGCCCCTCAGAATGACATGGATAAGCAATAGCTTGTTTATGATAATATAATATTTTCTGCAGATTTGAACAAGGTTTGCTGTTCAAGTTATGTGGGAAAATGTATATGTAGTTCATCTGAATATAACAGTTGTAGACTCAAACCTACATTGAAATATTACAATATTACAACAATTTGTATTTCATACTTTTGGATGTTCTATTCATCAAAGAATCACAAAATTATCAGAATTATATTAAGCACCACAACTGTTTTCAACATTGATAATAATAAGAAATGTTTCTTAAGCCCCAAATCAGCATAATATAATGATTTCTGAAGGATTATGTGACATTGAAGACTGGAATACTAACTGCTGAAAATTCAGTTTTGCCATGACTTTTACATTTTTGCCAAAAATTACACTTTTAAATATATATATATATATAAAAAATAAAAAAGTTGTACTAATATTTCACAATATTACTGTTTTGCTGCATTAATAAATGTTGCCTTGGTGAGCAGAAGAGACTCAATAAATTAAACAACCTGACAGACCCTAAACCTTTGAAAGGTGGAATCATGGTGCCTGCTTTTTTATTATCTGTTAATATTGGTACACATATACTGCTTATGAAATATGAAAGTCAGAAATTTATCTGCCTTGTTTACTAGCTTTTACGATATACACTGGATAAAAGTGGTTTGGAGAGAGTTAAAATCATTGCCAGTGATAACCTCTGGGAGCCGATCACCTCTGTTATGATTGCTGACAGAGAGCTACAAGATGCTGTTGAAGTCTTAGGGTATGATACTTTTTTTTTTTTATGAATTATTACTTATTCAACTATACACATCCCATTTTTAAAGATGAATGAATGAAAATAAAACACACTAGCATGACATGTCAATAAATGTGAAGAATGGTGATGTAAGATCTTGTTGTTGGTATTGTTTGACTGACAGGGTTCATTACCCTGGAACCAACACTGTGCCCAAAGCCCTGAAGACTGGGAAAAAACTGTGGTCCTCTGAAGATTACAGTACCTTTAATGACAACGTTGGCGGAGGCTGCTGGGCCCGAATTCTCAACCAGAACTACGTCAATGGCAAAATGACAGCGTATGACAACTCTGATAAAGACATTTACCATTTCCCTTTTTATCATACATTCATTTCACAGAGTGCATTTGACAATTGGAAAAGTAATAGTTTGTGTTCAATTACAGGACCATATCTTGGAACCTCCTTGCTAGTTATTATGAGGACCTTCCCTTTGGAAGGGATGGACTAATGACTGCAATGGCGCCATGGAGTGGAAACTATGTTGTTGAGTCCCCTATTTGGATAACAGGTATTATCCAAACACCTGTGTATTTTTATGCACTCTAGATATGCATTAATTTTATATGCGTCATGTAAGATCATATAGATGATGTGTGATGCAACTAACAAAGTATCTGATTCATAAAATCCTATAAGCCCACACTACCCAGTTTACTGAGCCTGGCTGGACGTACCTGCAGACAGTGGGACACTTCACACATGGTGGGAGTTATGTTGCGTTGACTGATGAGAGAGGAAATCTAACAATAATCACTGAAACTATGGTGAGACTTAAAAACATTGACCTTCTAATCAATTAGCATAACATACACTACTGTTCAAAAGTTCGTATATATATATATATATATATATATATATATATATATATATATATATATATATTTAAAGGTTTTTGAAAGAAGTCTATTTGCTCTCCAATGCTGCATATATTTGATTAGAAATACAGTAAAAATAGTAATATTGTGATATTATACATTTAAGTTAACTATTTTCAATTTTAATATCTTTTATATTCAAATTATATTATTATTTTCCTATAAAATTATATTCCTGTGATGGCAAAGCTGAATTTTCTGCATAATTTCTCCAATCGTCACATGATCCTTCACAAATCATTCTAATATGCTGATTTGTCGCTCAAGAAACATTTCTTATTATTATCAATATTTCATATTTTGTGGATGAATAGAAAGTCAAATATAAATATTTTCTAATAATATAAATGTTTTATTGTCACTTTTGATCAATTTAATCCATCCTGGCTGAATATAAGTATTAATTAAAAAAGAAAAATCTTACTGACCCCAAACTTGTGAACAGTAGTGCACGTCTTAATGGTTTTTATATTTGTATGTAAACATATTAATCTATTTCTTCTGGGTTTTTTTTTTTTAGACCCATGACCACTCTGTGTGTATAAGACCTCCTCTGCTTCCCTATAATGTCACGGCCCAGAATGCAACATTCCATCTGAAAGGGACTTTTGTAAGTGCTGTTTGATGTGGTTTAAATGAGTTTATAAAGGACTAAATTAATTTATGGTCATATATGGAATAACTTTTTAACAGGCTTCGATCAGTGAACTGCAGGTGTGGCATTCAAAGTTTGATTTCAAGACAGACAAGACAGTCCTCTTCCAAAATCTCAAGCCTATTAAAGTAAGTACATACACAAAATCAAGAAAATTAAAGAATTGCCTCATGATATAACCTCTTTAAAAACAGTAGGCTATAAGGGTGTGTTTTTAGATTTTGCCTGGGTTCTTAAAAAATACTAGGTTCAGTAGATTGATTTTTCTAATAATTATTTACGGATGTGTGTTAATGACATCTAATGTAATATTTCTGTGTGAATTGTGAATGCTGTAGGTAATTGAGGGGTCTTTCAGCATTGAGCTTGACGTTGACGAGGTATACACATTTACTACTGTAACAAACGGTCAGAGAGGGAGTTATCCAGATCCTCCACCCACTGCTCCCTTTCCTAAAAAATACAAAGATGATTTTGATGTCCGTAAGTAACTTTGTTGTAATTTTTTCCCCTTTTTTAATATTTTTTTGCATACTTCAGTCTGTGTAACTCTAACAACTGGAACTATGGCTTCCTATCTCTCAGCTGGAAATCCATATTTCTCAGAGGCTCCAAACTTTGCAGATCAGACAGGGGTCTTCGAATACTTCACGAACCTGACGGATCCTGGACCTCATGTTTTCACTCTGCGACAGGTGGTCACTCAGCGTCCGGTGACCTGGGTTGCAGATGCTGATCAGCCAATAAGTGTTATTGGTGATTATAAATGGTGAGAGCAGCAGTGTTAAATATGGTTTGCATAACATTTGTCAGGATTTTATGACTATTATGTACAGGGCCGTCCCCAGTATGGGGCGGGGCCCAGTGCGAGTTAGAGAAAGCGGACTAGCGCAGGGCCCAGTGTGATCACACTACCGTTCAAAAGAATGGGGTCAGTTAGATTTACTTCTATTCAGCAAGGATGCATTAAAATGAGCAAAAGAAACAGTAAACACATTAAATGACACTAAAGAATAGAGTAATGGCTGCTAAAAATTCTGCTTTGTCATGACAGGAATATACTACATAAAATAGAAAACAGTTGTTTTAAATGGTATTAATATTTCAAAATATTACTGGTTTACTGTATTTTTGATCATATAAATGCAGCCTTGGTGAGCATAAGAGACTTATTTAAAAAAAAAAAAATTTATTGACTCAACTTAGTGTACTTGTGTGAATTAAGAAAATCATCTTTATATTAGAAATAAACGATAATTTACGTAATTCGATTCTATTGATGAACTTTATACAGTTATTGAACTGAACTGAACTTTACATCAGAATTTAATTCTGTTTGCATCACTGATGATTATTTTCCTGTTTATCACTAGTCCTTTCACACATACAGTCTTTACTGGTAAATTACCGGTAAGAGATCATGTGTGAACAAGACTATTTAAAAATGTATTGGTCGGTGTTCACAGTCGGTGTTTAAAATCTGCTGCAATCGATGGAAACAATCTGTAAGTGTGTTTAGTCAGTCTTAGAATATTTCAGCTAGTCGTTAAGTGGGTACCCGGCATTACCGGTAAAAAGCCGGAACGCCATGCTTGTGTGAACAGCATATTTGTGTATTTACTGGTGAAGTCATTCTGCCAATTTTACGGTTATTTACTGGGATTGCTGTGTGAAAGGGGCTACTCTGTAACAATGCGGGAACCGGCAAAATTCAACATAACTATATTCATAAAATAAACATAAATAACAAACCAAAAGTAAAGCATGATATAAATAATATGTAACATATAAACATAATAAGACACAACATAAATGTCCCAGGCCTGGTTCTTTCTCATCTTCCACTGTCGTCACTCCTCCTTTTATCCTTCTGGAGCTCCTCCGTGGGACTCGAGACCGGTGTGGCGCACAGGCGACGCTCATTGACACCGGCCTCGCTCCGTTCCCACGGCTCTCGGCCTCGCCCTGCTTGTCACACACCATAGAGCTGCTTTGAAACAATGTACTGTATAAAGCTATATAAATTGAGGTGACTTGACTTATTAACAGCTCTGTGTATTTTACATTTATCAGGCATGACCTAATGGTGTCATGCGACGTGTACATGGAGGCTGTGCACACTGGTGGAGTCTTCATTGCTGTCAGAGTGGATAAAGGTGGAGGAGTCGTCCGAAGTACAAAGGGAATCTTTTTCTGGGTGTATGCAGATGGCACCTACAAAGTCACCAACGACCTCAGTAAGCATCTGAAAAATAAAAGTTTTTTTCTTCCCCTACTGCTGTAAGTTTGACTAGGCCAGGTCATGTATTCAAAACCTTTGTTTGACAGGTGGAATGACAGTTCTTGCTGAGGGACTGTCTGGAACTAGAGCACGGGTATGGTACACACTGACCCTTACAGTCAAGGTTTGTTATATTATATAGAAATGTTCCTATACATATTAATTGCTGAGTTTTTCCTCTATTTTAAGTCTTACCTGTTTTGACTTGATTCTCATTTGCACTTTTTCATAAATAAACGCAGCTGATCGGTTATTTCTTCTCTGTTTTTAGGGAAACTATGCATCAGCAGACCTCAATGGCTATGCTCTCTGGAAGAATGCAGTGCTCTGGGAGCCACGGCATGGATGGGCGGCCATAGGCACTAGTTCTTTTGAACTCGCGCAGTTTGATAATTTTGCTATAGAGGCTTTAGCCTGATCTTTTTTGGTTTGCCATTGTTGTGACACTGTAAACAAGCAGACTGGAAACACACATTTTCTTGTATCTGACTAATGTGATTATGAAGAGATTTAATGAGTTTTTCATTGCAACCATAACCAATGTGTCTTAATAATAAAAATAATAATATATAATTTAAACCACTTGTGTGATTCAGAATTTCTGAAAATTAACAATATTGTGTCTACCAAGGATCTTCCGCATCTGCGGGTAAATCAGATGATTCATCATCTAGCTTTGACCAGATAATGACCACAAATGACCAGCATGATCAATCATGCACAATATCAGTGCTTCATTGTGAATATACCAAAATTTTTTATATATCTAGAACATTTCAGCGTACCAACCCTGGTCTGCTTGTATTCTTCAGTGATCTGCTCTGCTCAATGTTTTAAACCATGCCATCTTCTGACACCCACTGGATGTTAAAATTCTTCAATATGAAGGTTGACAAGCAAAGAATCAATATATGTTTGTTGAATAAAGGGGAAAAAAATATCATAGTTGATTCAAAATCACAAATGTAAAATATTGATGATCTCTGTAGAATGTCAGAACAATATTGACTTCTGAAAGTTTCTCCTGTTCCAAGCACGATGTTTTGCCTTGAGGAAGATTTCCTTGCATGCAGTCGCAGAACCATTCACTTTCAAAACAGACAAACAAACAAAATAAATAATTGTAATAATATGGACAGCAAATGACAATCAATGCAAGACCTTTTTTTTTTTTTTTTTTTACAGCTTAGTCATATTTATATGAAAAAAAATATATACATTTAAATGAAATTAACGTTAAAAGGTTATAAATGTGTGTGTGTGTGTGTGTGTGTGTGAATATATATATATATATATATGTGTGTGTGTGTATAACCTTTTAACGTTAATTTCATTTAAATGTATTTATTTTTATAATGTGTGTGTGTGCGCGCGTTATATTATTTATAGAGGCTTTTAAGCGCCAACTCAATGCGTTTAGTTTTATATTTTAGTTATGAAGACAGTGCGAATGCAACCCATTTCCTAGCAACAGGACAACAACAACAACACAGGATGGCGGACAAGACTGAGGAGAGACCGCCGAAATCCATGCGGGTTTTTATCAACAATGTTGATAATTACACAACGAAAAATATTGCAAAGGTAACGTTAAGTTATTTTATTACTTTTTATAATATTGCCCCGAAGTTGCAGCGGTACAAATGCATTATTAAACCTCTAAAAGAAAATCTACATAGTCGAAAACGGTAACGTATAGCCCAATACTTGCAGTGGAATTAGAAAGATTGGCTAACTTGGTTAGCTTGCTTCAGATGAATTACAGCATGTCACATCAAGACACTGCTTGAAATCAGGGCTATAATGTCCATACTTTATTATCCTGTATTTAGTTTTTAGACTCGTGTGTAGTTGGTGCATCTCTTGTGGACTTTGGTGAGGCTGATGTGGAGGAGGAAGAAGACAGGCTGCAGGATGAACAACCCAAAATCAAAGATGCAACCTTCCAGATTGTGGGAACAGTTTCCAGCCAAACAGAGGAGAAGCGCAGTTTTATCTCTCAAGAGTACAGCGTAAATAAATCAACTATGTACTACTACAGCATTGTGCAGAAGTCTTTCATAAGTTGTAACTTACCTACTGTCAGTTACAGTCTGTCACTTTACTATTTTTTCTATAACATCCCTTTTCATCTCTACCAGCACTTGAAGCGTGAAGAGCTTCTCCATCATCTGATGAAATGTGATGTGATAATTTTTGATATTACTCAGCATGCTGATCAGATAGCTGAAGCACAGTGGGCCGTCTCAGGTAGGCTATCACATTTTTATTGAATGTTGCTACTTCCTGCTATGAACCTTTTTCTTGAGCAGATACTAGTTAAATTATCATCCAATCACAGCCCTTCATACAGAAATGGACACTTTTTCTGGGCACAAGATGTTTATCCTGGTGTCAACCATCATGACGTGGACTATGTCTAAACCAGTCGATAAAGTAGGAATAAGAACACTGTTATCAATTATCAAGTAGGCTACTTTATTGATCAGCATGTAAACATGATTAAAAGGTTGTATTGATGAATATTTTAACTCCACAATAGGATGACCCAGAGATTCCTATTACAGACCAGCACTACAGGAAAAGAAAAGCACACCCCAACTTCCATGATCATATCGAATTGGAGAAACTTGTGCTCAAATTAGGCAAAACTGTAAGCAAGAAACCTTGTGGGATAATCATTTTTCCATTAGTTGAAAATTCATGCAATATTAAATAATTGTACACACTAGTGATGGTAAGATATTTCAACACTTCACGTGAGCATGACTTTAAAAGTGTGAAGTTCATATTTATTTATGAATGTTTTTCAGAAAAGCTCCCTGTTCTCTACATATGTTGTTGCATCAGGGCTACAATATGGAATGGGAGAACACATGTTTCACTTGTTTTTTAAGGTAGATCATAGTGGACAGACATTTCAAAAAATATAACTTTTGTAAATACTTTTTACTAATTGAAATGTTGAAGTTAAATAGTTTGTTGTGTTGCGTTGCTCTATGTAGATGTCATGGGAGGGGGAAGTCTCCGAGGTGCCCATCTTTGGTGATGGCTCCAATATTATCCCCACTATTCACATCAATGATCTGGCAGGGTTAGTGTAATTGTGGAGCTTTTTATGACTTCATCCACGCAAAAGCTAAATTATTGGGCATTAACATCCGTTTGATTCATATTCATTAAGGATCATCCAAAATGTCATTGACCACAAGCCAAAGTCACGATACTTTGTTGCTGTTGATGACTCCAAAAACACAATGGAGGATATCATAAAGGTGAGATTTTACACATAATATATATACACATGATACATATATATATATATATATATATATGTTGATATGTATATGTGTATATATATATATATATATATATATATATATATATATATATATACACATACGTACATACACACATATACTGTATACACACACACACATACGTACATACACATATACATATATATATATATATATATATATATATATATATATATATATATATATATATTATTATTATTTTTTTTTTTTAAGTTAATGGTTCTCATGCAAGTAAATCTTCTTCCTCAAGGCAATAACACTCGTGCTTGGACCAGGAAAAACTCAGAATGTTTCAAAAGAGGAGATTTATCTCACACGGGAGCTGACAGTAAGAATCAATGTCAATATTGTTCTGACATTCTACAGAGAACTATCAATATTGTACATTTTTGGTTTTGTATCAACTATGATATCCTTTTACTTTCTTCAGCAAAAAGATATTGATTCTTTGCTTGTCAACCTTCGTATTGAAGCACTGTATCTGAAAGAGAATTTTAACATCCAGTGGGTGTCAAAAGATGGCATGGTTGAAAACATTGAGCAGATCACTGAAGAATACAAGCAGACCAGGGGATTGTTGGTATCTTGAAATTCTCTAGTTATATGTTTATTTTTGGTACTTCTTTTATGTTGGTCTTTTTGGCTCAATCTAAAGTTTCACAGTACGAGCACCTGTGTTTGTGTGTGTCCCAGCCCCTTCGTATCTGCATCCTGGGACCACCTGCTGTTGGGAAAAGCACTATAGCAGAGAGGATATGCAAGCATTATAAACTTCATCATGTTAAACTTAAGGAGACAATCACTGAAACATTAGACAAACTGGTGAGTGTTATACAAAACCCAGAATTTATTCAGAACAAGCAAAGCATGTTCAAATAATTCAGATTTGATTTTAAAAAAAATAAAAAATAATGTTGATGTAAACAACTCCCTGCAGTGACCTTTTCTGTTTTTCTACATTGAAAAATAAATATAAATTTTATAGATTTATACTGATGCTTAATTGAATTATTCAGGAGTCACGTATTCAAATGGAGGACATGGAAAATGATGAGGGTGAAGCTCAGGAGTTTCTGGACACTCTGAAGGAAAACATGAATGAGAATGAAGGTTGTATAATTGTAAAAAAAAAATAAAAAAAATGGTGCTTTATATTGAAATTATATATATTAAGTTTTTGTTGTTGTTTTTTAGGACGACTGGATGACCAATATGTGATTCGTATAATGAGGGACAAACTCAGGACTAAACCCTGTATGAAGCAGGGCTTTGTTTTGGACGGTTTCCCTAAGACATATGAGCTGGCGAAGCAGTTATTTACTGGTGAGAAATTTGCCTTTTTTTAGATGATATATGAACAAATTAAATCATGATTCTGATTAATAATACATGAGTTTTGATTTGCTGCATGATTATTTAAATATTCAACAGGTGAAGAAGAGCCTGAAGACTTGCAATCTAAACACGAGAAAAAGATCATCCCAGGTGTGTAATTTATTAATATAATGTATAATGCAGATTAGAAATGCATTTTTTTCCCCAGACTTCTCCTAATTCATAATTATTAGCCTTAAGATTTGAGTCTTGCATGACTGAGTTGAACTCATTTAACTACAGTACTCTTCAAAAGTTTAATGTTTTTGAAAGAAATCTCATGCTCGCCAAGGCTGAATACAGTAAAACAGTAACAATACAGTAAAATCAGTAATATTGTGAAATATGATATGTTTTTAAATAACTGTTTTCTATTTTAATATATTTTCAAATGTAATTTATTCCTGTGAGGGCGAAACTGAATTTTCCACATCTGTTACTGTTACAGTCGTCAGTGTCTCATGATTCTTCAGAAATCATTCTAATATAGTTATTTGAAACTTTTCTTATTATTATCAATGTTGAAAATGGTTTTGCTGCTTATTATTTTTGTGGAAACTGTGATACATATGTTTTCAGGGGGCTTTAGAAAGTTTAAAAGAATAGCATTTATTTGAAACAAAATATTTAGTAACATGATAAATGTCTTTACTAACACATGAATTGAATGTATCCTTGCTTAATAAAAACCTTACTTTTTTTTAGCTCAACTTTACATTATAGTGGTAACTTTTGTGAACACGTACAATAAGAGGTGTTGTATTTGTAGACAGAATACCCACAACTCATTTAAAAGAAATACTGTAACAAGTGGCTCTGAAATTCACTATGATCCTAGAGAAACAATCATTTGTCTGTTCTCCAGAGTTTGTGTTCTCTGTTGACGCCACTGATGATTTCCTGAAAAACCGTGTTCTGAATCTACCCGAGACTGTTGTAGAGGGAACTTCCTACACCCCTGAACAGTTCCCACGCCACTTGGCCCGTTTCAGAGAGAGAAACGTAGAGGATCAGACAGTGCTGAACTTCTTTGAGGGCCTAGAGATTCATCCTGAGCACTTAGGTAACATTGAAGGAGTGAACCAAATCCTGTTTTAATGAAGTGCAGTAATACTGCATCTGTTGAGCTAGCTAATACAGACCAAGCATAAAGGTACGGTCACGTTTACAGCTGTTCTGTGAAAATCATGTCAATTCAATAAGAATCCACGCAAATTTTGCATGAGTGCGAAAGTTTTCCACACACAGATTTTGCAGTGGGTTCAAGAGAAAGCTTCTGAAAGTGACTTCTATGTGAGACGCACTCATAGGATGTGTTCACACTTTGGTTTGATTAAAATTAACTCTGGTGCAATTGCTCTGTATGTGCGGTTCATTTGAATAAGCGTGAATGTTGCCATCCAAACCTTGGTGTGCACCAAACAAGCGGACCGAGGTCCGAGACCCACCTTTTCAGGCCGCTATTTTGTCTCGTTTATAAGCTGTTAGTGAGTTCTCAGCTGGTAAAATTCCCACCAGGTGTACACACAAACAACAAGCTCACTTAGCCCAACACACAGCATTGTTTAGGCAAAAGAATACAAACTCACCGACCAATTTATTAGGTACACCTGTTCAGCTGCATGTTAACGCAAATATCTACTCAGCCAATCACATGGCAGCAACTCAATGCATTAAGGCATGTAGACAAAGTCAAAACGATCTGCTGAAGAGTGGGAAAGAAAGGTGATTTAAGTGACTGAACGTGGCATGCTTGTTGGTGCCAGACAAACTAGTTTGTGGATTTTAGAAACTGCTGATCTACTGGGAATTTCACGCACAACCATCTCTAGGGTTTACAGAGAATGGTCTGAAAAAGAGTAAATATCCAGTGAGATAAAGCAGATGGGCTACAGTAGCAGAAGTCAGTTAAAGGAATAGTTAACTTATAAAAGAAAATTGTCATCATTTACTCACCCTCAAGTTGTTTCAAACCTGTAGGAATTTCTTTCTTCAGCTGAACACAAACGAAGACATTTTAAAGAATATTGGTAACCAAACAGTTGATGGACCCCATTGATTTCCATAGTAGAAAAAAAAATAAAAAAGACTATGGAAGTCAATGGAGTCCATCAACTGTTTGGTTACCAATATTCTTCAAAATATCTTCCTTTGTGTTCAGCAGAAGAAAGAAATTCCTACAGGTTTGAAACAACTAGTAAATGATAACAGAATTTAAATTTTTAAGTGAACTATTCCTTCAAGTTGCCACTCCTGTCAGCTAAGAACAGGAAACTGAGGTTACAATTTGCACAGGCTCACTAAAATTGGACAATAGAAGATTGGAAAAAACGTTGCCTGGTACCTGACGAGTACTTCCAGCAGGATAACCCACCATATATCACAAAACTCAAATCATGTCAAACTGGTTTCTTGAGTTCACTTTACTCAAATGGCCTCCACACTGTGAATGCTAAACGAACCAGGACTCGATGTATCATTTTAATTTTTTGGTCCGTACCAAAAAAAAAACAAGACAACCGAACTACAAGTGTGAACACACCCTTACATTGCTACACTATTGACAATAAAAAATAGACATTTTTGGCAACAAAATTTCACTAATGTGACCTTACCTTTAGGAGTGGTATTGTGACGTTTCAACAGTTTTGACTGACATCTCGCATACCTCGCTTGAAAAGTGTGCTTGTGCTATATTTCGTTACAATAAATACGACTTGATTTAACTAATGTGTTTAAATTAATTAAAAGTGTGGCCTAACAGTCTAAAATTATTTACTTTTATTGCAGAGATTACAAGCAATGATGTCAATGAGTACTTGTTGGTCACTGAGAAGATTTGCAAAAAAGTAGGCAAACCAAAGAACTACAGGCCGATCTCAGAGGAGATGGAGGAAGAAGAGCGACGGCAAGCTGAAGAGCAGCTAAAGAAACAGGCGGCACAGAGGGCCGAGGCAGAGCGGCAGGAGGAAGAAGAGGCCAAACAGAGAGATCAGTGTTGGGGGGAGTGGGTAAGCACATGACGTTATATGTTTTTTAAAGGAATTTAAGATTAAGGGCAAGATTTACTAACAGCTTGCGCCAGCGCAAACCCTTTTTTGGCGTTAATAAACTACTTTCAGGATTTATTAATGACACACAGTGAAAAAATTTGTGATGAAAGGGCTATTTTTGCGTCTGACCTTATTGCATATGCATTTGTTGGAGTTTCCCTGTCAGACCGCTAAATTTATGGATGAAGAGTATTTAAAAGATAAATGCAACATGCAACAAGTCAACTTAGTGATATTTGTGCCATTATTTACCGCCCAAAAAAGGCACGTCTTAACCATTTTTGTGCCTAACGTGACATTGAATTTGCACATTGTCAGTAAATCACACGCAGAACTTTAATCTCCCATTTGTGTGTGTATTAGATTTGTCCTTTTTAAAAGATCTGGTTCTTCATTTTTAAAATCTTTGACTTGCACTAATTTTTGTTTTGCTTGTTTCTTCTTCTTTTTTTATTGTCATTTAGGCCCCGTTTACACGATGGGAAAACGCAGATATTTCCCTGCGTTTTGGCCTGTCATTTACACGAAAACGCCGTTTTTATCCCAGAAAACGATTATTTCTAAAAACTCCGGCCAAAGTGGAGATTTCTGAAAACGCCGGTTATGTGTTGCCGTGTCAACTGGGAGAAACGGGGTTTTAGGTTCTCAAACGTCACATTATGCGCCAGAAAATGCTTACGTCATGTGAGCGCCCTATGTTTAGAGTTTGTTCCATACTGTCTATGAGTTTGTTTGGCTACTATTTGATCATGGATGCTGTTAAAGTGGTACTCATTTTTACTTTTGTGAAAACGCTTTTGGCCTGTTTGCATTTGCTTCGCTGTCTGTCCACACGAACGAACCTCACGCCATGTCTATTGTTTTGAAAGGAACAGGAAGTCGCTCGTGCTATTCGTCGTTGTCGATTTTGAGGATTCTGATTGGCTTGCATGGCTTTATCCTTCTCCTTACACTGCCGCCCCTTTGTATTTATGCGGGTTGATGTAAACGACAACTTTTTTTGAAAACGATATTGTGTGCACGATGTTATTTTTGAAAACGGAGGGGGAGAAATATTCGTTTCTCTAAATACCCGGCTATGTGTAAATGTGGCCTTAATGTTTTGCTATTGCAGAAAATATGTTAGACTAGCAGCTCATCAATGAGATTTTGGTGTGTGTTTTAAGAATCAGAACCTTGAGGAGGTGAGGAGACAAGAACATGACTTGTTGGAATCTCAGTCAGAACCTTTCAGGAACTACCTGATGAGGGATGTGATGCCCACTCTCACCCAAGGCCTCATCGAATGCTGTACACTACGTCCTGATGACCCCATAGACTTCCTGGTAGGTTGGCCCTACTAATAACAGCTGCACCTTATTAGTTTAATTGAAGGTATTTTCTGGAAAATTCTCTCATTTTGTCATTTGTATCTTTCAGGCTGAGTACCTTCTCAAAAATAATCCTGAAGCGTAATAAACGTGGACATTTTTGTGCCCTGGGTTTCATCAGCAAGTATAACTTCTGTTGGTTTGTTTTGTTCTAGACAGTTTTATTTCAGTCTTAATGTTAATTTAAAATCTGAATCTTTAATATACAATCCATGGTTATGTATAATAGCATCAAATGGAAAAACTAATTTCTTTCACTGTTTATCTACTTGTGCATTTAAAATGCCAAAAACATCATAATAAAATAAAAGCTTGGTAGAATGAAGCTGTTAATTGGAAGTTAATTTGTGCAAAGTATGTCCATCATGTCATGATTGCTCTGATTGGTCCTCTGCCTTCAAAGAATAATGTTACAAATGGTAGATAATTAACAGACCCTTTTACATAGCACATAATTAATTTCATTAGTAAAATAAACAAAATACTGCACTTTAGTTGCCTTAATATGATAATAAATTAACATACTACTTAGCTCTAGTTTCTCCTTTCTCGATCAGAATAATATAATACTAAATAATATAATAATACAAATCAGAAGTTCCACAAAGAGTACAAGAGTCCAGTTTACAATAGGCAATATTATTTGCCAAGCCATGAAGAATAATATGATAATCGGCAGCAGAAGATGCAGATAAACAATAAACCAGGTAGGAATTTACAACAAGTCAAGCGGAACGACAATAGATGTACAGCTGCTGAGGACAAGATCGTGTATGACAAAGGACATGTGCATGAGAAATACATGTCTGTAATATGGATGGGCTCCGGAGTGGAAACTGTTTATGAATCTGTTGATCAGCACAAACTTTTAAAACATCAGCCCTTTGGTTTTGTAAGAGTTTCAGTATCAAATTCAGCTACTCAAATAGGCGAACATCAGTGATCAGAGATATGAAAACATTATATTTATGACAACATTTTATTGTACATTGGCTTAGTTGACCTAAAATGGTTACTCAATAAAAAAGCATCTATATAATTTAATATACACTGCAGTTAGTGTCTGTATTTAATTTTTTTTTAAATATTAAATGTTTTTGAAATAGGTCACCAAAGCTGCATTTATTTTATTAAAAAACTACATTAAAAACAAAAGTATTTAAAGTAACTGTTTTGTATTTTAATATATAAAATGTAATTTTTTCCTGTAATGGCACATGATCCTTCAGAAATCATTCTAATATGCTAATTTCTAACAATTATCAACATTTAAATCTGTTGTGCTTTTATTTTTGTGAAAACCATGATACTTTTTTTCAGGACTATTTGAGAAGAAATTTCTAAATAATTATTAGTTTGTAATAATTTGAGTCTTTACTGTTACTTTTGATTAATTTAATGCATACTTGCTGAATAAAAGTATTAATTTCTAAGAAAAATAAAATCTTACTGACCCCAAAATTTTGACCAGTAGCGTATACTTTTTAAAGCCACAATGTTTTCAAGACTGGCAGGTTACTGAATGCATCACTAGATGGCACTCCTACCCAAGCAATATAAGACATTTAGAGTCTTTTCCTTAAAGAACCCCTCCACAACCACTGAAATTGAGACAACCGAGTTGACCAAATTCTGTACAAACATTTATGTACAGTATGTTGAACAGTTAGACCTAAATAATATGTTATTATTGCAAACTTGTATAAATATCAACATGGATTTTTTATTTTTTTTATTTATTTTTTGTGTGCAGTGTTCAACTATATTTGCACATTTGGATCAATAAAGCATGTCTATTAATAATATAATAAAATAACCAATTTAGCAGCATGTTTGAATTGCTCTGTTTTCTAGACATGTTTGTTATCTTAATATATAATTAAAATATAAACCTTTATTCAGTGTAATATTGTCTATGATTAGGATTATACAGAAATGCTACAATAAAACAATACAAATTAAATGCATTTTCTTACCTAGCATAATAAAATAGTTTAAATAGCTTTTTTTGTATTTATTAGATTGTATATAATTACTTATTAACAGTGTTGGGGAAAGTTACTTTTAAAAGTAATGCATTACAATATTACCTAAAAAGTAACATTGCATTACTTAGTTGCTTTTCATGGAAGTAGTGCTACGTTACTTTTACATTACTTTTTCTCACCTGGGCTGGGCTTGCTTGTGTTTATAATAACAAATATACAGTATATATCCCTTTCACACCAAAAGATAAATTATTTAAAAAAAAAAGTAACACTCAAAACATTTAAAAGTAATGCGTTACTTTACTAGTTCTTTGAAAAAAGTAATCTGATTACGTAACTCGTGTTACTTGTAATGAGTTACCCCCAACATTGCTTATAGATACTTATAGTATAACTATCAGGAGCTAAATGTGTCAATTTAAGTACAGAAGTCTGTACAGTTGTATTTACCCTCATCACTACATTGGAGGTCTGAATATTTGTGGCTGCAAACAGTCAACCAAAACCCTGTCTGCATTTGGAGGGGGGAAAAGTGTTTTGTTGCTTAGGAACAGTTGTGTCTGTATCGCAGTGGGGGTCTACTTGTGAATATCATTATGTTCCCTTCAATCGACAAAAATGACAAATTTTTCTTGTCTGCCAATATTTATCATTGGCTGCACTCACTTGCGGGCCTGAAAAATGTATTTTTATTGATTACAGGGCAGAGTCTGGGATTATAACTAACTTTGTATCAAAATAATATTCTAGATCTACAATGAAAGGTCTTTTCATGCTGACAAACTATGAGACCATTAGCAAAAGTAAAATGCATATAATGCTTTTGGTTGTTTTGTTCAGTATACCTTGTTTTTGCCCGTAAAAAGCCTGGCAAGTCATCAAAGTAGCTTTACTATATTAACTACTAATAGCTCTCACTGTCTGAAAGAATGAAAGAAACTGAGATTGATCCATTTTCCCTGCAACAATACAGCAGTGATAGGAATTAAAGATCATTTTGAAGTTGTGAGATGTAATTGTATATGTTCTGTTGCTCGCAAATAAAACAGACGGAGCAGGTGAGGCCAGAGGACGTGGCGAGGAGCGGAAAGGTACCCGGCGAGTGTGTGCTCTGCGACTGATTGTGCGCAGGATCATGTTGACAGGAGGAAGGAGGAGATGCAGCCACACATACAGCAGGGATGCTGGGTGCCTAGGCCGGAAATTCATCAAAATGGGGGAACACCTCCAAGAAATGTGCGTCAGACGGTGTGTGTGCTCCTCTCGCATCGTCCCTTTGGAAAGTCAGTGAAATTTTCCAGTGATTGATGATGGCTTGGAAGGGGGTCAGTAAGAACAATGTGCATTATTAATGAAGTTGGACTGAAAGTCAAGATACGATAATTATAAATGTACCTCTCCAACACATTTGAACATATCTTTTCAGCTTATATATATATATATATATATATATATATATATATATATATATATATATATATATATATATATATTCAGCCAAGTTGAAACAAACCAAACTGAAACAAACCAATACTCTTTTTTTTCTTTTACATTTATGAATTGTTTAATTTCTTAATTATTTTTTTTTTCTGAAAAAGCTATAACAAAGATTTAATATATTATAAAAGCTTTTTATAATAGTTTATATAGCTTTTTCAGCTAAATTAATGTATATAAAAAATATATATAATATATTTGAGGTAGGTTCTAATTGTGACAACTTATCCCACATAGTGACAACATGCCCTGATTTTGGCCAACATGTGTTAAAAGAAATCTTTTTTTTTTGGTGTTTGTTTGCTAAAGATTTTAGTGTTTGTTCCTGTACAGAAATTGACATTCAAAACTAAACCTACAATGAGAAATATTCACTTAAGTCAAAAAGTGTGACAACTAGCCCCGGTCTCCCTCTAAATAAAACTATATATATATAGTATTGGTGGCTTCTCTTCTATTACATTATATTATCATAGAAGCCACCAATATCCTCCTTTGAATTACAAGCAGTTGCTCACTGACAACTGCCCAATTTCTTGGGCTCGAACTGAAAAATGTTTGACATTTTATCTTTGAGTACAGCCGTACACGCCGCATCATTCCCAGCGTCTGTGCATCTGTTCCCAACATCCTTGCGATCAGGTTTCAAAGTCTGTTTGTTCCAGAGCCGGGGTGGGTTGAAGCTGGCTGGGCGATGTTCGGCAGCGGAGTTGGTGAGATGGAAGCCTTTGTTAAAAACATCAGGTAGAGCGTGGGGGGGCTGTTGGCACAGCGGCGCTTGCCCCCATGCTGTTCTGTCAATCTGCCCCTGCCCCGTGCCGAGAGGAGGAGGGGGGCAGACACCAGGGGGGCCAATCCTCCATGAGACCCAAATCACACCAGACGAGGAAAGATGGTCCCTGGCTAAATACAGTTATCCCCCCTCATCTGTCAATCAAGAAATCTTTGAGTAATTTGGGATTTGCCAAGAAAATCATTCAAATCTCTGAGTGAGAATACTGTAGCTTTTGATATGCAATGTGTCATATCTCTGACTTTCTTATTTTAGAAATACATTTTTTTTTTATAAAAACATTTTTATTTTTTACAGTTTGAAGTTTTTCTTTTGAAGAATTAATAGGTAAACAGCATTAATTGGTAATAAACGAAGGGCATGTGTTGGAGAAATTAAATCTAATTGATTACACGCACACACAAAAAAGCCTATTTTTAAACACTGTAATTGCATACTGTGGAAATGTTAACAGAAATTCAAATCAAATTTACAAACTCAATCTCACCGTTCAAACTCTCATTTATTGCATTTCACAAAGGTTGTTTTTCATTTACCAAACATATTCTTAATTACTTTGAATTTATTTCAAGACACGGCAGATGGTATTTAGTGCGACTTCCACAAAAGCCGCCTATATTTTCAGATATAACACCTTACATGTGCATCCACAACGTGAACCGTACAAAACGGCGATTCGTCCTTTGTTGTCGAGTAGCGCATGTAAACTAAGACCCACGCAGAGGTAAATCCCAGCTTCTTAAATTTAACATATGCTCTTCTTCCCACACATTGTGAGGAGCTCGTCGATGTCGTCTTGTCATCCAGACGACGATACGCTACATTAGCAGATGCGGGCAGGGAAGGGGCCTCATACGCGAGTGTGAATATTAGGAGAGATGGAACCCGAGCAAACAGGATTTAGAGCACACCTCTGTATCAACACAGATTTAGTCAGCGTCACCCTCCGGGGACACGAGGAGAGATGGAGGGAGAGGCTTCTCTTCGTTTCGAGATGATTCACGTTGGGAGTGGGCTTGCAAAATTGCTTTATGGAAAGTGGAGGAAGCCTCGGCGGGAACATTAGGCAGGAAACAGCAGGAGGGCCACTGTTTCATTAGGGAGAGAGGCTTCGGCTTTATTACAGGGATTTGGAGTTTTATGGTTATCGTTATTTGCCATAGAATTATTGTGCTTATATGTCTTCTACTCAGCTGTTTGGGTGGGGAGTGAATAAGTGGTCTCGGCGCACTCGGCCGGGTCTGGAGGAGCAAGCAGCTTGGCGGCCGTCGCGTTTCCCACGCACAGATCGGAGATCCTGCTCAGCAGAGTCTTCTGCGTTTCCACCAGGAAGACCTCCTATGAGCAACAGAAAGGGAGAGAGCTGTAGCTTATTCATATTTAATGCGATACGGCCCTGTTTCTTCATCAATGCTACATCTGACATGACTTTGCCATTAGCTTGTGTGGAATTGACATGCGAGCGATGAGCGAGAGTAGAAAAACAATCCCTACTCTCCTTGGCATGTTCAATCTGGTGGTGACGAGTTACAAAAAAAAAAAGGGAAGTTGGCTTATGAGGCTTCAGGTGCGGTGCGAGTTACACCGTAGCTCGGCAAAAATTTGCGGGAAAAATCGGGAGTTTTGTGTATGGGCAAAACAGTTTGCCACTCAGAATTTGTTAATATTCAAGAATCATGTGACACTTTAGACTGGAATAATGGCTGCTCAAAATTCAGCTTTGCATTCACAGGAATAAGTTACATTTTTAAATATGAATAGAAAATATATACACTCCCACCCACCCATCACGTTCAGCTTGGTGGCGATGGGCTAATAAAAGTTTGGGAAGCAAATCACAGTTGGCTTATGAGGTACGGCTTCAAGTGCTGTCACATTTACCGCTGCTCGTCAAAATTCCACAGGAGAAATCCAGTCATTGCAATAGGAATTTGCAGAAAATGTTGGCCACTCAGATTTCGCTCATGTTCAAGTTGGTCATGCAAATTCACCATGCTGACCAACAAAAAAGCTGCTTGGTCTACACTTGGTTGACAATGGACCTTTTTTGCACATGAAATTTCATTAATGTGACTGCACTTTTCCTCTTCATAAACTGTCACTGGGGACAATTGGGCCACACCGTTGTGATTCCCAAAGGCAACGAAGATGGGCCCTGCCTGGAAGCGACGGTGTCTTGCGGTGCCAACCTTTCCGACCCCAGCGGAGTGCGGTGCTGCGGTGTACCGTGCAGGATGCCCACCCTCCCTACCGGGCAGGCCGTCTGCAGCAGAGCAGTTAATAAAGAGATTGATTATCAGCCTGTCAGGAAGTGACAGTTGGACAGAGCCACTCCACATGAATGACAGAGGGCACGCACCGCTCGCAGCAGCCAAGAGCGCCAGAACCAGCACCGCGCCACCAGCACCTCCGCACCGTGCCAACCTTGCTACGGGGAGGAAGAGCCCCGCCGCGAACACAGCCATCGCCTTCTGGAGCAGCAGCTACACGGCTGCTGACTTCACTTCCTGTGCCAGAGTCAGAGTTCACCGCCGCTGCCTGCAGCATAATGACTGCCGGGCTGCAAACACCACACGTGAACACTTTTTTTTTTATGAGATGCAACATTCATTCAAGAGTATAAGAAAAAAAGGTTTACACTTTATTTTAAGGTGACAGTTACATTGTACTTACTTAAATAAGTACTGAGTAATATTAATTGACTACATGTACTTTCTATAGAGCTATGGTTAGGGGTTGGTTTAGGGTTAGTTACTTGGAATTGGGCATAATTTACTGTTATTACTATAGCAATGTTACCAAATGTTTAAATTTATTTTACGTAAAAAAGAAGTATACTGTATATAATCATTTTCGTATATAATACAATTTGTGACACTTAAGACTGGAGTAATGATGCTGAATATTCAGATTTGCCATCACAAGAATAAGTTATATTTTTAAATAATAAAAAAAAATTTTTTAAATTAATATTCCACAATATTACTGTTTTTACTTTATTTTGGATCAAATAAATGCAACTTTGGTGAGACTTTTTCCCCCAAAAACATTAAAAAAAAAATCTTACCAACCCCAAATCTTTGAACAGTAGTGTACATAACAAACTGCATTCCTACCACCAACAGTTTAAAAAGAGTGGGGGAGAAACTTTTGCATGCATAATGAATTATTCAGTCTGAATAAATGTATCCATGCCAATAGGTGTCAGTCCAAGAAGACTGTCATGTCACATTTTTCAAGTGGAATTGTAATTGAAATTTGGTATAGTGACACTGCTAATAAAATCGCTTTGGATAAAAGAACACATTCAATAAGAATAAATATGGGTGATCTTAAACATATTCTCATTTTATTATCTCTATAGTTCTGTTTGTTCTTTTTTTAGATAATTATCTGTGTGCATCAATGTATGGTGACCTCCACGAGAAAACATAACTGTTGACCCACTCAGCCTGTTGGACTAGCTCGAACACGGGACCATATGTTTCAGTGTTCATGGATTAGCAACAGTGCATTAGAGAGGCAGAAGTGGCTTCCTTCTAATTAATGATTTAGCACCTCACAGGTACACACACACACACACACACATTCACACAGTTCTATGCCTCATCCGGCCCTGCTTTGTCAGTCCCCCCGAATGAAGGGCTGTCTGCGCGCTGTGGCAATCTCTCGCCTGACTTTGTTTGAAGTCACTCTTGTCTGTCTCTTCACCGGTGCGCCTGTCTGTTGGCCGCGTCCCCCTTTTTTAATGAAACAGAAGCGTTAATAGAATCACTGGGAAAAGCAGGTGATAAAAGTCGATCCGTCGAGCGCGCCTGTATCCTGAGTTGCGAGCGCACTGTTCAAACAGAGCATTGTTCAAAGACAATGCATGCAAAAGACACACGCGCTGCCGAAGGAATAAAAAAAAAAAGAGAAAGGGAGAGAAAGGGAAATGGGAAAAAAGCTGCTCCCTGTCTTCAGCAAGATCAAAACAACTCCAAGGTAAAATATACAATGAAGGGCCCCCTGATCTGACCAGCATCTCAGATGAGAGGAGGATGCAGTCTTTCTGACATGTTACAGAGGGAGAGAGAGACGGGAAGCAAAATAAAGAGGCCTCACAAAAAGTTTGAGATGTTCAGGCCTTATGAATGCATTCATGGAACATTGTACATGCATTACAAATGTCAAATTAACGCCCGCTTGAGCCGAAATGATATTCCGAGCATATGAAATGACCCTCAAAGAGATGAAAAACATCTGAAATGGGAGGTAAATGCGCTCGACTCGGTTCATTTCAGCCCTAATAAAGATATCGCATCCCGGCCTGACAATACGAATGACTTTCGGTCACATTCTGAGACACGTTTTTTGAAACGTCACCCCGGGATATTTGCGATCGAGTGCTTTTTTCATACGTCGACGGAGCGAGCTGTCATTTTCTCATTGCGGGAAAAACAGAAGTCTCTTTCACACTTCATTGGCCATCGCGGAGATCAATACAGGCGCCGGTAAGAGGAATATCAGCCAGGGATGGTGCAGAAGTATCTGTAGAAACGGCACCGGGGAGAACAAAACGAAAAAGAGGAGGAGTGGAGCTGCGTTAGAAGGCGACACAGATGGACAAGAGCCTTTATGGTGGCGGCTCCTGCTGGCATGGTGCCACCAGCCCCAGACTCCCTTTGTTTGCCAGGCTACTAAACTAATAGAGATAAAAGCAGGTTCCCGCTGGCCAGGAATTATAAAGTCATTAACGAATACAAATAAGGCTGAGAATGAAGGGGCAAGGAGAGGAGGCTTTCTCTGACCAGCTGAGTCTGAGAGGAGGGATGCGGTTTGGGGAATCTGTCCGAGGTTGGACGTCTCTGAGTGTGTAAACAACCCTGATTTCCTCTTCTACTATTCGCTTGTCTCTAAAAACATGGGTTGTCCTGTGGAGTGACATGATACACCCAAGTTCAAACAGCATTTTTGCTGATATATGTTTTTACAGTGAACCATATGAATTTAGAGAATGTATGGAATATTTCTGCTAACTTTATGTAAAACATATTTTAAAAAGAAGTTACAATTTGTTGATTAAAAAGTAAAAATAGATAAAATAATCTTGTCAGATTCCCATACACTTATGCGAAATGTAAACAAAAATGATCTAAAAAGTAATTATTGTACATATACTGTGTGTGTGTGTGTGTGTGTGTGTGTGTGTGTGTGTGTGTGTGTGTGTGTGTGTGTGTGTGTGTGTGTGTGTGTGTGTGTGTGTGTGTGTATAATGAATCATATGAACAGAGATTGTATGGAATATTTAATATATATATATACATACACATACACACACACACACCTATTTACAAGAATACAAAGTAATTAAAATTGCCTAAATATAGATTTTTATAATACATACCAAAAAAATCTCATGGACATTCCTATATACATTTAAGCAAAATGTAAACAAAAAATGATCTAGTATCAATCATAGCAATTTCTGGTTTATATCAGACAGATTAGTATATATCAGCATATCATTCATAGCCAGTATGTTGTTTCATTGTCTGGTCACACAGGCATTCATTTCTATTTTTTTTCTCCTAAAATCTTTTAATTTCCTTTTTCCTTTTATCTGCACAATAGATCCTCAGCATGTCTTCCCTTCCCTCGTGTAATCTCAATATTATTTAAGGTAGCCGTTGCACAATGGCTGTGAAAATGGGAGTCATTTAAGCCCTTCTCCCCAAGCAGTGGTCTTGGCAACTAAACTAGCTCATTTGTTCACTCTGCATTCCCTTGGACAGCCTTATAAATGGAGGCACTATCCAATTATTACAGGGGATAAAACTAGAGCTCCAGCAAACCATAGCAGAATCTATTACCAGCGAGAGTTTGTGTGTGTGTGTGTATGTGTGTCTGAAAGAGAAAGGCTGTGCCCATATGCCTCAAAAACTACTCCATACAGGACAGGTGACACATCACCGATGGCAACGTGTTCGCTTATGATGTATTGCAATAAATCATAATGACGCTTAATCTTTAGTTTACCTTAAATGTTGTGGTTTACTTGGGCTTATATTAAGTTCATGCAAAACTGGCTTAAAATTATACAGTATTTGACATCTACATGGTCTACAAGTTGCCTTAGTGTGTGCAGTATGCAGTGTGCACACATATGAAGGGACTTTTTGTGATTGGATATGGAATCGATGCATATTTGTATGAAGCTGGCTTTAAGTTGATATTCAATAATGAAAAAAGGGTTACTTTGAAAACTCTCTGATAATTGGCTTCTTAAAAGCATCTCATTTTTAACAATGTCACTGTGGCTGGTGGATGACAATTAATCTGTTTTCCAGTGTTTTCTTGGCATCTGTGCCAATTACTTTATATGCTAATATATGTAAATTACTCAGCATTTGAGATGCCAGTAAAAACTATGCTTGTATTGTATATTATTTTTAATTCATGCAATACAATTGAAGTCTATTTTCAAAGGTACCATTTTAAATCTTAAATAAATTGTTTTTTTAAATATATTTTAGGATGGGAAAGTAAAACATGCATTAGTAAAACTAATATAGCAGCAACTAAGCTCTTAAAAATAGTTTAATACTTCTCAAATAATCATTTCAGACAACACAATCAGCTAATGCTTTGCAACAGAAAGAATCTTTGAAACAATCGGACTTGCTTGCATCATTTCTTTGTTTACCACTATGACAATGGGAATTAGTCACTCCACGTATGAACGCAGCTCCAAACACATTTATTTCTCACTTGAACAGTCAAACTGCATTCTCACACTCACCATACATCCTATTTAAGTGCGTCCTGGATTTTGTATTTGTCATTGTGTCGGCACATTAATATTTCTTTTCTGTTTCTTTTCTCTTTTTTTTCCATCTCTGTTAGTGGGAAAGAGGATAATGACTTCACCGCTAAGTAAATGTTAATGAATGCACTTCGCCATCTGACTAGGTCTTTTCTCTTAACATAAATAGCTATAATTACCAACATATTCTCTCTCTCTCTCTCTCTCTCTCTCTCTCCCTCACACACACACACACACACACACACACACACACACACACACACACACACACACACACACACACAATGACCTGCATCAAAAGTACGCTCTCCGCTGTCCTGCGTTAAGTAAATCTACTTCTCATCTCTGAAGGTAGATGTCACTCTTGCACACTAAATGGATCTGTAAACTTCAGCCTGAGAGATGGTGGATGTTTAATGTTGGGTAAATTAGTAGGAGATAAAACAAAAACAACAAAAAACAATTGTGATCTCAGAAATATATTAGAAAGATGGACAGGACCACATGTTCACTAATGAAAGCAATATTTAAAAATAAACTATTTAAATTAATAATTTATACAAGTTCATTATAAACAAAATAGACACCGGGCTTTTATGCAATATTTTCCTTGCAAATTAAGGTTCAAATTTCACTATTAATTTATTTAAATCTGTGGTCTCTTTCCTAGTTAATTATCTGCAAATAATCATTAATTAAATACATCTTAAAAATGCTCAATAAGTTTGCTTATAAATATCTTCCACAAATATATAAAAAAATAAATAAATCAAGAAATCATTCACTGTCAGTCATAAGGAACTAGTTGGTCTCTAGTTCTCATAGACTTTTAAAATAACACTTTTCATAAATCCCCATGTGCTGTTCCAAAACCTACTGCTGCAATAATAAAAACAAAAATCATAAATATTTCGTTCTGTGCAAGACTGATTTAAATTATCGTTCTTGTTTTACATTTGTGTGAAACTGCAAAAAATAATTATTCGATTTAGCTTAACAACGCATTTTCATAATTACCACATATTACTCATGAGGAGTACAATGAATGCGCAATCTGATCATTTTAATAAGTACACTCATATAGGAAGTGTATCAGACAGAACTGACATTGTGTCAAATTAAAGTTACAGCACTAAAGACGAGTGGCTCAGTCCTGAACATCATCATAAACATATTCAAACACACACATACACACACACACACAGTGAATCATATGAATATATATCTCCTGTGTCAGTTCCGTGAAGGATGGCAGCCAGCTTTGCGATCCGCAGCTCTCCCGGCTGATTCAAAAATGTATCTTTCAGGCGTTTATTATCAATTTGACTTTATCTTCTCTTTACCAGAGGTGTGAAATCTCAACCTCATACGTGTAATTAAGGTGGGCCGCGGTGCTTAAGAGAGGCTTGATTTGAAGCGATTACCAGAGGCGAGAGCTGAAAAGTACACCGCTGTGACCTCAGGGGCAGTCTGGAGAACTGCTGGCTGAAGCCACAGCTAATTTAATTGATCTCCTCAGCTTTACATTTAAATATCATCACAGTGGCGATGAGCTCCAGATAGGCTTTGTTCTCGCGTGTGGCTGAAGAGAGATTATTCGCAGAGCAGATCTGACCTGATGGCTTCCCTCCCCGCTAAACTCTTCTATTTGTTCAGCCTAAGAGCGCGCGAGACATCGATCCGCCCGTTTGGAAAAGATGCAGCTTGGGTGATGGTAGTTTCAACTGTTGTTGCTACACAAATATGATTGTTGCTCTAAAAGAGGGATTGCGGATAGAGAACATGTCATGTCAAGTCATGTTTATTTATATAGAGCTTTAGATTAATAAACAAGAAAATATCAGTATCAATGATGCAAACTTCATCAAATATGAGACTGATTCACATTCTGCTGTAAAGCATCTCTAAAAAGACAATAGTGTCATTATTCAGCTCAAGTCAGTTCAGTGTTGATTTAGTTCAGTTCAATAACAGTTCAATTATGAAACGAGTTCAGTTCAGCTGTAACACCAAAAACACTTTCTGAGAATGTTTTGCTAACGCTCCCATTAAGTTATATGTTCATGTCCAGTTTTTTATATAGGTTTCAATTTTTTTTTTCCTTTGTTATGCAAACGTTAAGGAAACATTCCCTAGTGTCACTCTGCAAACATTACGGGAATGTTACTTCTGAATGTTCTCTGAACATTCTGAAACAAGTAACATTTAAAAAATGTCACTGAATGTTACAGCAAAACAAAACAAAAAAACGCTCCATGAATGATGTATAAATAAACATTTTAAGATAACGTTTTGATAACTTTGATCGAACGTTACTGGAAGAATGTTCATTCATAACTTTGAGAGAACCTAGCCAGAACATTAGCTAACGTTCAGAGAACGTTCCCTATTAGCTGCTTTGCAGCTCTATAGAAGGCAATAGTGTCTTTATTCAGCTTGAGTCAATGTGGAATCAATTCAGTTCAATAACAGTGTTTATGTTGCAAAATTCGTCAATTATGAAACAAATTCAATTCAGCTTCAGTATAAAGCAACTTCACAGCTCTACAGAAAGGGGGTTATAAGCAGCAAACTTCCGTATTCTGTAAAACAGGTTGCATCGGGGTTTTCTTTTTTTATGTTTTTTTTCTTTCTTCTCACTAATATTTGGATATTAAAATTGAATGAGACACCAATCATAAAAATAACTAGCTAGGTTAGCTAATTACTTTAAAAGACATCACCGTCAGCTCATACTGCTGTTAACCCTTTCTCCGACAAGCGGATGTGGCGAGACTTGTTTTCCTGTTTGTTCATGTGACGTTTGACATAAAGCCTATGGTGTCATTATCCAGCTCAATTCAGTTCAAGTTCAAGTTTTGTCCGTGTCAGTGTAAGGCAAGGCAAGTTTATTTGTATAGCACATTTCATACACAATGGTGTAAGTTCATACACAAAAGTGTCGTCAAAACTATGATTTTTAGAGTATTTTAAACCCTAAGTAAGTCGAAGGCGACAGTGGCAAAGAACCCACACTTCATCAGGTGAACTGCATAAAAGTGAAGCCGTGCTGTTGCATTTAAATATAAAAACAGAAATGAAACACTGCCTCTAATTCAAAACATATTTCCCTCAGCTCAACTATGACAATAACATCCAAACATCCAATCATCCAAAAGGGGAAGCATTGAAATTCCACATTAGAAGAAAGAGAGAGAATTTAACAAAAGGACCAAGACATAGAAGAGGAGGAAGGTGTGAGGAAAACAGACAGCATCCTCTCTGCCGGTCTTGCCTGTGCTGATTTTAATGAGTCATTTCGATGCACGCTATGAAAATTAGGTGCCGGTGACGGTACTGCGCCATCTGTAAGGTAGCCGAGCGGTCACAGTAATCCATCTCACGCTCTCTGTTGAGAGCAGAGAGACGGCGGGACAAGGTCACCACAGGTGGAACCGTTAACGCAGTGACAGAGCGTGGACTGGAAACCTTTTCCAAGAAGCCGCTTCTCAAAACCTCCAGGAGATTTGTTTTTATTTACCGCGAGGTGACTCTGTTTGATATCAAAGACGAACTTTTCAGGATCATTGTGCATCAATTTAGGGTCTGGGTGACCGGTTAAGATGAGATGTTATGAAAAGCTACAGCTCGAATTCCTTTCAAAGCACTAAACTAAGCCAAAAATGTATATATGGAGTGTTTTTCAGTCGCTAAGTGGTGTCAAGGATCTTTGAGCAAGCTGTAAATCAAGGGTGCACCTTGGCTATTTACAGCAAATTATACAGCATGAATGATTCAGTGATTAGAAACATTCTGGCATTCATTACTTTCGCAAGGTCTGAAGGACTTAAACACCGCTAGCTCTTCACACTGTACAAATGCCCAAAACCTTGAGAGAGAGAGAGAGAGAGAGAGAGACGGAGTGAATCACAGGAACAAATTTATTTTAAATATGTGCCCGAAGGGGTATTAATAACACTTGATACTTCAGATCATCCTTATTAGAAAGCGCTCAAGTTTTTGTTTGTAAGACGGTTGCTAAGCTTGCTTTTAGACTGGCTGTTGCTTAATGTGGATGTGTCAAAGAAAAAGTCACTTTTACCCGCCTGTGTATGTGCACTCCAAGTGGAAGGTTTTTATTATTTTTTATTTTTTGTACAGATGTGATTAAAAACATGAGGAAGAAGGTAAGACAACAGCGGTAAGAGACGAAACCCTGACTGTCTGCGTAAATGCATACAAATTGCTGCTGATGAGGTCTTTACTGGGACAGTGTTTATCTCGTAATACCTCTAGTTTTAAAACAGCACTGTCCCCGCTCTTCAGGTGTTCATTTGAATAGACCGAGCTGAATGAGTCTTTCTGTAATTGATCCCTGGGGGACGGGAATGTCTAGGCCCACCGAATCCGCATTTCCCCCAATTACGGATGCCATCGCGCTCCAAAAACAGAATCGGAGCGCACATCACAGACAGAACCCCTGTGCTACTGACACAACCTCACAAACACTAGCTGCCTTTGCAGGGTCCCTACACAGTGTTCACTTTATATTTCGTTTAATATAAAAAAGTAACGAGTACATGCTTATATGCATATAATACATGCATTGATTTAATATATCAAATATTAAAGTATTATTTATGTATTTTATTGTATAATTAGTATTATATATATAAATATAAATTATGCTTATATATATTTTTTTGCATATAAAAGTACATATGACAATAGCACATACATTCCAATGCAGCATTTATTTAATGAAAAATACAGTAATATTGTGAAATATTATTACCACAATTTAAAATAACTGTATACTATTTTAATATGTCATTTATTCCTGTGAGGGCAAAGCTGAATTTTCAGCATCATTACTCCAGTCTTCAGTCAGTGTCACATGATCCTTCAGAAATCATTCTAATACGGTATGGTGATTTGCTGGTCAAGAAACATTTTAACTATCATCATTAATGGGTTTTTGGGGTTTTTTTTTTGGAAGTTGTGATTCAGGATTTTTTGATGAAAAGAAAGTTCAAAAGAACATATTAAAGAAAATATATATAATTTAAAAGTTGTTACTGTCACTTTTTATCAATTTAATGATTCCTTGCTGAATAAAAATATAAATTTATTTAAAAAAAAATACTGACCCCAAACTTTTGAACAAATATTACGCCTATATATTACTTGAAAATTACTATATGTTATTAGTATTATACAGTATATAATAATAATATTAAATTAGCATTATAAATTATAATAATATATACATTTGAAATGAAGTCTTCAGTCATAATTTAAATTTACAACTTTGTGTGCAGTGATATGTCAATATTGTCTGCAGTGCCATATGGACTAAACACACACACTCCCTATATTTTGAATTGACTTAATATGGCCAAATACACTGTGAAGACTTTTAAGGACACTATTGTGCCATCTCCATCTGCCAGTGTTTAAATGACAGCTAACTGTGCGCTTACTGAATTGATATGTATAGGCTTGCACTGGTTCAACAGGAAAATGGAAAACAGCATGCATGGATTGCTGACTGGAGGTCAGTCAGACAGTGGCAGGACTTCCAGGTATAAATCTAATTCACCTTGCCGTTTCCACTGTAGCCACTGAACAGCTCTTCACTGAAGTCAGAACAGAGACGATCTTTCAAAAGTCCTTTCAAAAAAGTTCTTACACAGGTGGAAAAGGTTTTTTTTTCCTCCAAGACTGAAGCTTTAAAAATAAGACTAGAAGCCCTTGCTGACACTCTTTCCTTTCTGGACAGAGTCTTGCAAATGGACTCCCAATAAAACAAAAAAAGCTAAACATATTCAAACAACTGATAGCATATACAATAAACAACCTGATGTCGTCGGAGCATGTGCAAGGAGTGTTTGGAGGGCATTAATGTCTGTAGGACATGGCAGGGGTACTCGGTTCAGACCCAAAGCTGTGGTGATGGAGTAGTTGTGAGTTAATTACTGATTACCTCTGGGGCCGTTCACCTGTGAGCCCATCATTACCTCACACTCACGCCAAGCAGGTGCCATCCCTGGTTGTCCGCCACGCTTGTCTGCTGTGGCATGATTCCCTGGCCTGGGCCTAAAACCCTTACGCAGGAACCGCAGGGGAACATGGCACAACTCAAACCTTAACATCTAGCGCTATCCGGCCAGAGGTCAACTTCTCCTTTCTCTCCCCCCCTCTCCATCGAATCTGGAGCTCTTTCTTTGCCCTGGCCTGAAGTCACGGGCAGGGAAACAGCTGGCCAACGCCTGCCCGCTTGGACATGGCAGTTCTAGAGCATCGATAGTGGTGCCCACCACACCAGCTGATCCTCTCCCAGGGTCCCTGTCACGATGATGTCTTCATCGCTAACCGGAGCAGACGCCCGCTCCTGGCAGCAACTGGAGGTGACAACAAATCCAATTATCTCCCCTCCATGGAGCCCAGGCAGCCCATGCCGGTGTGAAAGAGATGAGGACGGGGACAGGCGGTGCCCTGCCCACCTCATCCCACCCCTCCCCCTGATTTTAGTGGCCAAACACACAGACTACTGCCCCGTCACTCCAGTCACAGGGACAAGAGGACAAACAGAGGGCTCCTGTGGTCTACACATACAAAATGCAGATAGATAGATAGATAGATAGATAGATAGATAGATAGATAGATAGATAGATAGATAGATAGATAGATAGATAGATAGATAGATAGATAGATAGATAGAAAGATAGATAGATAGATAGATTTCCCTTCATTTTTGACTCATTGTTTTATCATTGTAACTGCATGAAAAAACAACAAGAACATTCTTTAGACTTTTTGTCTTCTTTTGAACAGAAGTGAGTAAGTCCTACTGGTTGAGAACGTGAGGAACAACATGTAAATGAAGACAATTCTAGTTTTGCGTGAACTACTATAAATAATAATTTAATTTAATTTAATTTAATTTAATAATAATTAAAGAATTTCATTTCATTTCATTTTATTATATTAAATTATATTATTTTGAACACAGCATGATAAATTGGTCGACCATAATCCTGTTGTAATCCTGCTGTCATTCATGGCGGCTTGTCATTGACACAAATGTCCCACCACATGGATATTAGAAAACTTGATTTGTGATGAGTGTTTTTTGTGACACGCCCTGAGTTCACCTGTATAAACCAATTAAATATCCATATACAAAATGAGCTTTACTGGAAGCATTAGAGGTGTGTTAAATGCATATTAAAGAAAAAAATATTGATTGTTTATCAGTGTTTATAGGTCATCTTCACCTCTGATGATTAGCCAGAGAGGGTAAGATAGAGTGAGAAGGAGGGCACTACAAGACTTTTACACTAGTATGCAGAGTTAGGGCTGCACAGTACAGTTATGACAAAACTGATTACTTTTCTTGATACTGTAATCATTATTATTAATTTTGATTATTACAATTGCCATTAAAATGCTTTTTTGTTAGGCTGTACATCGGTGAGTAATGGGTATTATTCAGTGATGCAAGTTACATCGTTACACCTGTAGGTGGCAACAAGCGTCCACATTATGAGGCTGTTAACACAACACCATTTTCAACGACTATAACTACGAAAAACTTTTTATGCGTTTTGGCCGTTCATTTACATGACAACAGCGTTTTGGGTGCCTGAAAACAAAAACTTTTGATCTCCATGTAAACAACAAAAACGCGAATCTCTGAAGACGATGACATCATGCTCATGCATATTATGTGTTCAGTCTAGTGTTTCATCGCCATCTAATGGCCTGGCAACAGAATACAGCGTTTTTAGTCGGTAATCGTTTTGACAATGGTGTCATCTGTACACGTAAAACTGAAAGGAAAAACTTCTTTTTAAGCATATCGTTGTCGTGTAACCGTACCCTATGAGTGGATCATCAACCAATTCATTCAAAACATTGATCGTTTAGAAACAAAAAAACATTGATACGAGAAACAGTTGATCCTCCTTAGATGAGTAATTGAATCAATTACTCAACTGATTTACAACACAGATTCATTCCGGAATGAAACACTTTTATGTGTTACTTAGAGACGTATCTGAGATTGTTCTGGCTTAGGTGAGTCATGATTCATTGAAAAAATTCATTTATAAATTAAACACCATTAACATGTCTTACCTGTAGACATGCAATGGCTGGTCGTGCTTTGGAGAGTTATTAAACCATTCATTCAAATGATTCGTTCTAAAAAACTGATTAATTCATGAACTAAACACCACAAATGTGTTTTGCTGGTCGGTGAGTCATGAACCGTTCATTCAATTGATTTGTTAAAAGTGCTGCACACCAACAAAGACCTAATAGATCATCCTTATTCACATGAAGGCCATGGCACTACTGTCCCGAATGTTTGAAAGGGAAAAGAAGATTCTCCTGGCCAAAGCCCTTCTGATAAAGGCAGTGACTCACGGGTTTCATGATATTCAGATGAGCCTTCAATGTGGGTGACTGGTGACACAGGGCGCTTGAGCATGGAGTTGGTGGACATGCCCAGAGGGAGATTCTGAAATTCTGATGGACCAACTCATCCAATGGGCCATTTCTAGTGGAGTAGAGGGAAAAGATAGCATCCAGTCCCATCAAAATATGAGCCAATGTGTTCCAGGCAAAGGCTTCTGAGACAGCTAAACAAAGAACCACTGAAGCAAGGACTTCTCAAACTTTACTGTACGTTTATCCCACCTGTCTACAGTATATGGACACGTACAGTGGTGACCTTATACATTAGTATAGGGATTCAAACGGACAGTTCACCCTAGAATTTACGTTTTCCTCTCCGACAGAGCTCTAAAAAATTGTATTCGGTTCAGATATGGTGATAAGTTATCTCATTGAGGAAAGACATGTGGGTTTGAAACAACATAAAGGTGAATAATTGATGACAGAATATTTATTTTTTATGTCAAGGCTCAACAATAAAGATGTTTTGACAGTCAGACCAGTAGTTCTGATATTTACTGCCATCATTTTCACTGGAACCACCACAAAAGAATGACCAGTTTTTATTTGTACCTGTTTTTTTATTTTTGCAAAAAAAAAAAAAAAAGAAGAAAGATAAAAATATATATTTATATGAACACTACAGAGTACATTAATATTTAGAAAGTAGCCTTTAATTGATCAAAAGTGACAGTAAAGATATTCCTAATGTTACAAACGTTTTATATTTCAAATAAACTAAATGTTTCTTTTCTTACTTGACTTTCTAGTCATCAAAGAATCTTCAAAAAAATAAATTGGTTTCAACATTGATAATAAAAAATGTTTCTTGAGCACAAAATCAGCATATTACAATGATTTCTGAAGGATCATGTGACACTGAAGACTGGAGTAATGATGCTGAAAATTTGCCATTCCAGATATAAATAAAATATAGAAATTAATACATTTAAACAATTATTTTAAGTTACATAATAATATTTCAGAATATTACAGTTTTATTGTATTTTTGATCATATATACAAACAGCCTTGGTGAGTCTTTTCCAAAACATTAAAAAATATTACCAACCTCAATGTTAGAGTATATCTATTATTTATATTTATATATTTATTATTATTTTACAAAATTACAAAAATGTTAACTTTATTTATTTTTTAAATAAGCAATCAGCTGTAAATTATCCAGCTATAATATAACTACATAAATTTATAAACACACCTTTGCTGAAAAACAATGGAATATGATTACTCCTTGGTTTTGTAGTTTTCAAAACATTCTTACTGACGCTTTAAAGACAATCACAATGCAGTGATAGCAATGTAAAATTTTCAGTGACTTTTCTGTCAACTTACTGCTGAGCCCTGTGTGTGTGTGTGTATATGTGTGTGTGTGTGTGTGTGTGTGTGTGTGTGTGTGTGTGTGTGTGTGTGTGTGTGTGTGTGTGTGTGTGTGTGTGTGTGTGTGTGTGTGTGTGTGTGTGTGTGTGTGTGTGTGTACAGACCAAAAGTCCAAAAGTTAGAATATCCACTCATTGAAATATTATCATATGCATTTGATATTGTCACATGATTTGTGTCCATTTTATACTGTCGCCACAAACTCTGCCACCGCAACCTCAAGAAAGGCCTTTGCATCTCGTCAGTTTGTTTTTCATATGCTCTCACCACAATCCTCAACCCCCACCCCCCCTTTGCACCCTCAAATGGAAAAGAGGATGGAAAAAAAACAACAACAACAACAACAACAACAACAACCTCTACTTCCTGTGAAACTGTTGGTCGCACCTCTGACTGCACTGACGGGGGAGAGTAAAGCCATTAAAATGACACGGAGACAGATCATGTGTGACACTTCAAAGGGTCTGGAAAAAGCTGGAAAACTGAGCAGCGCAACCTCCTCATCCACCCTCCGGCGGGGAAGAGAAAAAAAAAAAAAACACAAAGCCGACAAGCACGCGCCGCATGGTCAACACAAGCACCCAGAGACTCCCGCGCTCTCCTCTCGGCCTCCCCCCAGACCCAAACACAGACTCGTCCCCCGCGACTACACGTCCAATGATTACACTATTCCCTCTCTCTCGCTCAGAGGAGCTAATTAATGCTTTAATATGCAAATGAGTGCCACAGTAAATTACACAGCTGGCAAATATGCCTGTTTTGCCCCCAAAACTATATCAGGAAATGAGCAAGACTGCGTGTGGATTGTGAATGCAAAGAGACAGAAGGTTTATTTCGAAACCGCGAAGATTATTTCACCTCAAAGTTTGGATGGCGAAAGGGTAAAAGTTTATCTGCAAGATCTGAACAAGTTTTAACAGCGGACGGGATCTTGGACAGCAATAATTAAGGACAGTAGAAAGGTCACTTTGAATGCTACATCAATTAGATGCCATATTTAATTTAACACAAATGAAAACAAGTCTGCGAGGGAAGCAGATATAGTCTGTTTTGTATGTCATATATCTGACAAAATACTCAAAAAACATTATTAAAGAACGCTAAAGATTAGATGTGACCTACAGTACGACAAAGTGTTCACACAATAGTGCAACATACTGTATGCTTCATAACCTCATTTTTGTTCACATCAAATTAAATATAGTCTAGTGAGTACATAGAGTCTAGTTTCTAAGCAGACTGACTTCTACAACAAGATATTGGTGACAACAAGTGCTATTTTTTTCCATGGCAGTGAGAGCAGATGCAAAGAAAGAGAGAGATGTGAGAGTGTGATTTGGTTTAGCTTTGATAAACATATGACACTTGACTGCTTTTCTATATACGGCTGTTATTTTCATGCCCTACAACCATGTGAAGTTGATGGGAGAAGATACTGTGAAAGTATCACTAAAATATGGAACATATTACAAACTCCAATACTCTAATTAAAGTTCAGGCCACAAAGAACTTTAAATGTATTTTTATTTGCAGGCACTGAATCTGGAAGGCAATGGAGAGGTAAAAGCAGATATAAATATGAAGCTGTGAAGCAGAGGTAGCACTTGCAACGCATAGAAGCTTTGAGAGTTATTCAAAAAAAGACATAGGATCAGAAGAAAACAATGATGAGACAAGCATTTGTTTGTTGTCCCATGACTCTTAGGCCCTGTTTACACCTGGTAGAAAGATGCGTTTTTGTCAATTGGATCACAAGTAGACGAGGGAGACACATTCCCATTTACAACTGGTGTTTTAATCCGTCTCCTTTTGTCCACTTTCAACCACTTCTGTCCAGATTTCTTTGAGGGGAGTGTCTATGGGCAGGTAAAAGTATTTTTTTTCCCAGGTCTTTTGATCTATTGGACAAAATAAGCTTTTACACTATGACCGCGGCCGGAGACAACGGAAAAACATACGGAGAGCAGCAGCTTTCGTTTCTACTCTGACAGCCGCAAGACCCCGACGAACGCTGTGAGCGTGTGTTAGAAATCAGGAATGGTGAGAGTACATTGTGTTTGGTACGTTTTTTTGTCTTCAAAGTTCAAACCAAACTTGGGTCTTCAGCCACAAAGTTTAAATCCTGTCTGGCTAGAGCGCTTCCCAAAATGTTTACGCATTAGATCAGTAGGTGAAGAGTAGGCGGTCTTTTGTGGCTGTTTGAACGCATTCGACCACATGAGCGTTTACACTATGAATGCAATCCGGTCAAATCCGTTTTTCCTACTACCTCTGGAAGTGGTCGAAGTGGACAAGCTCAAACCAGACTCTGTTTACACCTGTATTTAGCGTCGTCCACTTGTGATCCGATCAACCAAAACACATCTTAATACCAGGTGAAATCAGGGCCTTAGAGGCACAAATACTATATTTAGATACGTTTTATGCAATTAAAACGTCTGTTTCGCCCCCTGCAATGATGATTTTGCTTAATTGGATTCAACAATTAAAATCATAGAACATCATAATTTTGACAAACTGTTGAACTGATATTAAATTAACTGCAGTAACTATTTTAATTATGAATCTTAAGTTTTATGCAAATAAAACGTCTGTTTCGCCCCCTACAATGATGATTTTGCTTAATTGGATTCAACAATTAAAATCATAGAACATCATAATTTTGACAAACTGTTGAACTGATATTAAATTAACTGCAGTAACTATTTTAATTATGAATCTTTTTCATTATGAACCTTAATTACAAAAAAAAAGACATCTTGCATACAACCATATTTCCACATGAACAGAATTAAAAGGAATTAACATTGCAGTTATAGTAGTATATATATTCAGGCTATTTCTGCAGCATATCATTATTGTAAAATTAAATGTTTTTCTTTCATTTATAGAAATAGCTACATTAAAAATGATTTTTGTCCCAAAACAAGCATTTTTAACACATTTTGTTTTTAATTATTTGGTACACGATGTAACTTTGGTCCTCTAGCGGTTAAAAAACAAAACTGTATGCATTTTACAGAAGAACATTGTTTTGGTTGTGCTTCGGCTCTACATGACTGTGCAGATGAAAGTGGTTTAAAAAAAGGAGAAGAGAAGAGAGATTATCCTACTAAGAAAAAGAACCAGTTTAGATGGAAATGATCTTAAGCTGACTAGCTAAAGACGTTACTGTAGCTATACCCATTACACAGTACTTCTATAAGCAATAAGTTACGAGAGGCTGTGCTGTATCATGAATAAGTCACGGCTGAAGGGCCAACCTCAACCCCTTCAGTCCCCCACAGCCTCTTGTTCCTTATTGCTTTTATAAAACGGTTACCACACAATACAAATATTAAAGCCAAGAAATATCTACCAATGCAACATTCATGAAGTAAAAATCACTCAAAGCCACTAAAAACACTATCAAAAATAGTCCCTGACGGTGAACAGCAGCAGAAGTTACATTATTACGCCATTAGATGGTGGCAAAGACTGTTTTTATGAGCGAGTCACTCAGTAGCGAATACTTTTATATTGAAAGGACTGAAACTTGTTGTGAATACAGTAACAAGACACAACTGAACTAACAAATGCTTTGACTAGCGCTGTCAGGCACGGGAAAACCCCTTAACTGTTAAAAAGACAAGATATTGCAGCGGACATTCAAACTGATTTTTTATTTTTTATGAACATAGGACTGACCTGAAGGAAAATGCTAAATCTGAATGCAGGTAATACACTCGGTCACTCGATCTCTCTCTCACAATACTCTTCTACATAAGCTTCAATGAACAATATTAAATGGAGAACAAACATATGTTTTCATTGCTAAGAGTGGTTTCTAAGGGTGTTGTGCAGTGATACACAGAACCGTTGGGTGAAGCGGTCATAGCCGGGTTTTATCGTGAATAAAACACAGCTTTTGACCAAACAGAATCAAAGACTGGACCTAACCATTTTATAATTGAAATAGAAAATTACTTTGTGGGAAACTTCAAAAGAAAATGTAGCAATTAGCAATTTAGCGCCAAAGGTTGTAGCCATGTAAATACTGTATTCACGAAAGTTCAAAAACTGAGCTGCAATGCCACGTACGTGTGTGTGTGTGTAGCTCATCATAAGCAGCTCAGCTCATCAGAGGTCCCATGAGCAGGACCTGCTCTCTGTCTGCTCACTCACTCAACTCCAGCCATCATAGAGTCAGACACCATGACCGACCACAAACACTAACCAACTCTTAGTTCCACTTGGAGTCTGTCCCACAAGACCACCTGCCCCTCTACAGCCCTACCTGCATCTCTAATGATCCTTAATGAGAGACATCGCATCAACCTGAGTCTGCCATGCACAACAACAGTGACTTTAGGCAAACAGAAAATAAAATAATATGATGTCATTGTTGTACATCATTGTCTTAAAGAGACAGTTTACCCCAAAATAAATGAAAGTCAATGGGGTCCGATGTTGTTTTGGATCATATTGACTTTCATTGCATATACAAAATTTCATTGTACAAAAACAGTTCAAGATTCAAGATCTTCATTTTTGAGTAAACTGTAGCTTAAAAGGGGTCATCGGATGCCCATTTTCCACAAGCTGGTATGATTCTTTAGGGTCTTCATGTAAAGTTTGTAACAAACATAAGTGTGTTAAAATTCCTCAATGGTTGTGTAAAACAACACCCTTTTTGCCTCCTTAAACACAGCTCTGTTCACAGTGACCCGTTTCGGTACATGTCTCTTTAAATGATAATGAGCAACTGCTCACCCCACCCCTCTCTTCCATGGGGAGTGTCGACACAAGACACATAAAGTGCTGCCTTGGCGGACAGTATACAAATGGCTGAGGGCGGAAATATGCGAATACGGGACAGTCCGTCAGTGGTCGTGGGCGGAGCATGAGCAATATGACATCATATTGCTCAGAAAATCCAAACGGCTTGATTATTGAGAGTGTTTAGACGTTTCGAGGATAAAAAATAAAGGAGTGAATGGATTTTTAAAAATTCTATTGTGGTTGTGTCCACACACTGGAAAAACACATTTATATGCAAACACCATAAAAAAGTTAATTTAGCATCCGATGACCCCTTTAAGACAAGTATGTGTTTCTAAGATTTTTTTTTTCTTCTTCTTAAAATCCCTTATGGACATAAATAGATCATTGTTGGCATATAATAAGAGTATACAGCTCAGGTCTTGTAATAATTTGATGAGAAATCTTGTTACTTCTTACAAAGTTCATGAATGTGTAAAGTATGACCTAAGATTAATAACTATAAGCACCTTGATAAAGAGATGGATAACATGGTCCCAACTTTATTGCCTAAGACTCCCACAATAAATATTTTAGAAATATATTTTTAAATGTATTTTATTTTAGATCAGCAAATAATCAAAAATGAACACCAAATAGGCCAATGATCAAATGGATTTGAGCTTCAACAGACACGCCAAATCAGATGTTGTAAACAAAGACCCAAGGACCTACATTCTCTCCCTACCACCTTCCTCTCGTTTAAATATGCGCATGTAAAATTGTGCCACACACACACGCACACACTTTTCTTTTGAAGAATGAAATTTTCGCTTTTCTCAGTCCCAGGGAATTTTACGAAACTGAATCAGAACACTTGATCTGACCACCCACTGATTTCTGATGGAAAGATTTGCTTTTTAATACAATCGTCAGTCGTTCTGCCACGTTGTGCCTGGCCCAGACAAATCTCAGCAGTGTGTCTTCTTGTACTGCCACAGTGAAATGTCTCATTCTCCATCGGTTAAATACCACCCTGCTGTAATCTATCATGGTGGAAATGTTAATAACATTGTCCTCTGTTACAGCTGAGCTTAAATATGACACATTTATACACATTTAAGACAGATGGCATGTTTTCGGGCCGTTTATCGATGAAAATATATTTTGAGGTGTAACTGATTGACAAGGTAAAAACATCAGAATCCAAACTAATGACTGATATAAAAAAGAAATCAAGTTCTGTTTCAAGCTTTGGAATCTGTTTTAAAGAGAGCATTCTGTCCTTTCATGATTTTAATTAACGCTTTAATATGCAAATAAGATAGAGGAGATAAAATCATGACAAACAGATGGCGAGTTAACTTTTTCTGTTCTGGCATGTTCTTAAGTTGCAATAACATTTTTTCAGGGCTTTTGCAACGATGTGTGAAGCAGCAGCTCTAAGTGATCAGCAACAACTTGTATCTTTGCCTAACTTGGACGGAAACTTTTCAGTTGAACTTCATTGATACAGAAACACGCAATGGCAAAAATGTGAAATTTGAGTTTGCTCATACATCTTTACAGTATTAATTGTGAATGTAAAATCCACAATATGCCCAAAAGTCAATGGATTTTCATCCTTGGGCTGGGTAGCCACCAATGTTTTTGGATGGGTAAAGAAAGTACAGAAAATTAAGTTTGACTTTTGTTTTTTGATCATCAATAGATCATACAAAAGTATACAAAATGAACTGCCAATACTTGTTTACAGCCCTAAACTACAATGTTCCTTTGTGACCAGTGAACCAATGAATGATTTAATCATTTTATATACACACACTATAAAATTGTTCATGATACAAGTTACACAAGTTTTAGTTTTTTCATGATACTCCCGTCCTAAAATCTACAATTTCAAAAAGTCTCTGTTATTTTCAATTCGGACCCAAGAACCATCTGTATTCAAAATGACTTTTCTACACACTGAGATTAGACATCTCACCTTTTCCTCTTTCACGTGTTGGTCCAGATCCAGTCTGATGAGTGAACGGTTGATCTTTAAGGCCAGTGAGAGAGCCATGAGGCCCCCAGCAAGCACCTGGTTCTGCCGTACGTCCAAACGCTGGATCTGTCGACTTTCTGCAAGGATCTCAGCCAAAGTCACAGCACCTGGCACCATGGGTAGAAAATGCAGGCTTAGTTATAAGGTGAAACAGAAATAAACTCCAGAAAAAAGGAAATCTATAAAGAGAGGATGTGCCAAAGAGGTAGAAATTTAGAAAAGCAATATTACGAACCCTACCCTCGCATGTTATTCCTGTGGCAGCTAGGCCAAGTTGCAATAAAGAGCGATTGATCATGAGGGACTCCTTTAGCGTGTGAATGCCTCTGTTCTCAAGGTTGTTTTTGCCAAGGTTTAATATTTCGAGGGTTTTTAAGTGGGGCTGAAAAAAAAAAAAAACAGAAAAAAAAGGATGTTTAAGAAAACTGATGAGCTTGTTTTTAAATCACTTTTTAGAATTCAAAAGTGTCCTTTTTCTGTGCATTTGAATCCAATTATGGATGGTGAATTTGTGTCACTTTGAGAGCTTTAAGTGTCGCACACCGTGCTGTGGCAATAGATTGACTCTCAAGAGCATATTAGCCGCGTCATTTATGAAGCACGATTAGCAGCCATATAAAGCAGGAGATAGCGGAGCACATGAGGGAAAAGCCATGTTGCATAACAGAACGTACACCATGCCAGCTCGCTACACTCATTATGCTCACTTAGTCTCCTGCTTTAAATGAAAAACCACAGACAGCTAAAAAAACAAGCTCAGAGATCAACTGACAGTTCATTTGCGTCACTGTTACAACACTCAAGCATGTAAACACCCACACATCGACATATACAGTATATGTATACAGATACAACCAACAAGCCCAATCAAATATTAGGAGAAAGAAAAAAAAAAAACTAAAGAAAATGACATTTCAAATGTAAAACACTTAAGAATTCAAAATATTTTTTGTCAAGAATTGGTTTTATGTTATCGGGTATATATTTTTTTACCCCTAAATACAATACAACTTTACGGGATAGTTGCCATCATTTGCCCACCTTCATGTCGTTCCAAATCTGACTCTTTTTTAATTCTTCTGTGAAAGATAAAAGAAGATATTTTGAGAAATGCTGCAGTGGTTTATTTCCATTGCAGTGGAAGTCAATGGGCTTCAAAACTGTTTGGTTACCAACATTCTTCAAAATATCTTATTTTGTGTTGCGCAGAAAAAAGAAAGTCATTCAGATTTAGAATGACATGAAACAAATTTTTGGGAGAACAATATAATAAATATACATGTATATATATACTGTATATAAAATGCAATATTATTAAAATCAAAGGAACAAAAGCAATAATAGAAATAATAATTAATAATACAAAAACAATCAAGTGAGGCTGAAAAATAACAGGATGTTTAAAAAAGCAAACTATATACAAATGTATTAATTAATTAATAAACATTTAGTTATTTGAAGTCCAATTAACTTTACTAGAAATATAGCAAATTATTGTTAACATAATAAACGTTTCAAGTTAACTGAAGTAGCGTCATTCTAACAGCCTATGGTTGACAACTTCAGTCATCCGATTTCCAATTGGTCAGACAAGGATCCGCTGTAAAATGTGGATAACATTGTGATTTAATTATGTTCCGCTGACATCAGAGAGTTCTGTGTCTGCCCAAATAACCCATTTATTCGCTCTCTCTCTTCTTCTGCCTTTAAAGAAACCCCAGGGGAAAAAAAAGAAAGAAAGGTTAATAACAACCCTTCCTGTGTCATATTCGACACGACCAGCCATCGGACTAATTATATTCATTATGGCCGCATGGATGTCTACTTATCCTTCTTAATGACAGACCACATGAAAAAGCCCTCTAAACACATATCTATTATTTAATCAAACTGTTCCCAATTGGTACAGGCAAAATGGAATGAGCAGGCTTTATTTTTGGCCTGAATGAATTCTCTGTGAACACGCCAAAGGCCGAGAGAAGAGAAAGCAGGCCTTTAATTTGTAGCTTTTGATTTAAATCGCCATTCAGATGACAGAAAGGTACAGTTTATTCTGACAATCAGAGCTGCTGAAGAGGAATAGATATTATTAAGGATTAGAGATGAGCTTTCCAGTGAGGATGAGACAAGCCATTTCCTTTTGTTCTCTTCTCTTTTCTCTCTGTATGTCAAACTCCGCCATAGTAGACCACACAAAAAAAAAGAAGATATATCCAGTAGCTGTCGTGTTTGGGTACTTCCTCTCCAAAGCCCAGAAGAGGCCACATGCAGTGTCACTGTTCGTCTCGGATAAAAAGCCACACTCGGATAAAACAGGAATGAATAAATAGCTGAAAAACGTACTGAGTGAAAATCATTGTATTTAGTATTATGTGCAACCCGCAGTTTATTCTATATAGACCCACTCAAAAATGAACTTCCCTGGAACACGAAAGGTGAATTTTTAGGTGAACATCCCACTCTTTTCCATGTAATGAAAGTAAATCAGGAATAGGGCAGTCGAGATTTCCAAAGCCACATGATAGCTTTTTGTCATTAAACAGTGAAAATCTTGACATTCGTTCATGAGTGAATCGTTTTTAAGTCAGATCTTTTCAATGATTCGAATGATCCAGTTCACAAACCCAGTGTGAATGAATCAGACTGATTTGGTTCACTGGCTCAGTGATCCGCTACACAAAATTATCAGTGAATAGTAGAATCAAGTTCGACAATAGTAAGTCACAAATAGCTATTGTATGGCTTCAAGCGACTACAAACACAAGACAAAAAACTATATTTTGATGCTATTATTGTGCTTTTGCATCTTTTTTTAATCATGACACTTCCAGTCCCCATTCATACTACTTAAATAGAAAAGAGTGGATTTTAGATTTCTTCCAAATTTCTCTTTTTCTGTTCCATACAGGTTTGGACTGACAAGGGAGCATGTAAATGATGACAGAACTTTCATTCTTTGGGAACCTTTTTTCTTTAAATAAAACTGTGAAAAGCATTTGTGAAAACGTTTCAGCAAATTACTGATGCACAATCTACCAGATGTGTTACTTATTTTTTACTTCCTCTGCTTTTTTTAATCACACTTCGTAAGTCTAGAAGTGCTGTTGTAATGATTAAAATTGCGCATATCTCTATTATCTTGCCCGAGAGAAAATCTCACCAGAACATTCTGTAGATGGCTCATGCCACGATGAGTGATGTGATTGTTACTCAGTATCAGCGTTCTCAAACCAGTCTTCTGAAAGCTCAAAGCATCACAAATCTCCTCCAAACCTGTGGAACAAAAAGAAATGACTACACAAGAGCTGAAACCAATTGTATAGTTTAACCACAAAATTTTTCTCAACCGTGCAATTGGAAGTGCACAATACAGCCTCAAACAAAATGTGTGTACCTGAGTCAGACGTAGTATTGTTGCTTAGGTCCAAGGCTCTAAGAGTGTTGTTGTATTTAAGGAGGTCTGCAAGTTGCATGGAGTCCTGGTAGCCGTTGAGCTTGTTTTCAGAAAGGTAAAGCTCCTGCAAAGCGATGTTCCTTTTCAGAGCACCGACTAGGGCAAGAATTGAGAAAAATCTTCAATAAGCATGGTGCTTTGTCCTTCTCTGAGATATGTGTGCCAAAGAACTCTTCCACAGTGCAACAACAAAAGATGTCATGTAAGACAATCTGGAAGAAAAAAGAAGAACGCATTTCTGAAAATGCCCACAGCGGTTCATCCAAATGACAACAAAGGCTTATTGAAAACTTTGAGGTTGTATAGGACTAACTCCATTATCATTTTTATTTACGTCGCTGTGATTATCACGGTCATCATTTTAATCGTCAACATCATTACGTGTCCCTTTTAGGGCCAGAGAAGCTTTCATGGGCTTTTTGTCTGTGGCCTCACAGAGCTGTCTGTCCAAATCAATGCGGCAGATTTGATCAGACCCTTTCGGTTGCATGCGGAATGCCAACATCGTCATCATACACAGTAGGAACCAAACAGGGGGATCGTTGAATTGATCGGAGGGACTCCACTGTGCGAGTCAGCGAGTCCCGCAATCAGGGCCCCACCGATCGATAGCAATGATCAGAAGCTGGGCGTCCCGCTGGGAAGAATGAGGGGGGCAGCCGAGCGGCCCCAAAATATCAAATGGATCCACTTGCCGCTTAAAGAGACAGAGCCATGAAGACATAGGATGTGCCACTCCACTCCTCTGTCTCATTTAAGGTCATTTCACTTGGGTTCTGTTAATGGTCTATGTCTACAACATCACTTTCTTTACCCCGTAATTTTCAGGGACTGCCATTTCCATTCAGACATTAGCGTGATGATACAGCAGTGACAGCAATCTGTTTATATGCATAGTCTGATGACCAAAAACATCTTATATACTGCATATAATACTGTATCCCACAATACGAAACCATTTTCAGGTGGATTGACTGAAATGAATTAATGAATGATGAATGAATTTAGCCACGATTTTTCTCTTTTTCTTTCAGTTTTTCATCCTAGAATTGGATTAAAATGCAAAATAAATAACTGTTTAATTTGTGTTTAATGTTAATGTTTAATTGAAGAAAACAACTATTTAATAAGAAAATGTAGTAACTTAAAAATATAAATATAAAAAATATATATATAAATGAAAATATACAAAAAAAGTATTTGCAAGTTTTAATGTTTTATTAAAATATCGTATATAAAAAAAAAAAGTATCTTTAACAAGATGTAATTTGAAGAACTAATGTACTCCTGAACAATCTGCAGACTGATTTAAATTGGTCTTTTGAATTATTCATTAAAAAGATACAGTTCTTAAGAGTAATTTGTTCATGAATCAGATTACACTGAACTACACAGTATGTTTCTGCATGCCATTCATGAGGAAATCTTAAGAAAGATGTGTTTTGTAGCAATATTTTGCTGTGTAGTTTTTTTTATCTCTTCAAATTCAATTCAGATTGTAAACTCTCATTCAGAACTTGAGTAAATATGATTTGTTTGCCCTGGCCGTGGTGATTGAGCAATGTCGAAGCAATGTAGAAAACACAGTGTACTGAACAGAATTCAAGTAGTAAGCAAGTACTACATTACAAAAATAGCTTATTTTAAAGTGCTATTTTTAATGGAATGTATTCAAGTTTAACCAGAATGCATGACTTGCAGGTGTTTGAAGGTTTTTTTTGTTTTTGTTTTTTGCAGACTATACCTCGGTCACACACCACTTGCAATGTAGACAGCTCTATGATCTAGCTCTGTTATTTAGCACCATTGCTTGTCACACACAATGCATAGGCCTATGGGGAAGTTTTCATGGAAGTCAGTTTCTGTCTCATCAGTAAACAATTAGATATGTTGTAAGTCACATTGTAAAATACAATGTCACAATCTTAGGGAAATTATAAGGGGAAAAGCCAGATTTATACATATGAGATATTCACAACTGTGATCAAACAAATTGTGAGATCGCAAATACAATAAATACATTTGCAATTAACTTTCTTATTTTTCTGAGGTGAAAACAGTCTTACATTTACATGTTTTAATAATTCATGTCCTAATGACAGTGTCCTTCACAGGCTTGAAGGGCCGCCACATCTCTGTAAAAGCTGTGTCTGTAGTCCTGTGTCGTTTTTAGGAGACAAGCTCTATAGTGCCGAAAGACTCCATCTCACAGTGAGCTGGCCGAAGTGTCCTGAACGGATCGGTGCAGCAATGTGTAAAGTGACAGGAAGAAGATTACGACATCTAATCCAAGCCCAGTCTAGCTGTTAGGGTCACTGGGCCAAAATCTGCCACTCCTCCCCTTGTCCTGCTTCATCTGTTCCTGCTGGCCAGGGCCGCTCATGGAGAACGCTCATTTCAAACACATGCTATCTGTACTTTAGTACTGACATATTGCAATATTCCCAGTAGAGCAGGTAAAGCAACTCATAGACTGATATTAGCACTTGCTGCATTGTAAAAACAAAACAAAAAAACTTTAAGAACATTAGTTTTTTTTTTTTTAAGATAACGCGCCCTTTGGGACTGTATGTTGTGCTGTCGTGACTCGTGATAGTACTCAAAATTCTGCCTACCCTTGAGTAAATGTACTTATGCAGTGGGAAATTTTGCACAGCACTCGCTAGACCAAAACCAAGCCAAATGTCACAAAAAGGCCCTCCCTAATATGAGTTTATATTAGGACTGATGCAGTTTGCTGTGTTGTCCATGATTTATTCACAATCGGGGATTGAAAAACTTTTTTGCTCACCAGCCACTGTGGCTACTGGTTTCCAAAGTTACTAGCCACTCAGCATTTTCACTGGCCACAATTTTGGCATCAATACCATGGGGAAAAACTGCCATATAGATATTTTTTATATTATCTCATAATTTGGCAGCAGGTAAATTTAGGCTGCTGTCACTTTAAGATATGACGCACGGATCCATTATACTGTTACACATGCACTTTTTTTCTCAACCGTTTACATTCACTTAAAACATAACTGACTGTGTTTACATGAATACTCGCCAAGACCGGCATTTTGACATTATTTTGTGTGTATTTGACTGTTTAAGTGCAATAAGCAGTTAAAAAGAACTCAATTTAGTACTGAGATTAGGGGTGGTTAATCTGTCTGATTTCCCGATTCGATTCGATTACGATTATTGAAGTCCCGATTCGATTACAGTCGATTTTCGATTATTAACGATTCTCGATTAGCGATTATTGATTTTCCATTTCACAACAGTAAACGAAAATACACTACAAAGTGATTGCAGTATTAAAAAAAGTCAGCTGCTGAATTACTTAACTCTTTTACTGAGTAACAACAACTCAAAGCACTTTCTGTGTCGTGTAGTTATAACTTCAGAATTATTTGTATGTAGCTTATGTTCTGTAGAACACAGAAATGAATACATCACATTGTGTTGTGACTCATCAAGTTGAACTAAACAATAACAAATAAATGAAAGGCTTATTTCCTTTAGGAAGTAGATCAGAACCAACATATTGTAGAAATTGGACAATTTTCTTCTAGAAAGACAAGGTGTTCAGGTGGAAGAAGACTGCAGGTTGCAGTCGAAACATGTCAAGGTAAAGAAAAAGTTTTTTCTCCACCTGAACACCTTGTCTTTCTAGAAGAAAATTGTCCAATTTAATCATTAAGAAGACAAAATGAACATTTTTGAACAACTTACTGTAGCTTCAATTAGTAACATACAAAGCCACTCTTATACACAACTAAATAATAAAGAGTTATGACTTGAAATGTTTGCTGTATACTACAATCAAAAACAAGAATGTGAATGAACATCTGCAGAGAGCACAGTCAAAATGTAACTTTTTGTGACTGAAATTGCACATATTGCAGTATAACGTACTTATATCGGTTTACACAGTGTACTGATGTGAAAACTAAACAATACAGAAAGCAGCTCTCATACAAAAATACTAAATAGGTAACAATGAAATTGCCAATTTTACATACGTTAGCTTTTAACGAAGAAGGTGCCGTTCGAATTTGGCGCTCAGCCATCATGAGTCTGTTATGTATGTGCGCGTCTCTATTATGTGCACGCCACAGACTGTCCGCGCACTGCACGTCCGCTTATAGTTCCGCCTTTTGCGTTCCGTCAATATTACGTTATTAGAAAAAATATATCTATATTTTTTTTTTGAAAATCGATTTTTTGACATTTGTGAATCGATTCAGAATCGTCCACGTCCGCATCGCGATGCATCGAAGAATCGATTTTTTCCCCCACCCCTAACTGAGATGCAGCTTTATGTGCACACACTTTGGGTGTCAGCACAAAATCAGCGGGAATGATATGAAGGTAAAAGAGTAGCAAAACTCGAGAGCACGTAGATGTGAATTTGAGAACTTGTACAATAAATATTCGTACTTGTACGTGAACATTTACACTCACAGCTCCAATGTGAAAACCTGTAAAATAAAAATCTGAAGTTGAATGTTGAAATTTGCACTCGCAGACAATAGTCACAAACCTGTATTCTGAATTTGAAGCTGCAGACAAGTAGTCACAAATGTGTAAAATGCCATTCACAGAAATACAATGACAGACACAAACTTGTAATATACATTTGCATTTAATCTTACATTCACATTCGCAGTGCAACCTCAATTAGGCACTTGCAGCTTCTCAAACTGTCACTGCAATTTCAAATTTCGTGCCTTGACTTTTGATACTCTTTTCGCGATATATTAGGTGCAAAACTAACTTGTGCACTTGCAACTCAGTGGCGAGAGAGAAATGGGGGCGGGAGCGAGGGTGGTTCAAAGGAGCCATTTTATTGGTTGGCGCCTAGCCAATGAAATGGGACTTCTATTGTACGTGATGATGTCACGAAACCCGCGTGCACTGAAACGCTAACATGGCTTAATGCATTAGACTGATATTAAAAGAAATAAACGATATTATCAAACTCAGTAAACACCATACTAATAATGCTTTTTTTTTTTTTTTTTTTTTTTTGCTTTTTATTTTACAGGTTTCCACACTGGAGCTGTGTGTAAATGTTCACGTACAAGTACGAATATTTATTGTACAAGTTACTGTACTCAAATTCACATCTACGTGCTCTCGAGTTTTGCTACTCTTTTACCTTCATAGAATAAGTCCAATTAAGCGTAATTGGCAGGTGTTAATATAAAGCCCTGGTCACAATAGAGAAGAAAATACTATCGCATCTTCCATTCCATGCCAACTTTAATTGAGAGCAAACACACAAAGAGTAAAATTATGTAGTTAACCCCATAACCCACAATGCACCTGTTAGCATAATTTGCATTTCACAGCACAGGGTCATATTCTCAGGCAGCAAGCACCCAAACTTCCTTCTATTGTTAGCTCGCATACACTTCAATTGGATGGTGTGTGCTGGGCATACCAAGTGTGAAGAGAGGTTTGCCGCTCAGGCAGGTGTTTTCAAGGTGTAGCACTGTCAGCCTGCTGGTGAGAAGGGCTTTTGACAAGGCCTGTGCGGCGTAGTCCACCATAGGCATGTTGCAAGCATCCAGCCTCCACAGGCATCCACTCTGAAGAGAAAAGACAGCAAACCATCAGAGAGAGAGAGACAAAGAGACTCAGAGGCCTGGTTTTGCCCTCGCTGCGGACTGGCCTCTCTGTCTCACCCTCTCTCATCAAAAACCACCCTGTCTACAGAAGCAGAAACGTCAAAACCGGAAAACAATTCTGACGGGAGGTTCCCAAAGATCTGCAGGCCATTCCGGAGTTTCATCCTAGTCCACCACTTCAAAAGTGTCCAGATTTTTTTCTTCTTTCCCTTTCTTGGGAGATTTTGATTGATCTCATATAATACTGCCTGAGAAAGAGGCTTTGGTTTTTACCATTGAAGTCCTCATCACCGTAAGGTGATGCTGTCTTTCATCTAGAGATGTTGCTAAATGAACACATATTGTCAGGAGTTTTATGAGGACTATAATGATGTCCATTAAAATCAAAGTGTGAATGAGGCTTTATTCAGCAGTGCGAACATTTTCATCTTTGATGCAATTCATTGCTTCCAATTCAATCTGAATACCACTGTGAGGTATTGGTTTACACTTAATGACACTTTTAAAGGTGTGTTTCTGAACTTTAAAAAAATGAAGGCAACGTTTACATAGCGTTTTTTTATTTAATTAATTTACTTTTAAGATAAAATGTCAATTTAAAATGTCAAGTTGCCATAAAGATGAAATAAATGTAATGTTTAAATACATACATACATATATATATATATATATATATATATATATATATATATATATATATATATTAATGAGTTAGAAATGCAAATCGTTATATTAACGTTACATGGTTTAAATTGTTCAGTTTATTTTGTTTAGAACAAATAAGACTCTTTTAAGTGTAATAATCATTCACTTGCAAAATGTTTTAGCAGAACATATTATAACTGAATTACATATTTAACGACCCATTGGGCAGTAGGATTAGATGTGTAGTAAATCTTACCCGTCGGAGGAGGTGTGACAGTGAAAGCCAACCTGAGAATCCCATGCCTGAGTTTGAGGACACGTTGAGGTGCGTAGCTGATTCGTAGTACAAAAACATATCCAGCAAAGATGATGCTCCCTTATATGAGAGAAAATAAATTAATAGCAACAAGTAAAAAGAATCCTGACATTGAAATTTTATATTTTGGACAAAGTTTTTGGGGCGGACTGACAATAAAATGGCGTCAGAGTTTGCTGTCGGCGGCGCGAATTCTGCAGAGCACATCATCGCTTGATCGCGACCACTGATAAATAAACCGCGCCACATCAAAAGTCATATTTTACCAGAGTGTGAAACCCTATGGAGATACAATTATCGTCTAGCGCGAAATAATGGTAAGTTACGAAAACAAGTCTTCCTGTTGCGAGCAAGAACAGCACTCGACTTGTTAGTCACACTCACAACAAATGACTCGGGCCACTGGCCTCCTGGCTCTGGTCTTTCTTTTACTGTCTATGGTCTTAATCCTTCCAAAAAGACTCATGGGAGTCTGGACTCAAGAAGAGGTATTGAAATCATTATCAAATCAAGTTATTTCTTTCAACGATAAATTGTAAATATATGTTAAACAAAATACATTAAAATAATGTATTAATTAGCCTATTATTTTTATTTATTTATTTATTTAAAGGTGATAGCCACGCTGGTGACGTTACCACGCTAGCCTACCACTTGCGCTTCGGAAAACCTTTTGAAAACTGTCTAGTGACCCAAAAATTTAACCAAGTGTGAAAAAAGCCTTTTTTCACCAAAGTTTCATTACCCCCAGAGTAGCCTACTTTGTTGTAGCCTATGAATATCTGAACATGCAATATTATGTCAAAAGAAAGACCAGACCCTCTGCTTAAAAAACAAAACACAAAAACAAACAAAAAAGTTGTATTATATAGCTCCTGCATTCCTTTTAAGCAAAACTTGAATATTGGTAAGTTTCATAAAGTTACATTTTGAGCAAAAAGCGGAGAAAATCACGTTTTTATCAAAGACTACATCCAGATCAGATTCAGATCGGTGATCAAAACATGGAGTAGGCGAGATCGAGTCCATCAACATCCCCAAAGCTTCACAGTCCAACCACACTCCTGGGTCGACATTTCATTCGGTAACATTTGGGAGTTTTGATTTATGTGCTGTTTAATATTGATGATCACGTTATTTTACAAATGTTTCTGCTTCTTTTTCACCTGTGTTTTTATCAGGGTATTCTCTTTCAGAAGATGTATAGCGCCCGCTACCGTATAACAGTGAAACACGGAAAGCCGAAAATTTTCGTCAATGGCGGACAAAAGAGTTAAAAGCAAATGCTCATACTTACATTTTCCTCCAGCTCGGCCCCCTGCAGACTGATAAAATCAAATTGCACTGATTTCAGGATCTCTTCAAGAGATTCGCAGGAGCAATAATCTAACCGTTCACCTGGAAAAGCAATCAGACAAAAGTGGTATCACCCTGGCCTGGACAAAGTGTCAAGCGCATTTGCTGTGACAAATTTCGTACAGCACTGGATAATCTAACATACACCTAGAGTACAAAATATCTGCCCCTCCAAATGTGAGACATATTAGACACTAACACACATAACACGATCACGTCTGATCCCCTCCCTTCAGTGGAGGAGACAATCAAAGAGCTTCTGATTATGCAGGAACAGATGACTTTTAAACAAAGCCCTGAGAAATACTTTGATGGCCACAGCAGTCCGTCTATATTAGACACGCGTTGCAAAGGCCCCCTTCCCCTCATAAACTCTTATCTTCCTGGTCGGGGAGAAGCCAGATCGCTCAGAGCTGCATGTTGGGGAGATAATAATTTATTCATCATTAGCATAATCATTTGTAATTTTTTTTAACAATAATCACTTAACTGTACCATAGGAAGGGGGGATCAGAAATCCCATTTTTCTAATCCCCTCTGCCATGTGCAGATAATGACACTGAGACTTAGAGTTAGATGCCATCAGTGTACGACTAGGGCGCAGGAAGCCAGAACATGCTGACCCGCACATCAAGCTCACGTCTACTGGTATCAATAGCCGCTGTTTCAGTCATCAAAGGGACAGCGCATTTTAATCCCAAACTAATGCCCTTCAGCGTCGGCATGTACATTTCAATTAACAGGCTCGTCAAAGTTCTGATCTTATCAAAGTGTGGTAGCTAAAAAGTACAGTTGCTGTTCACTTAAACCACACTTCAGGGATAATGGGAATAGGCTAAGCTAAGCAACTTAAAACACACATGCAAAATAGTTTAAAATACACATACTGTAAATATAAAATCAGAGACGGAACATACATTTTGTTTAGGTTGTCAATATGACAATATTACAGAGCTTTCTGAAATAATATTTCTGTTTAGTCAATCGTGGCTTTCAGCGGAAAAATATTTCCTAATAATCACCGCCGTCCATGACAATTCTATATTTCATACCGCTAAAACTCAAGAAACTCTAATGGACATTCGTGACTATTTTACATTTTGCTGAATTGTTGGCTAATTCGTATGAATTTGTACAATTTCATTTGTACGTTTTCATGAATCTGCGTACGCCCCACTGACGGTTATTTTTAGGGGTGGACCTTAATGCTTAGTTTGTTTTTGTTTTGTTTTATAGTATGTTTCCGTACATATCACATTGTACGAATTCTTTCGAAATCACTGCCTCATTAATATAGAGACGTTTTCTCATCAGATTGGGTTTAACTGTTTTTTTATAGATTTTTTTTTATTTACTATTTATTAGAGGAAGCTAATTAGCTCAGCCAGTCAGCATTTCATTTCTGAAATACTTTTACATTTTATTTAGGGTCAACCAATGGCATGGGTTTGGGGCGCACTATTATTCAGACTTTGCGATAGTCCCGCCTCAAACTTACGTCATTGGTTTGAGACAATGTCACTTTGTCAGGATGCTCATTTATGCTGTATATCTTGTTTTGTCTCAGTTCCAAAAGTGAAGGGTTTTTGGGCCAGTGTTTTACTGATTCGTTGTGTTTACAATTCTGAAAGAACAAAGGCAGTTCTGGCTACATATTCTAATGGCCCCATAATTTCCATAGATTCCCAGAACAAATAGACTTATAGGCTACGTGATTCCACATTTTAGTGCAGCACAAAAGGGCAAATTACCTGAGTTTTACAACTGAAGAAAAGATAAACAAAACATCTGATTGCTAAAATGCATGTTTGAACCTTCCATTATGTTGTCACGGTTGGTGTGCGTCTCCTCCCAGAGTAGTGTCTATGAATTTGAAAGATTCTCTGTTTGTTTTAGGATCGCGCGGTAGAGCGTTTACAGTGGGTCAGACTAGTGATTCCAAATACGTGCTGATGGAAAGAAGAATAAAGCTGAAATACCTGGACGGATGAAGGGATGAAAATCTCAGGTGAAATGATAGCACTGGGGGGATTTTTCTGGTGGTGTTTATAGCTTTGAAAAAACAATAATGCTGTTCAAGGGGGATAGCAAAATAATAAATAGTGAATTATTGAACTTACCTGACAGGTCAAAACACCTGGCTCTGTCGGTAACACAAGTAATTTGCTGCATGAAAAAGAGACACACAGATCAAAATCAAGAGATTTCTGTACTCATAAAAGATTTTCAGGTTTTCAATATTTGCCATTATTGAATATTTCAAAATTGAAAGCAAGAATTATTAATGTCACTAATGCTTATGACAGGGCGTACGCTGTAAAATGTTTGGGTTTAACCTGGAAAATATGATTCGTACAGTATCATCTAAATAAAATGCATTAATTAAAATACAAATATTTATTATATAACAAAACTGTATCAACCTGACTACATTGACCAAAAGTCAAATTTAGAAAGAACATAAAAAATAAATAAATAAAGTGTCAAAATATGTATTGCAATGGTCTCTATAGGATAAAAATTACATGCAGGACTTTTTGTTATTGTCCCAATTGTTATTATGTATTTGTGTGATAGGCTACCAATGAGCTAATGCTAAAGTATTTTGTGAAGCTTAGCTATACAGACACCATAGTACCTCTAACAAAATGTAATCATCAACATTTGAAAGTGACATCGTTCAGTTTATGTAAATTTCAAGTACGTCACAGCACAGATCATTTTAGCTCAATCTGGCAATCTAGCCGCTAGACTGTAGCTAGCAGATGGCAGTTAGCATCTATCAGGCAACGGACTGATGAAGTCCCTCAGTCAACCTGCTGTAAACACGAACGGGACGTCATATGGGATTTTGCGTTTAGAGCAAAACAAATTAAGCATCGCAACGTGCGAACGAACACTCTACCGGTTTAATGTTATTCTGAAAGAAAAGTCTCAACAAGGATGACTTAAGGCCATGGATTTGTACCTCTCTTTCTTTGTTTGATGTTTTCCATCTTAATAAATGTGGAAACTTCTGAAGCCCATTGCTGCTAAGCAAGGTTCTGTGCTGTGTATTGAGGAAAATGAAATGACAAAGTACAAAATGCATTGATGTGTCAGGAGGGAGAGGACAAAATGAAGTGATAAAAAGAGCTCTGCTTCCTCCAGGCAGAACGGGACACAGCTTATAAACTTGACTTCCACAGACGGCATCTCAAGTGCATTTCCAATTCTTCACTCAGACTCCAGGAGACCCACTCCAGCGCTCGGCAGTCTGGGTGGCTTTGTATTAGCAACTGTTTGAGAGCATATATTTCTCCTTTTTTTCTTCATTTAATTAGTTGAAAAAATTAGTTCGAAACATTTTATACAGTAAAAGCTCTCAGGGATTAAAATCAGCCGCACATTTTCCTTTCAGCATCTTTTCTGCAATAAAGGATAAATTATTTAAAATAACACGACCTTTTATCTCACACCCTTTGAAGGCAGCAAATTAAAAATGTAAATTGGGATCTAATTAATATGCAAATATATTCATTCCCAGTTAACAATTAGCAATTAAACCTGCAGTGTCTAGAAAGAGCATAGACCAAATTAATAACTTAATTTATCATTAACAAAATTAAAATGTACACAATTTTTTTATTTTTAAAATTGTTACGCTGTCTCCCTGGCTCTTCATCAGCAGCAGTGCCGGGGAAAAAAACACATTTAATAGAACAATTTGGTGCTTGTCATAGAAAATGATAAATAACTAGCCTAAAAAACAACATGATTGGCTACATGGACGGTGACTGCAGCGTTGCATCTTCACACAACTGGGAAGGAAATAAACATGCTCATTTCATGCGGTAAAGAAAGAAATCATTGCGAATCCTCAGTCTAGAGAGTGCAATGGACATTAAAGATTAAAAGTGTGAAAGTTATTTATACTCTACGGTGTTTAGATGTGAGAGATGTGAAATTCTACTCCGTATTGGGGGGGAGGGAGGACAGTTATTTCACTTCAGACACTCTGTGGCTTTCTGATGAATGTTCAACGCTCAGAGCTAAGCAGCTCGACAGAGTTAGGCTGGGAGCAAGGATGTTTTTGGGGAGCTCTGCAGCACTGCATTCGCTCTAATGGGAGGACGGTTCAGTCTGAAATACAAACTTCTCTCAAAATCTACGCCTTATCCTGCAGGGAGATGTGAAATGCTGAATCGTTTGATGATGCTTCCTCGGCTTCTGAGGCGAGCACTCATACTGTATGGGGCGCTTCTGTAAGTCTTTTCTCTTTGTTATTTTCTGTTACTACAATTGCCACCACCTCCGACAGGATTTGCACTTCAGTGGCGGTGACACTTCAACAAACGTTACTCATTTACAAGCCCCTGGGATAGTTACTCATATCAAGAAGTTTCTGTGTGTTCTGAGACGGAGTGGACACGGAAAACTTCGAATGAGAAACTTCAAGACACTAGCTTACGACGCTAAACAAAGAAAACGGGGTATATGTGAGGGTGAGGGTGAGCATTTAAGCTTGTGTTGAACTAAGGGGGCCTGGGGTCTTTCACACAGGCCTTTTGTTTGTTTACCCCTTCTATGAAGACGTAACCAAAAGCAATACTGTTTTACCCACTTTATAAAAAATAAAAAAAATCAAAGAATAGAGAAAGCCCACGGGTACAATAACAGCTTTAAATAGATTTCAGCAGCCATCCTCTTGGGATGATCCTGCCTGGAAAAAAAAAGCACCTAATTTGATAAATATGCTCTTTAAGCAGCAAATTTCATTTAGCATTTTCTTATTAGAAATTCACACGCAGTTCTCAACTAAATATCCTTCATTTTAGCTTCTGCTTAAGCATACATATTTCACCCTTTTAGGGGGACCACCTACATTCCTTTCAAATGCAGTGGGGTTCATTAGCGGCGTGGAGATAATGCCGAGAGTGTGTTTAATGTAAGCACTGCTAAGTCCCTCATTTTCCACAAATAATTCTCCTTGATCTAATCGTAAATTTATGCAGAAGAGAAAACTGATGCTCTTAACGTTGCTGGTCAATGTAAAATAAGTGCGGAGCTTGAATTATGCATGCATGCTCGTGTGTGTGTTTGTGTGTGTGTGTGTGTGTGTGTGTGTGTGTGTGTGTTTGTGCGTGCGCTTCTCATTTCCTTTCATTTACCTGTTTGTTATTGTCTTGCTTTTTTAGTTCAATAAAATGTGGTTGGCTAATTAACCTGCTCCCTAAGAGGGATTAAAATGTGTTTATTTTTCTTTCTTTCTTTCATTTCAAAGTTATTTTCACCAAATAATGTTCATTACACATAGCTATTTCAAACCAAATCTTCTGCACAAATAGCCTAATATTAGCAGGGAATCAAAGCGTGAGAAGTGGCGTGTGTTTTAATGCACATTATTCCACTGTACCTTTAATTGATCAAGAGCCTTTGTGTTTGGTTTCACCTGGTGCTTTTCACAGCTCTGCTTGTAGGCCAGAATTATATCTGTCACACTGAGACTGTCAGCTAAAACAGAACAAACGTATTAGAGCCACAACAAGAATATTCCATTTTTAATCCTAAAAAAATTAAATGAATTAGCTCCATGAGATATAGGAATTAGAAAAGTCATGCATTAAAATATTTTTCCTGTACATTCATTTCTTTTCTTTTTCTTTACCTTATGACTCAAGATAAGAAGCCTACACAAATGTATACTTTTATTCATCAATAATTGATCAATTGTGACAGTAAATTGATCAAAAGTGACCGTATAAAGACTTTTTTGAACATTCTATTCATCAAAGAATCCTGAAAAAACGTTTCCACTAAAACTATTGAGCAGCACAACTGTTTTCAACACTGATAATAATAAGAAATCTGTCTTGAACACCAAATCAGAATGTTAGAATGAATACTGAAGGATCATGTGACACTGAAGACTGGAGTAATGATGCTGAAAATTCAGCTTTGCCATCACAGGATTAAATTATATTGTACCTATTGAACATTTTAATATATATTTAGCCTTGGTGAGCATAAGAGATTTATTTCAAAACATAAAATTAAAAAAACACACCATATTATAACTATTTATGTTGCTTTTGTGTCAAATGTATGATGTGACATGAACAAAGACAAGCACAACTGATCTGAAGAGGCCATCAGCATAACATCAATGCCATCTCACCCTCTTGAAGTTGAACCCTGCTATCCACAAAGTCAGACACCATCTCCTCATCTGGGGGAAATGATACACGTTTTTCTCTGCCCTCCTTCACGGACAGAGATGTTGTCTCTTCCTCTGAGTGCCCTGTCATTCTTCTGGATTGAGCGATGTCTCACGAAGTTGACTAACCAAAATTTCCATCAATATGTAGCTCTGATGTCATGTACTTCTATGTCAGACATCCCATCATAAAATCCATCATATAAGATAACATCTCTGGACACATCATGTTTCCCTTTTTGCTGCAGAAACCAAACCATTAAATGTCTTCAAAATCTGCTTCCGTCACTTCTTGTGTTGTTATTATGTGGCCTAATAGTCACTACGCAAAAGAAAACCTAAACTCGCAGCATTGCACTTGTACAAAACAGTTACAGGACACCACATTACACACTCAATTATTCATGAATTATGTGCCTCTCAAAGCTAGTAGAACTATATAAGTCAACATCAAATATGCACAGGGGGAAACAGAGCCTGATATATTTTTTGAGGATTTCTTACTGTTGTAAATACTTTAGATTAAATGTGTAACAGTATGAGAGAGTATATGACAAACTTTATACTACAAAAATTGGACTACAAAATATGAAAAGTGCTCTATAAAATGTTTTAATAAACTACAACTAATAAACTATACATAATTGTAAATGCCTTAAAATATCATTTTAAAATTGTATGTATTAAGTTGACAAAATGTTGTATTGTATCTACCCACCAGTAATGTTAGTTTTTAAAATTGTATAAGAAATCATTTCTGTTAAATTCATATTTATTTAAGTTACACCCCCTCCAAAAACATAACCAATGACAATATCATACAGTAATTCGGTAAAGCAACACTGCAATACATTTACTAATCTTGAAATGTTCTTCAAGATAGAAAAAAAAGATATAACGTTATGTGTTGCAGCATTTTTTCAAATCGGCCTATTTATTACGATAACAAAACAATTTGACTGTAAGTGTTTGTGGAAAAACAAATGAAAAATACATATCCCATAAGGCATTGCAAAACCAGGAACCACGCAAGCCCTCTTTCTAACCAATCGCGTTCACTGAGCATCACTCTTATGAGCCGTTTTGCGGGAACTTTGGAGAGGAAGAGCTGTTACATCCTGCCACTTACGCGCGGAAAGGTTAGTAGAATATTCTCGATCAGCTTCGATAAAGTGTCATGTCCATATATGTTTACTAGCGGATTATGAATACAAATTATCGGCTCTGTTGTGATACAAAGCCGGCATAAGGCAGCTAACTCTGCTAGCATAGCAAGTTGAAATTGTTGAGTCGCAGTTTCCCCCCAAATACAATATAAATAACTCAGCGTCACTTTCATTGATAATATTATGTGACATTATCCGCATGTTTATCACTTTTAAATACTTGTATCATTCCTAAACAAAGTAAAGCCATGTAAAGCTTTTAATGTCTGTTTTGCTTTTACATATAAAAGTGAAACAAACAGCATCATTGGCAGGACTGCAATTTGAAATCTTAAAATGTCATCGTCACTGACCTTGCCATTAATTGTAGTGCTTATACGAATACATCTCTCATGTTGAAAGTCTGGCTATTCAATATATCAACGTTTATATGTCAATAATTATGACAGAAACACTCGCCTTCATGTCAGTCACACCCTAGTCTTGTTTTTACAGGTAACGTTAGTGTAATTATTAGTAGGCCTGTATTTCTGAAAGCACATGTGTTCAGTGTAGCTAAAGTTATGTTCATAATCATATGAAGAGACTACATCTGATGGTCAGGCCCAATTTTTATGCTGATGTCCAAATGTCCACATTAACAATTTTCGAAATTCTTTTCATTCTACCCTGTTTATTATTATTATTATTATTATTATTTTGAAACAAAAAAAGTAAAAATAAACAAATATATATATATATATATTATTTTTAGGGCACTTACCAAATGTAAGCAGATATTTGACACTGACAGGGTTTCCATAGTCATAGAAAATCTAGAAATGTAAGTGAATTTTCAAAAGTGTGATTTCCAGGTCTGTAAATAAAAAAAAAATCACACAAAAATATTATAATAAAAATGTATTTAGACATTCTGAATTTAAAGTTTTCAGTTAAACTATTCACTCACTCTCTCTCTCTCTCTCTCTCTCTCTCTCTCTCTCTCTCTCTCTCTCTCTCTCTCTCTCTCTCTCTATATATATATATATATATATATATATATATATATATATATATATATATAATGTAATGAAAACAAAATGTATAAAACATAGAAATAATGCAAAATAAAAGTACTAGGCATATCCCTCGGAGGGATGGGCAATATGGACAAAAACATATCTCGTTTTTTGTTGGCTTGAGTGCCGATATACAGAATATACAATTTCTACTTTTTTTCTATTTGAATAACAAAATATATAAATATTTTTTTTAAACTGTTATTTTATATCCTGCCCAATGTTGTCCTCATATTTAAAGGCTATGAAAATGAATATAGTGATTGTAACCATGTAGGCTGATGCAATGTGTAAGATGGCACTTTAACAGAGACTCGCTTGCATAAGGATCGTCCACTCCTGACAGCAAAATGGTCATATTTATAGATAGAAAATATACCTGTGAAAAGTAAGTTATGCACTAAGACGGACACCTAATCTCAAACGCGTTAAACAGCACAAGTATCTGTCAGAGCAAGCCACTTTAAACTATACGTGTTAACTATATCTCACGAATTATGTTGAAGCCCTTAATATAAAGCATGTCTCATGTTTAGGACAAATTGGATTATGCACTTTCCCCACAGCAGCTCACGCAGTGTCCTCGTAATATCAGACTACTGTATAAATAAACTGTATTGCCTCATCTCATCCTATATCATTTATAAGAATATATCGATATATCATACAAACTCCATATGCCACCTAGTCCTAAACCCTAGTGGTCCCAAATTCAGTTGTAATGATGCTCGAGTTTCTCTTGTTTGATAGATTTAAGAAAAATGCCACCCAAGTCCAAGGCAGGTGGGGTGAAGAAAGCGAGAGCTCCACCCAAGAGGAAACTGGCTGAAGAATTTCCACCTGGAGAAGTCCTTACAGATAACGCAAAGAAAAAATGGAAGCTTGGATCTGCTGTTGGGCAGGGAGGTTTTGGCCTACTGTATCTCGGTAAGATTTATTTATTTTTTCAGTAGGAAATTCTAAAGCTTTATTTGGATTAATTTATCAGTTGTTCAAATGTAAATTTGTCATATTTCCTTTTAGCTAATGAAGACTCTTCAGGATCTGTTGGCACTGATGCACCTTATGTCATTAAAGTGGTAAGGGACAGTGTGTATCTTTTTGTTGTTGCTGACGGCAGGTGTATGTCCAGAGTTTGAATTTCTTCAATTGCCTGTGTTGTTTGGGTGGTCAGAATTTTTTTTAATGTTATTTATTAATAGAAGAATTTCTGTGGCCTTAACTAGAAGGAAAAAATAGAATACAATAGAAAATAAACAATTACATAAAAATGCAATTTTCGACAGTCATTACATTTATTATTAAATAAACGAAAGAAGTGCCAGAGACCGTAATATAATAGAGAAGCAACCACCTAGCTTCCTAGCAATTTTTGCATGAGCATGTACCAATCACATTTTATTGAGGAAAATGTTTACATTTTACAAGCATTCCAAATAAGTTAAAATGGCATGACATGGGTCTGTGATAATGGAAGTACACTTTCCCTCTACAGGGTTTTTTTAAATGTTTGAGGGTTCAAGATTTTTCTTCTTTTTTTTTCTTTTCTAAATGTCATTTATTTTTGGTGCTTATTTTTACTGTCTTTCAGGAGCCAAGTGACAATGGCCCTCTCTTCTCTGAACTGAAGTTCTACATGCGAGCTGCCAAACCTGATCTAAGTATGCCCTTGTGACTGCAAACACACTCTCATATGCATGATGAGCCAGGCTGAAAAAAAGTCGGAAGAGCAGCTCTTTTAATTAAAGAAAGTTCTGAGCTCACCATTGAGGGCCTTATGAAGACAGACAAACCACAACTCTCTGCTTTTGGTGGCTCTTATGGCTGCCCCAAGGCCACAGTATTGCGCTTTATTTAATAACAATCCAAATGTCAGTCTCCCTTGACAATTAACTGCTATATTACTAAGGGATGCTCATGTTTTATTCATTGGAATATTGTAATGTTGGTAAATATTTGTCCCACCAGCAGATTACCTTGCGGCACACTCACAGTTTGGTCCCAGGGGAATACTTTTATATTACTTTGAGCACCAACAAGTTTAAAGAATAAGTTTAGAATAATTTGCCTTTATGAATTGATCATGTGATTGCATTTAACTATTAGTGTGATCGTCTTAGTTCAGTTTTAGGACTGATGTCTCACTGTAGTGTTTCTTCTTTTCACTGGGAAGTGGATTAGTTTATGTGTTGTGAATCATGTTTGTGACAGAATGTTTTATATTTTGATTCAGTTGGGGCTTGGATGAAGTCAAGGAAAATTGAGTATTTGGGAGTTCCAAAATATTGGGGCTCTGGTTTTCATGAGAAAGGTGGTAAGAGGTAGGGGGAAAAAAAATCACAATTTTCTAAAGTATTAAATAATGAATAACATTCTTTTCATTTTTCAATTTTTTTTCTTTTTCTTATTAATAAAATGTTTAGGAAGTTACAAATGTCTTTGATCATTTGAACACACAAGAATGCCACTTAAAAGTAATGATTTCACATTAATCTTCATGACAGGTACAGATTTATGGTCATGGATCGATTTGGAACAGATCTACAGAAGAAATTTGAAGGAAATGATAAGAAATTTCCAAGGAAACTGGTTCTTCAACTGGGTCTCAGACTTGTAGGTTTCTTCTAAGTGTACCTCTATCAGAATAAGTAAACTGCTTAAAGTTTAATGGTGATCATGTTATGTTTAGTTTGTTTCGCTGAAAGGTATGACATTGTACTTCATATTGACATTTTGACAAAGCAAATATTTCATGTCATTGAAATGCCCTTCACATATGTCACTCATGATTAATTTATTTCGCAACCAAAATTTCCAATAGGTAGGGTTAATAAAATAAAATGAGCAATGAGGGAGACCACTCTTCTATAGAATAATATACACATAATTGTTCAACATATGTCAATATGCACAATTCATTTTTATAACTATTAAACTTCGTTAAAAACCTTTTAAAGATGCACAGAAATCTTCAACATGACTGTTTGTGGCATTGCATGCAGTGAGAGAAAATCTTATATTCCAGTATTATTATAAAATCTCATATTCTCACATCTTTCATCTCTAGCTTGACATTCTGGAGTACATCCATGACCATGAATATGTGCATGCAGACATCAAAGCCTCCAACCTTCTTCTGTCCTACACCAACCCCAATCAGGTTTGTTTCAAGCCTTCCACATGTTTAACAGATCTCTGTTGCCATGGCTGTACAGCTCTAACTGTAGAGACATAGACAGGGTGTGTAAACTGCAGGACTATACAGAGCTCCTACTTCTTTTAATTGGAGTACCAGTGATTTGCAATGTAAGAAACTACTTGTCTTATATTTTTTTTCCATCTGTTAATGAGATTTGGGTGGGAAAAAAAGCAAAACAATTTAAGCCTTTAATGCGGCTCATAAACTGAAGAGATTAGAGACAGTATTGAAGCTGTCTCTAGCAAATAAGGTTGGGGGGACTGGGCAGGGGCAAATATTTAATTTGAAGATTAATAATGTATCAGTGGTGTATTATTAAGATGCTATTTTTAAAGTCACAATTTAAAACTCGGCCTCTTGGGATTAGTCGCTGCTTACTTGGTGAGTCTGAGCATCCTTTTTTTTTTTATTACTTGGGTCTTTTCTTTGCTTCTGAATACATATATTTCTGTGTTTTATAAATGTGTGTTAAGTACACAGACACTGAAATGCACCGGTTGTAAACTAAATAATACGAATGCCTAGTCTTATTTTCATTTCAATCAGATATAGGAATGATTTGAAGTGTTATTGTATGATAGGAACATAAGAATGCTTTGTAAAACTAATAGTAAAAACTGAATTCTGAACTAAATGTAAATTACTCTTATGAACTGGTTCTTATAACAAATGATTCCAAAAGACTCAAACTCATGAGTTACAGTTAAAATCAGTCTGACAATCAGTTAAATCGCAAGTTATCCTAGTGGTTGCTAAATTACCATCTGAAAGTAATGTTAACATACATTTTAGTAAGGTGATCAGTCAGTAACCACTTGAATGGATTCGAGTTTCTTTTACAGGGTAAACGTGTAGTTAAAGACACATTTGCATTTTTTTTTTATTTTTTTTTTATAAATGTTATTTCGTCAATTTATTCTGCATACACTTTATAAGTGAAGGATGGACGAGGGTGCAAAAACAGAACTCTGTGTCCAGAATATCCTGAAAAGATCGATCAAATGCAGATCTTTTGATTAGACTGGAAATAAAAAGGTTTGACTCATCCTAGTATAGAGCTGCATGATTCTGGTTAAATTGAGAATATTTTTTTGTTTTGTTTCAATGTTACCACGATTTGGCAACTAAAAACAATTTACTGGAGATTCGGACAAAATGTTAATTGCTGCAGTCTATTTAAAACATTTAATTAATCTGAATAAAAAAAATAAATAAAAAAAAACAGTTTGAATGAATGATTCAATGACTGAATTATAAATACTTCACTTGTTTCATTACTGGATGAGTCAGCGTTTTTGAACAAGTCTCTTGAATGAATAATTCAATGACAAATACATTTTTTAACAGTCGCCAGGTGGCGATTGTAACAATGTAACGATGTAATCGATACAATGGTTATTTGAAGCGCCAAGTTACTTTCATAAGGTAATTTGCTCTGTTTTGATCACTACCGTAGACATCAGTGACTGTTTACATGTGCACCAATAATGTGATTATTTCTAATAATCAAGGTCAATCGCAGTAAGACACGAGCAGAACTCTTTACTCCAGTTTACATGCAATTTTCATTATTTTGATTATCTGCTAATAAGTATGGTTATACCACACTCAGATAGGCATACAGTATGCATGTTACTGGCCATTGTTTAAATCTACTCGCATCAAATTCAAAATACATTTATATGGATGTACTGGATATTATTCGGCGCCGTGATGAACATCGCAATGCCAGGTTTGCATACACTGCAAGTTGTGTTGACAGAGTTTGGTGATTTGGAGAAGAGAAAAATTCAGAATAATGCCAATGGAGTTCATTCATGAAGTTGTGTGAACAACACACGGCATTCGTGTACATCCGTGCACAACACATGTCAGAGCGGTAGTAATGTGGTTAAAGGGATGGTTCAGAGTAAAATCAACCTAGGGTTCTTTGCACCATGACCTCGAGCCCGGTATGGTACCAAACTTCTACAGTAGTACAAATAGGTTCTGTTCTCGTAAAACGAGGCATTGGAAAGTTTGTAAGTACATCACGAGTTTATTTAAATAACACTTGCCTGATGGCTAATGCTACTGCTAACCTGGACATCATTAAGGAAGAATGTTAACCTCGTAGCTTTCACCTGGTCTAGTAAAATGGTGTTATTTTTGTACATTTGTTCTTTACAATATTTCTGTGTTTGTCATGCAGCTTTGTACACTGCATGACATAAAGTTATAGTTCAAGTAGTTTTTCTTAAAAGTTTGTGATGTTTCTCACTGTGTGTGAGCTGTTAATCTTTACTGTTGCAAATTGGTGTATACAGTTATTTTTGAGACACTTTGCCAGGACACATCAAATAATTTTAATAGGTAATAGGTGCACCTGCAATTTGTGCACTGACTGTTTTAGTATCTTTGGAACCCTGTTAGCTGCTTCCTGTTGCTTTGAAAACTCTGCTATCAAAGTGCTAATTGTCAGACTTCTTTTATATGTGACACTGCTAATTGGCAATCAGTCTATTTGCAGCTGCATATGTGATTTATTTGTAGTAACCTTATTTCATTTACAAGTCTTTTTTTTTTAATTCTCTGTAATTATGTTAGCAGTGATTTACATTTTTGTTGCACAGGAAAAATGTGATTCTGACTTTTTTTTTATTTAAATTTTTTTTTAAACCAGGTATATTTAGTGGATTATGGATTGGCCTATAGATACTCTCCTGAAGGAGTGCCAAAGGAGTACAAAGAAGACCCAAAGAGGTGTCATGACGGGACCATTGAGTTCACTAGTATTGATGCGCACAAAGGAGTTGGTAAGAAATTGGAACAATCAGGTCTATCGTCACTTTTAAGTTTAGACTAGGCGAATCCCTATGGCCTAAAAACTATAAAAAATGTACCCTTGCAGGACATCATCACTTAAGCTTTTTGTAAAGCTTGTGATGAAAAAGATTATGAAGAAATAATGTTCTTAAATGTTGATGTATTGATACTTTGCATCAAATGGCGCTTTTCCACTACACAGTACCAGCTCGTCTCGGCTCGACTCGGCTCTGTTTGGTTTTCCACTGTGTAAAAGTTGTACCTGTACCTGCTTCCAGGTACTTTTTTTCGTACCACCTCCGGCGAGGTTCTAAGCGAGCTGAGGCGATACTAAAATGTGACGTGAAAACACGGCAGACTGCTGATTGGTCAGAGAGAATCGTCACTATTCACTGCGTCATCATTGCACGCGTCAGATGGAGTATCCTGAATAAAAAACAGCAAAAACAAAAACATCCAAAAACTGCATACACTCGATTTCCTCCATTGTCCTGTGTGTGTGGGTAGCGGGTGTGTCTCGCGTAAAAGATTAAGTCACGGCAGTTTTCCTGTGGCGTCGCTATGACGACCAGGTACTATTGTGGAGGTACTATCTGCAATGGAAAACGGAGCGAAAAGCAAGTCGAGTCGAGTTGAGCTGGTACTGGTAATGGAAAAGCGCCAAAATACTACAAAAGTGGGCAACCCCTTAAAAATGGCCTCTTAAGTTAATATTTTATTAAGAGCTCCTCTCTGTGGGGGAAAATATTACATTTCAGCCCCTTCAAGAAGAGCAGACCTGGAAATCATGGGCTACTGCATGATCCAGTGGCTTTGTGGGCGTCTGCCGTGGGAGGACAAACTTCATGACCCATTGTATGTCAAAGACTCCAAACTCAGGTGAATCTTAAACCTCACTTGTAGCATTTGGATTTTACTTTTTTTCTGAACCAAGATGTAATCTACCTTATTTTTTGCCATTGGCCAATGAATATTAACTTGCATGAAAAAAATTATATATGACTAATTCATTTTATTCCTTAATTGTCTTAAAACAAATTTCTGGATACAAATAATAATGGGCTAGATTTAATAAATTATAATAGATACATTTTCAAGATGTTGTATGATCCATTTTTAAATATTCTTCTCCTCAGGTGTAGAGACAATATTGATGAGTTCCTGAAAAGCTGTTTCACTTCAGAAAATAAACCAGGTGAGAAAAACAAACAAAAAACAGCATTAAGTTTATAGGAGAAACTTTCATATATTTAAAAAGATGAATGCCCTTTGGTTGTAAAATATCTATTATATAGTTTGTATTACAGTAGGTTAATAGTATTGGACCTTAAATGGCACATAACACACAGTTTCTACCAATCTCATGTTAATCTTGAGTACCTATAGAGTAGTATTGCATCCTTCATATCTCTGAAGAGTATTCAGATTTATAAAAGAGAGATACACTGTACTGGTTCTTTCCGAAAACAGCTCCTGGAGGTGTGCCGTGGGCGGAGCTAAAGAGCCACGTACAATACATAATCACATTATCCCTGGATAACGTTGGATTCTCTATACGTTCGTGTTGTTTACATTATATGCACTTGCGCTCCGATTGCCAACGAAACACCGACATTTGACGTTACTTACCGCCTGCAATTCCGATTCATGACCGGGATCTTGATCTTGTGAGATGCATCAAAATCAATCAAAACCCACAGCCAATCAGAACTGTGCGTGGGCGGAGTCTCGCAGCAAGTGCACAGCACCAGAGAGTAATCTTGACGGCACTCGCAAGAAAATGGATAAGTAGACTACATAATCAAATTCACAAATATTACACCATTTAAACATTATTAAAAAATACATAGGCGAGTTACTAAAACAATCTTTGTCAAAGAATACACTTGTTTGTTCACAGTTTGAACGTTCTTGTTTCCATTTGTTTAATTTCAAGATCTGAGGTGAATTATCCATTGTTGCTTTTACTGCTACAAAGCTGAGAGCACTATGATATTCAAAGTCACATTACACGCTTTTAACATTAAATAAAGCACATAAACAGTACCTGAGATTATCATTGCCACACTTTGTGTTTGTTGTTCCAGCCGCGGTCGCAGAAAAATATAAACCGTTTCTAAAATAGAATTGTCGTGTGCTGCCGTCGCGGCTGGTTAGGACAAACATAACTTTTATCGCACGGCGTCGCATCGCGTGTAGTTAGGACACGGTGTAACGCTGGGTTCTTTGGGAAGCCGAACAAGGTTATGTTTCCCTCACAACCAAAACACTGATTTCGTCTAAAAACAAAATGACAGCACTGCCGACAGCTTCTGTAACCCGAACGAAGAACGTTGATGATGGTGCTCTTGCTCTCGCTTTGGTTGATGTGTGCACGCGCTCTTCTGGGAGAAGTGCCCATACAAGGAATTCCACACTTTATTATGTCATACAGGGCCATACTTGAAAAAAACTTTCAGAAACTTGTACGAACCCTTAAGCCTGGAACACGCCGACGAACTAGCGCTGATGAAAGCCGACTGTGTTGCCGCCTCGCGTCGGGGTAAAAAGCTGCACTTGAACACACTGAGACTACTGCCGACTGTTAGCTAGAATGCGCGTTCTGCGCCTGCGTGTAAATGAGACAGCTGTCTATTTCTGCAGATATATTCGTCTATATTCGTCATTCAAAAAGGGAAACCGACGCTGCCGGCTGCAGTTACACAAACCGTAAACAAAGCAGTGCGTGCTTACCGTTTTGAATATCAATCCTGCTAAACACTTTCTTTATTCCACTCCTCTCGTGTTAATATTGAAATATTCGCCAAGGAACACTCAGGTAAGATGACATATCATTAGAACAGCCTTTTATCTGTACCATTTTGACTTTGCTCGCTGTTTTGCTATTATTCACGTGCACTGACTCGGTCACTAAGCTGAACAGCCAATCAGAGTTCTCTCTTTCACCGACGGCCCGACGCCGATTCAACATGTCAAATCGGTCGTTATAAAGCCGACGAGGACCAATTTCAGGACCAATTTCCGCCGATGGTGCGGAACACACTGAGAAGATTTAGTCGGCCGATGCACGGAAACTGCCCGACGGCCGACCGGCGGCTTGGTGTGTTCCAGGCTTTAAGGAGTGTATTTGGCACAGAAATACTCTGTTATATGTCCAACTCGTTTTTGAAAAACTTTGGCCATGTTAAGCACGAGAATCTAAATCTTTAACAGTGTAAATAAGTCAGAATGCATGAAATAGCATTAGACATCCCCTTTATGCAGTTTCTCGCAACTAAATGGCATTTAAGCATATTTATTTTTTAACTGGGTCGCGACCGCAGAAGCACCTGTGAATTCTGCAGTAGTACTTTTTGTTTGTCTGCCAAGCGGTAATTGGATAGACGCACTTTCGAGCTCTGCTGCGCAAACAAGAGCATGAGGGCCTCTTCTCGTGATAATTAGTGTCGACCTGCTGATTTAGCCTTAATTAGAGTTAATCTATCATATATATAGTGCTAATTCTCGCAACTTCTCACACTAACTTTAAACTGGGGTGTGATCACTTTCCACTTTTTATACATATGCAAATTTTCTGTTGACAAATATTTTAGTGAAATGTTTAGTAAATCTAGCAAAAAAAGTGCACATAACCATTGTATAAGCTACCCCGCTCGACCACAAAGCAGTGACATAAATAAAAGATGAAGTTTTTAAACAAACTTGTTTTTCACCCTTCTCCGTTCTCGACCTCTACATTGCCTAGTTTTGCAGTCAGTATGTGGCAGTCTGTACTTTTGCAGAACTTTAGGGCGTTCTTTCTTTGTGTCATTTAAAAATCAAAGATGTCATTGGCTCCCTTTGCTCAGTCGCTGATGTGATGGCAGTTCTTAAGCCGTGTGACAGCCGCGCGGCAGACGGCGAGATCCCTCCTCAGGCTGTTGTCTTGTGCGTACACGGCGCATCACAACACCGAGGTGATGGGAGGCGGCACTGTTAGCACGGCCATCACGACTAATTCTGTTTGGTGTGACTATTTTAGCAGCCGACAGTAAACAACAGTTTGTGAGCGGAGAAGTATAAGGAACAAAGTGACAAATGTCTGCCCCTCTCCTCTAAACTTAGCTTGAAGGTTAAAGTGTGAGCGTCTGCTGTGAAGTCACTGCCCTACAGGGACTGTTCTGTCTATGCTAAACGCACAAACATACGTGCACTTGCAACTTATTAACGTCGGACTTCTACGTGTTCCTTTGAGACAGAGGTCCAAGTAACTTGCGCTTAATCACACACATAATTGCTCTTCGTTTGTTTATTGACCCAGAAGTGTCTTAAACATTGTGCAGCTGTATCGCTATGTCTGAATAAATAAATCCATCTGCATTAAGATTTAAATGTTGTGCTTAATGTCTTTTTCAATTTCCAGAGGAAATGGGGAAGTTCATGCAAGAGGTCAAGGCTCTCGGATACACAGACAAGCCAGATTATGCAAAATTGCGAGGTATTTTGCAGCAAGGCCTGAAGACCATCGGGGCGACAGATGACAAAAAGCTGGACTTCACCATGTCGAGTAACGGCATGGGCCCGCCCTCTGTCAAGGTGATAGCCACCTTCAGTAGAACATCAAAAAACCGACCTCTATGGCACTCCCTCATTCCCGGCACATTGAAAATGCTCTGACAGTCCCTTTTTGAAGCCCGGCGTTTAAAAACAAGCCAATTCAACACCCTATAATTTGTTTACCTTTTGAAAGCAGATTCAAATTTGAAAATGCCCACACACGATCCAAGACTAATTGCTCAGGTTAGTAGGAAACGCGGTCGAGCGAATTGATTTTCAAATACGATTAACGCGCAATGCTTTTAACAAACGTTTCTAGAGCTTATTTGGATTTTTCAGCCGACACACAAACATGCTCTTTGCTCACCTCATTTTAACTCGGTGTCATGATGTTAATATTTTTTATGAATGGTTAGTTTAATATCTTAATTTTTAGTATTTATCTCTGCATTTCAAATGGAAGAATGTAATTTGACCTTAGTTTCTTATCCTATATTGCAGTCAACACCCTCAAGGTGTCAGCTGGTATGAGAGCTCACTCTGAATACCTCATCTCTGAATACTTGCAAAAGATCTTGTTAATCACTGAATCGTTTTATCTGGATTTCAAGCGATATGATCTTTAGAAGTGAATTCTGCAGCCGTCACGTGTATTTTGTGTAAAACAAACTGTCCGAGCCCGCAAAGATGCCCTTGATGGCATATACTTTGTGAAAATGATAAGACTGTGGCTTCATTCATGGGGTCCGGCACAAAGAGCTCTTGGCAACAAAGCCGTCTGCATCTCAGGTTCTCTCCAGCGACCGGGTGTTTATCCCAGTGGCCCCTCCTCTTCCTCCCACAGACAGGTCCTGAGTGCCTGTGTTTATTCCCTGCTAATGTATCACAAATTTGCTGACACGGTAACCTTGGAGTCGGCGCGGGCCGGCAATCAGCGAGCCGCACTTACAACGGGAGGGGACGGACTCTCCTCACTTCCCACAATGCAGTTTGCATATGGAAGGTGCCACCAGGGAGCTGGCCCATGCCAGCTGAGGGTTACCTGCCCACTGCCGTTATTGTATGTAATTATCGAGCCAATCTGTTCAGCTCAGCAGGGTCTGGATGGTAATCATGAGGCAGCAATTGGCAAAATGGAAGGGAAATGTGAGGGGGTGTGGGGGGGGCTAGTAAGGATGATAGTTCAAGTCCGAGAGAGGGGCGAGCATTCATTATGCAGTCTGAGTGAAGAAAAGGGAGAATTTGATTGCTGTCGTTAAGTGCATCTTCTTCATAACCCCTGGTTCGGTTAGCACGATTTCCTTGAATTGAGGACTTGAGCTTCAATGCTAGAGTTTTCATTTGAGGAGAAAAAAATCAAGGATTTTTGATTGATGAAATTGTTAAAATAGATTAACTCATAGTAAGTTTATTGTTTGGAGTTCTGAGGAAAATTCTCAATATTGAATTTAAAAGTTTGGGTTCGGTAGGTTTTTGAAAGAAGTCTCTTATGCTCACCTGGGCTGCATTTATTTGATACAAATACAGTAAAATTGGGAAATATTATTACAATTTTAAATACATTTTCTGTTTTAATATATTTTTAATGTTTAATGTATTCTTGTGATGGGACAGCTGAATTTTCAGCACTATTTCTCTAGCCTTCAGTGTCACGTGATCTTTCAGAAATCATTCTAAAATGCTGATTTTGTGCTCAAGAAACATTTATTATTAACTGACCATACATTTTTTAATGGTATAGTATACATGTATTGCGTTTGACATTCAAATTATTTTATTTGTTTTTTCCAGATTTATTGGATAGCTGAATCATAATCACATTTTCTCAAGCGTTTAAAACGCTGAGGACGCATGCAATAGTTTCCATGTGTATATAGAGCAAAGGGTGCTTCTTAATATTTGATTTGAACTTCCTCCAAGGTTGCTGTAGGCAAGTGAATTGACCACTGCTCTTCCATCTTTTCCATCCCCATGTTCGTGTCTCTATTTTTGACGGGAAGACTCCCAAGCGAAAGAAAGCAGAGGAAAAAGGCCAGTCTGCTGATGAAACCGAAGGCGCCCCTGCAAAGAAGAGGCGAGCTCCACAGAAAAAGGGTAAGCCATGTTAATGGACATTAGAGTAATCTCTAGCTTTACTCTTTTGCAATTTTCATCAAATTTAGTAACAATGGGTGTGGTAAACATTTTAAAATGAACATGTAACCTGTTTAGACATGAATGGAGCTAAAAAGGCGGCGACTCCTGCAAAGCGGCCTGCGAGGAAAGAAGCTCAGGCCTCCTCTGAGCCAGCGGTGAAGAAAAGCCGAGGAAGGCCCAAGAAGAACTCTTAAGACCTCTTCGAACTCTAGTTCAAGTTGTTTCCTTTTTGTATCTTTTAAATTGTCTGGTCTGTATTTGTTCTCTGTGGTTGCATTTTCTTAAACTTTAGCAGGGTGTTGGGTACACTCTCTCGCAGTGAAATGATAATAAATAAGAGGTAAAAAAACGACAGTGGCTTTGAGTTGTGAGTTATTTTCATTCCTTTGTAATGCCTTGAATAATCAAGCCTATGCGGATGAGGTCCAGAGGGGATTGCTTTGCCCCCGATAAGGAAATCCCTGAAGGAGCTCAGAGTCCCGACTCTTCCCCCGCCACATTTTCCCCTTGTTGTTGTGCTATGAAAGCCGCCGTGCGGCTGGCACTCCGACATCTGTGGGAGAGGCGAGCTGGTCTTTGATACCTGCATCGAGGCAGGCGAACGTGTGGCAGACGCCACTGAGCCAGGTACGTGCGTTTGGAGAAGGGGGCTCTGCGCCTTTCTGCTTGGCTGCCATTTGATCAGGTGGAGACAAAAGACTAGCACTTGGGTCCTACTTTCCATGTCACTCTCACTTGAGTCTTTCTTAACTTCCTGTTCTCCGCTAGGAAATGGCTTCAAAGAGCTATCATTAAAAGTTAGTTGTGGCTGCACCACTTGTTATGCATTGTAACTTTATCGCTGGTTTTGATAACGCACGGCAGCATTCGCAGGCGTATTTTTAGGTCCAAATGTCATCTTGAATTGTTTGCTTTGTAATCGCAGTAAATTTGATATGACATTGAGGGGACAGGAATAATTTGATGAGGACAGGTTAGAATACATGAATAATAGATATGGCATGTATACAGGGTCGTGACTGGAAGAGCAGAGTTATGTTTTCCAGGAGTTTGGGGAAATGCACTTGTAATAAAAACCAAACTTGGGCGTGTATTTTTTTTGAGCACAAGAAAGTTGCTGCCACAATTTAAGAAAGAATCAATGCACTGTATCAAAACAGATCTGCTGATTCAATTCTGATTCACAGGGTCTTGTTTATATTTGATACTGATTTGATTTTCCAATTCTGATATATTGGGTTACCTTTCAGTTAGAATGTCCTTTTTGAATTCAAATAGAAATTATCATTTTGTTAATGCTGTAAATTATACAGCATCAGCAGAGGGCTGTAAATATGCCATTTCAGACTGATTCAAATGGGTAACATTTGTTTTGAACTATTGATTTTAACAACCAACTACATTAGTTGGACTACATTAGTCAAGTTGCATTTTTGTTTTTAGTGTGCTACTGAAAGTAGGCATTAGTCAAAAGATATACCCTTTTATATAAAAATGTTATTTTGGAATGAAGATCACAATTAATTTGAAATTAAGTGGAAATGTATTAATTAGAAGAAAGAATAGTTTTACCAAGCCCTAGATGAATCTGAAATTTTGAATTTTATTTCTCAATGCATCAGCGTGTTCTGTGAAATTAGACGTGTAAAGTCAAAACACAAAGTATACAAGACCTGGATAAGACACGATAAATTGATGCACTTAAGTTTCCAAACCATTGCAACTTGTGTAGTTCCCCAAAAACCTGAGTTGTGTTTTCTTTCAACACTAAACTGATTGCAGTTGTCCATCATCATCTGCCCTAGGGCAGATTTAGCGATTCTCTCTCATGTACACAAAAAACATCGTTGATGCTGTTATGCCCAATTTGCCCATTTCATAGCTCCTCTGAGGCCAATCTCCCACCTTTTACCCTCTCTGGTTTCCTTGCTGAGGGGGGGCCACGGCCTTGGTTGCCTTGTTAACTCTAGTTAGACTCAGTTGGCCCAGCAAGAACAGTGAAGGGGGAAGATGTTTCTCCTAATGTTTGTTTTCAGAGCGGAGCCGCGTGAGCCCTGAGCTGATGCCGGCATCGATTGTTCCAACAGTGAGGACTAAAGTGCACCCCTGTGCGCTTTCTTCCCCTTCCTCACCACTGACCTTCAGGGCGCACAGCCATTGCTCCGCAGTAGGGGGCAGTAGTACATAATGATTGCACAGCTTGGGGGAGGAGGGTGGGTGAGGCAAACCTTAAACACAACATTACCACCTGTACCTCACCGGAGGACATGCTGCTTTGATGGTCCTGACTGTGGCCATTGATTGACCTGTGTTTATATCCACTCTTAGTTTCTAAGAGTTTGTCTTGGGCTGTTGGGGTTTGCTGGAGGGCTGCATGCTGGAAAATAATTTCTCCTCTCAGAGGTTTCACTGGCTCTCTGCTTGGTTGGTTGTTATTAACGGTAACTAGTGTTCTTGTTTCGAAACTTTTATCGGCTTGCTGCACTCATGAAACTTTGTGATTTAGGGAATGGCAAGATGGTTCTCCATTTATTACTCTAAAACAGGGATGTGTAGAGGGAAATTATTTTAATTCATTATTAGGGCTACACTACTGTTCAAAAGTTTGTGATCGTTAAGATCAAGGTGCATTAACTTGATCAAAATATGTTTATAATGTTATAAAAGAAAAAAAATGCTGTTGTTTTAAACCTTTTTTCATCAAAGGATACAAAAAAAAAAGATCAGTTTCCACAAAAATATTAAGCAGCACAAGTGATTATAGTATGCACAACATTAATAATAATAAGAAATGTTTCTTGAACACCCAATTAGCATTTTGAAATAAGGATCATGTGACACTGAGGACTAGAGTTAATGACTGCTGAAAATTCAGCTTTTCCCATTTCAGAAAAAAATATATATATTTAAAAAAATAAACCATAAAAAAAGAAAATGTTATTTTCAAAGTGTAATAATATTTCACAATATTACGGTTTTAACTGGATAAAAAAAAAAAAATTCTTTAAAAATTGCCGACCCCAAACTTTTGAATGGGAGTGTTGTAGTGTTTTTACGGAAGCATGTAAATGGGTCCTTTTGCCAAGAGATTTTGGGATCTTTTGACTGTATGTTGGAATACAAACTACATTCATGCTTATTTTATATTTCTAGGTACAGTGGCATTTTCTGTCCTACAATTCCAACATTCAGAGCCACAGGTTAGTATCAGAATAAGGGGAGGGGGTAGTTGGCAGTGATAGAATGTAAAAATTAAAGGTCTTCAATGATGGTTCCAAGCTAATTATAATCACAGACTTCATTCTTTTTACTTTGTTGTGGTCATTTCTTCTCTGTTAGGGCATCTGATAAATGTATCCACCTCATATCTTCATTTGTGTTTTGGGGGCATAAAAGAATAGATTCTTCTGTATGATTTATCAACACCACCTCTGTTTTCTTTTCTATTTTTCTCTCCTTAAGATGAAATAAATTTCACTGTTATTGTGTTTTGTATTTATTCCCATCCCCATGTGCCCCCATTCCAAAATACCCACACATGGAAAAAAGAAATATACTGATTTTACATGGCTGAGAGAGATAGAGCTCTTTCAATGCAGTTATGGTACATTTGCGATTCTAGTTGTGTGTAAATATTAGAAAACAGCAGGTTCTCACATTCACCGAGGAAAGGCATAGCAATGGGGCTAAGACGCGCGTTCTTATCGGTATTGTATTCACACTACACCGTCCTCCTGCTGTTTCTAATCTGCCGCCGCCGCTGTGAGCAAAACTGGACAGGCATTTATTGTCCCAGCAGGGGTATGCTTGACAAGAGAATGTTAAACACTCCACTACCTGCAATTTTCAAAGGTGATACTACACATGATAAAATGTAGATACACGCTTAATTTCTGTTTTTGAGGAAACAGGAGAGAAACTAAAAAAAATGAACAGATTTTTCTCTTTTCTTTCCCATATATGAGCTGGATTCAGCCAGTGTAGTCTGTGCTTTTACTCTGTGTAAGTTGAAAAAGCTGTGCCTCTTAAGCCGTTGATCCTCCAGGCGAAAGACTTGTCCAAAACGAAAGTGCCAAGTCCAAGTCTGCGGGCCAAATTGCAATCTTTAATTCGATTTACCCTTGGCAGCGGCATTGAGTGGGTTTAGTGGTCATCAAAAAGACATGTTCATCAGCGTGAGGCGAGCTCTCTTACTCCGAACTGTCCGTGCCGTTCATCAAGGCTCTCTCAGACGACTCCCTCAACCTCTCCATGTCTCAGACAAGTGACGAGTGCCAAGCACAGGCCCAATAACTGCTGGTGACATCGGCGAGAAAATAGAAGAGGCAGGAGACTTAATTAATGTGACATGGACACGTATCTCATGCCCACTGAAAGATTTCTAATGAAGTGCTGGTAGATGTTCTAATGAACTCTGAAGGGGTCCTAAAGAGGATGTTCAAACTTGCGTTCCGCCCTGTTAGCCCGTGATCGCTGTCTCTCAGCGATATCAAAATCACACTGCTTAAAAAATACGCCTGGATGCTTGCTTGTGAGCTACGGGTCTTCGATTAGGTCTCACTGTCTAATGGTCTTCACGCTGGGTGTGTCGTTTAAAGAAACAAAATGTATTTATCTAAGCAATTTATGGGACACTGAACATAATTTTATTAACAGGGAGTCAATTATCTTTCTTGATAGATGGCTGTACTGATGGAAATGTTTGCTATGATACTATCAATGCTTTGAAGATCAGTGATAGGGGTTTGGTAGCCCATGTGCAATTAATGCGTTCAGTCCACCTTAGCAATTTTGTCCTGGACCATCAGTGTTGCTACAGTAACTGTAGGCAACGTTCAGCAGGGAGCTGAGATCTTTCCTTGAACACAAGGCCCATGGGATGCCTGGGGCAAGGTCTTGCATGTGGCTTATGGAACATGGCATGCCTATTTGGGGGCAATCGAACACCACTATTGTGGTCATTTTGTGGCTGGATTTGTCATGGCATTTTAGGAACTCCCTTGAATGACTGTTGCAGCCCCTTATCAAGAGTGTCATTTTCAGCTGTTAAAATAAGAAAATGGCCACCTTAGAATCATGGCAAAGGAAAGAAACAGCAATAATTATTTTAATTATTTTTTGCAAGGATATGCTATCCATCTATCTATCTATCTATCTTAATATATCTTTGTCATATAAATTAAACATACACCATTTATCTTGTTTAACATGTTCATTTTGTCATTATTTGCTATTGTAACGCAGTTCGTTGTTGTGGGAAGAAGGAGGCAGGAACCGGCGAATGTTCACAGACTTAAAGATGCTCCAAGCGATGTTGGGTGACGTCACTTCTTGTTGACTTTCGAATTGTCAAACAAAACGGAGGCTAGCTCGACCCTCCCTTCTCCTCATCCCGTCCCCTCCCCCTCCCTTCCGTGCTTCCTGAAACAGTCATGAACCATTTAGAAAAAACAAACTGGATTTACCCACCTGTCCAGCAAAAACAGAGCCACCTGAATGTCGGATTGGAAGCCCTTCTGCCAGATGACTTCTCGCCACCTTTTGAACGCTTTTCCGATGTAAATTCGGGACTTCGCGTTCCTTCTCCTTTTCCCTATTCTTTGTTATTTGTTCATCGGAACGTCGTGTCTTTGACATCCCTAACATCCCTCTTCATGCTTCTCTCTCCTCCACTCCCCACACCTCCCTTCATGTGCTCGCGCTCTAACCCCCCAACCCCCACCCCCAAATCATTCTTGTCGGTTATTGGCTGGAACACTGTTTGTTATGTTTCGTGGCCAAGGCTGGGCCAGTTTGTTTTTCTTGCCGTTTGTGGAGCCTGGGACATTGCTTAGAGCACCTTTTAAATACAATAAATAGAACAAATACAAAATGAAAGTAAAAACAGCAGCCCCTCACGGACGACTGCTGTCACATATAACAAAACAAAACGCAACATAAATCCATGCCTGGTCTCTCTCGTTCTTCACTGTCGTCGCTCCTCCGTGAGAGATCCGAGACCGGTGCGTCGCGCTGGTGTCGCTCATTAGTAATCTCGTCCTACTCGACACAACTATCTAGCAAAGTAAACCATCAGATTTATTAGGTGATTCTCACAAAACTGTTTTCTTCAAGCTTTTTCAAAGTAAATTTAGGTTTCTTTCAAAAAAAAGGACACTTGGAGACTCCAAAAGGACACCAATTAACCAAATGATATAAGGAATCGATAGCATAGTTCATAAATGTATGCACACCAAAGCACACACGAAAAAAAAAAACGAATGAATTCACAGTCTGCCATGAGTACAGTACAACAACAAAGAGCTTGTTTACATTTTAGACAAGTCAAGTTGCGATACTGAACCGGACCACATGGAGATGCCAGAAAACAATAAATCAACCACCACCCTTGACCTGAATGCACCTAGTAACCTATACAAAGCCATTCAGAATTACTAAACACAGAAAAAAACATACACATGACAAATCAAAACATTATCCTGAGTGTTGAAATATGAATATAATTTGCGATCAGTGCGTTGAGAGTGCGCACACACGGTTTGTTTGCGCATTATAAGGACTCACGCGTGCTTACTGTTTGACTCCTGTACGTCACCGTAATCTTCTTTACCTTGATTGGAATCCTCATCCATCAAATCTTTAATAGCGATACGCTGGTTTGCTATATCCAGCCGAGAAACGTAGTTTGCGTATCATCTGGCGGCTATACAGCGGTGGGATGGTTTGACGTTAGTATTTCACACAGCAGGATGCGTGAGGATTCGCGCTCTTCAGAAACAATCACAGAATATGACACAGCTCGTGTTTTAAAGCGAAACGCAAGAATTAGTACTGAAAATACAACGTGAGTCTCTATTATCTCTGCCATGTCTGATAAAACCCTCGTTTTCATAACATTAGCGCTGTTTTGGAATGATTGTCTGAATGAATTCACTTAGGCCTACTGGATCATAGGACTGAAAACTTTCCCTGAGTTTAGCCACTTTAAATAATCTGATCGCAGAAGCAAAATAGATAGAAATAGGATAGAAATTTCCACCTACCAGAGTTACAGGTGCTTTGTAGATGCTCAGAGTGATAAACTCCAGACTTCTAAGATCATCAAAGGTTAATGACGCAATTTCACATGCTCCAGTCATTTATTTGCGTAAAATTATTTTAACGCGTTAAGGATTTTGAATTAATCGCATACATTAACGCTGACAGCCCTAATATATAGTGCAAATATTTTATAATCTTTTGCAGATTATAAAATGTATTTTTGCAGCAGCATGATGATGATGATGATGATGAACCATGAGGTTGCGAGACCCCTCTAAGAGAGTGGTTCCCATAAGATAACGTCATCAGCTTCTCCTGCTCCCAGCAGCAGAGCTAATGCCTGAGGGCTTCAAACAGCCCTGCGGGTTCTATTGTAGTGTCCGGTTTGTGGGGAGGAGAAGAAACGAGCAGCTCAGGTTTCATGAAGCACCACTCCTCCTTGACACAAAAAAGGGCCAACCTTTCTGACCCTCTGCCCTCTCCCACCATTGTGTTCTTTCTCTGTTGCTGTGGCTCCAGCCACCAGATTGGTTTGCTCAGGAATGGGAGAGGATGTGTCTGCCGCTCCATCTGTCAGACCGAGGATCAAATAATAGGATTTTCTGTCCTGGAATTGAAGATAATTGCAGTCTCTATTCCGCTCCCTAACCGTATGATATTAACCTTGCGCTCCTGAGCCCACACTGGGGGCAGAACTTGGGCCAGATGGCACTGTGTTTTGATATCTGATCCAGGCGAGGAGGTCAAGTTGAAGTTCAAGTCCAAAGGACCGCTGTCCCTGCCTCCGCTGATACAATAGAGGTGTCATTCAAATAGGACGTCCTTAACATTACTGGTTCTTTGCTGGGAGGACAAAAAGTGGAAGCAAAAGAGCAGTTATACATGTTGCTGAGGGTGAAGACGTAAACCATTTATACATACCGAGGGCACGGTGGGAGAGGCCGGAGGTCGGGAGAGGCTTGCTTTGGGAACATGAGCAGTGTCAGCGAATAGATTCGGTATCAAAGGTTTTTCCTGTCGTATGTGGGTCGAGAGTGAGTAAGATAAGCTACAAAGCCATTCATATGTCTTGTCTCATTGCTGTCCATTTGCTATCTTGAGTTTGTAAAGGTATTGTGCAACAAAAAAAAAAAGCATAAAGGAAAAATTGCTTTGTGTGATTGACTAACCCCATCACCAAATGTAATGAATGAGCCATTTCGAACACTTTTGATGATAAGACTGCCCGCATGTGGTACGGTGGCCTCCTGTGGTGACTTTGAGCCGAATACACAGTAATAATGTTCCCCTTCTCCCATGGTGCTCCTGAGCGTGCCCTGGTTACTGTCCCCTTGGTAACATGCACACATTTAGAAAAGCTTACATACACACTTGCACTCGTGTTGGTAAGAAGCAACTAATTAAATAATATCAAAAGTTTTGTTTATCAGATAAATGTATACAGAATATTGTGTCATGATATACACATGGGTGAATCTCCAGTTCTTGTTTCACACCAATATCAATAAATAAATAAATTAAGCTTATTGGACCATAAAAATTAGGGACTGTATTTTTGTCATGGCAGCATTTACTCCCCACTTCTCATTATCGCAATGAAAAATCAATCTGATTATTGTAATGTGAAAGATATAATTTGTATTTAGTGTACTTAAAGATATCTAAGAAAGAAAATAACGTTTTTAAAGGAGATTTTGACATTTTACTCTTAAGACATAAACTGACTTCCTTAGAAACTTACTCTAGAATTTTTTTTTTTTTTTTTTTTTTTTTTTTGATTCACCCAAATACTGACCTTCCCCATTGTAGTTCACAAACAGGAACAATTAATGATATTATTTATTTTATAATGCCAAAAGTTTTTTTTTCTTTTTTTCTTCTCTTTGAAATAGCTGTTTTCCCATTCTTTAATATGTTTTCTTTACATAAGTACCTCCACCTTATATGCTCCTTTTGTGGATGATTGTCATGATTTATGTAGTCATGCTCTCTCTTTCCTCCTCTTCCTCCCTCTCTCTGCACCTTGCATGGGATGGCGTGAAGTTATTGTAATTTAGTGATGATTTGTCACTGTCATCCTCCAGGTTCCCGCTGTATCCTGAGACCAGCGCTGGTCCCCTCTCTGGCTGGGCTGTACCAGCGGAGACTGCCACGTCATCTATATGGGAGCCCCATTAATAAGGGTTAAATCTGGCTAATTGTAATCCAATTAATAACAGGCACAATGATCTAGCATCCGTTTGTTATTTGAGGACCCAGCTGAAACGCTTTTGAGGGTTCATTCATGCCCCCCAGGGTTCGCCCACCATTGCTGGCTTACTCAGTATGCAAGGCTAGTTTTTATTAAATCCGTTGACTAGCGGCCAATGCTAGGCTGCAATGCCAGTGGCCCTCAGTGTGTCTCACTTCTTCAAAGGGGACAACTTAATGGCAACCCTGGTGTTATTATCCTTACCATATTTCTTCCAATTACCCCTGTTATCTCTCTCTTTCTTTACATTCCAATTTAGTACAGTAAATCCCGAGAAGCGGACTTTTATTGTCAATGATATATGCCGTAGAACTGAGTGAGAGAAAAATAGGAGAGTGAACCTATTTGTGTTTATGGCTTTAGAGGGAAAGAGATAAATGACCTGGCTTTTTTATTTAGTTTTAATGAAGAAGGGATTGAGGGACTCCCTGTCCCGGTGGCATTAATGTGATTTCCCCCCCCCCTTTCCAAAGAAGCGATTGCCTGTCCTCACATTTGTTTGTGACCTAGTTGTGCTGGTCTCCGGAAAGGACATCCGGCTTTGTTTGCGTGAACATCCAGTGTCCTCCTTGCTCATAAACACACTAATGGGTTTTTCACAGCGGCAGCTGGACAGGGGTGGAGAAGGAGCGAGCACTTACAGTAAACGATCAGTGTCCCTCGATATTAAACGTCCCTCCGGCCACTAGGCTAAACGATGGTTCCATTTAGACCCTCCCCAAAGCTCCCTCCTACCCACTTAAAGCCCCCGCCTCCACCGTCTCCTGCTCCGGTACAAGGCAGCACCAAACAATATTAGCCGAGCCACCTTATGCTCTCCACATGAGTCCCCTCAATCGTTCAGCGTTAATTGGATACTCAGTCCCCAATTAAGTTCTTGGCCCAAAAGGAGAGCATGAAAAAACAAGACAGGTTTAGCTCCCTTCTGTGGGACTTCATTAGACGGCTACTGCTGCAACATCCTTAGGGAGAGAGAGAGGACAGTGTCGTACGCACGCACACACTCTCGCACGGTAAACACAATAGCCCGGTGACACAGCTCGAGTGAAGGGGCTGGAGCGTTGGGAGAGTGAGGCTGGAGAGAAGTTAATTACACACACTGTGTGTTTCTCACTCGCCTGAAATATTTGGAATTCATTAGCAAAATCAATATGCATTCGATAACATAGAGTATGTGTTGTTCGACTAAATACAAAAATTGTAATCGTTTACTCATGCACCCTCATGACCTTTCTAAGACTTTCTATACTCTGTGGAACACAAGTGATATTTTTTACTCTTTTTCCATATAATGCAAGTGAATGAGGACTGGATAACTTTTTAAAGCACCAAAATGGACCATAGAAGAATGATAACAGTGGTTCACATGACTCTGTGTTGCATGTTGCAGCCCATTCTCACCCCGAAGGTGTCGCTATATCGAAAGAACTAGGAATGCTTTTTCTTTCAAAAATGTCTCCACACTATAATATATATATGTATATATATTATAGTGTGGAGACATTTTTGAAAGAAATGGCATTCCTAGTTCTTTGGATATAGCGATATGTATATATTTAACAAAATTTAAATTTAAATGGCAGGTTTGAGAGATTAACGAACAGATATTTTTAGTGATTCACTTGATCCTGTTTCGTTTGTGGATATGGTTCTCACAGATTCACTAATCTGGTCGCAATTACTGAATGGAAAGAGGAACATTGCAAACATATTTCTAACATAAAACTATCATATGGCTTTATACGATTTGGAATATAGTGTTTAAGTAACATGGGGTATTTTCTGGTGCTTTACATAATTTCTAAAGCAGATTCATTGTTACATGGAAAAGAGCAAACAGAACGTTAATCAAAATGTCTTTATGTTCCACAGAAGACAGAAAGTGCTAGAGGTTTGAAACGACATGAGGTTGAGTAAATGATGACAGGATTTTCATTTTTAGGTTAACCATCCCTTTAAATGCATGTTGAATTTGCCCTCTGTGGATGGCCTCAAACCAGTCCGCCTGTGTTTACCGCTCACATCCCCCTCCGTCTTTTTCCACAAGAACGGGGTTGTAGTTTACTCATAAATTCATCAGGCGCAAGGTTTGCACGTAACAATTTGTGACTCGTGTGTCTTTTCATTTTAGGGATAGTAGGACACGGACACCGCCGCAAAACAGCATGCTGTATACTGTAATGAAGTTGATTTTTTAATGTTCCTGCCACACAGGATAAAAGACAGGCTAATCACAAAGACCAGCCCCCCCCCCCCAATCAGTTGCTATTTATTTTGACTGGAAGCTCCAGCTAAAAGTGATGGCAGTGTGCGTGAAGCGATTCAGTCGAATCAGAGCTTGCTAGATTTTAATTTTGTGTTTGTGTGTATAGCAATGTTAAATTCCTCACTGAATGATGGAAAGCCATGTGTGCTATGTTCAGAGAGGTAAGCTCTTATTTAGTCTCTTTTATACGGGTACTGAAATGTCTATTAACAGAATGGCTGTTGTTCCCTGTGGCTGGCATGAAAATATAGTTATCAGGGTAACGTTAACTTTTAATGCACCTATAAATTTACAATTAAATGGGTTCTTAGCTGTGGATAGTGCCGTCTTCTCCAGACTGTTTTTCCACAGAGTGGTGATAGCATGTTGGTGTTGTCCTGAAGCTTGCCTGAAGACTGCCTTAAGGGGAACTCCTCAGAGGAGGCCATGAGCCTACTGAACTTCCCTCCCTTCACCCCACATCAGCCAATCGGCTTCCAGCAACTACGCAAGCCGGGCTAACCACTTTGGAAGATGTTTCTCTGAAATGTAGGTAGAAATGAGAGTGGGTGTATTAGCTCGGTTTTAATTTTAATGAAGTGAAAATGCCGGAAAGCACATTTTCACAAAGGAAGGGGAATAGTTAACCGCATTATCCTTTTAGATTTGAAAGGATTGTTCAAGTTCAAAACAAGTTAAGCTGTCAGCAACATCGGTGGCATGCTGTTGATCAGCACAGACAATCATTTTGACTCGTCCCGCAGTTTGTAAAAACAGACAATTGCATTTATAGTTATGCATTTAGAGAACATTGGAAGTCTATTGGCAGGGCGTTCTGGATGGGTAAAACAGGTTTGTTATTGTTAACTAAAACTATTGAAAATAATTGCCTTTTTTTAATAAAGATGAAATAAAATATAATATTAGATGAGAACGTGAACTTAAACTTAAATGGAAAGTACTAAATGTTGAAGTGCTAAAATTACTCTGAGGTATATATAAACTAAAGCTAAATACAAATAGGCTATATAATAAATAAAAAAACCTATGAAAATTTAAACTCAAATAAAAACTGAAAATCTAAAAATAAAAGCTTATTTACACTGGACATATTTAAAATATATATAAAAAAGTAAAATGACACTTTGCAGCTTGTATTTTTGTAAAGCCTTTTCCTGACAAGCCAGTAATTATTTTAATGTTATGGCCAATTACCGATAAATGAATGATATTAACATTGCATACAATTTTGTAAGTAGAACACTAAAAAGTCTCATCAGCCATTTCTAATGCTACAGTATAAGAGAATTTAGGCATCACATTATTTGAAAAATGGATATTAATTTTGGTATTTGCTTAATATTACATTTAAAAGTGTTATTAAATTACTGTAACTGTAAGTGAGCATTAGATGACTGGAAAATCATCTAAATGTAAAACAATAGATGTTAGTACATGGTTTTTGTTTGTTTTCAGAAGTTAAGGGATGAGTCTTATCCCTTATTGTGGTATATGTGGTAATAGATTAGTGCAGAGATGATGTCAGAACCCGGAAGTCTAATAAATCGAAAAACCCCAGAGGAAAATCTCGAAGGAACCAGCGGCAAATTAGGCTTCCGGGTACTGACATGATCCCTGCACCACTCAATTGGCGTGATGACATGCACAAGCTTAGCATGAAAGAGCTAAATTGTTTTAATTCTTTGAATAATGAGGCACAAATCAGAATATGTTGCCAGCTTCAAATGATAACCGAAAGGCTGGCTAAGCATTTTGCACTCTTGCTCTTTACTTAGCCTGCTGAGAACAATCAAACACAAAATCAAACTAAATTCTAAATTCTCTCTCTCTCTCTCTCTCTCTCTCTCTCTCTCTCACACACACATATATAGTACATGAGTTAAGAAACCTCTGCCTCTGGTCCCCAGGCTAGAATCAACAGCTCCTCTTGATGACACGTATACGTGCGATCTCCCACCTATGTTAATCACCTCTTCACACAAACCGCTCGTTTCACAGCGCAATCACATCCGTTAACAGCCACCCTCACGCTCTCTGTGCAAATGGAGCACGACTACAACCCGCAAGAACCCACCCCTGCCTCCTGTGTGTGCCAAAAACATGCCCCTGTGCCCTGCAGTAACTGGCATCGCATCAGAAAGTGTCCACTGCACCGTGGATATAAATCTTTGCTTTTTAAAAATCAAGAGGGGCACATTTCTGGCAAGACGAAGGCTATAAATTTGCATTTATAACTCCCAACCATGTGTTAGAAATCCTGGTGCTTTGGTTTAGACTGGGCTTCAATTAAAACAAGATACTTCTGGCTTGTGGGACTCAGATCTTTGGTCAAACACATTAACTGCCATCTCTCTGCCAGGACATCCAGAGGCATGTCTTTAGGGCTCCCGAGCTGTTAGAAGGCAGTTCTTTCTATAAGACGCTGAGGGACAAATGGACATTATTGGCAAGCCCCGGGCAAAAGTAGTGCATTCTGCCGACATTTATTCATACAGCCTCAGAAACGCTTTTAAAGACTCTTAACTTATGCAATAGGTATGTACTGTACTATTTACACAAACCATTTAGCTGTTTTTAAAAAATTCGTTCACCCAAAAAACTTCATAATTTACTTCCCTCTTCGTTTTAAACTTGTATGAATTAATTTTCTCCTTGGAGTACAAAAAGTTCTAAATTACTTTTTTTTTTTTTTTACAATAAATGGGGACTGTAGCTTTCAAGACTGAAACACTGAATTGTACCAATTTTGCAAACATCCAACAAAAAAGAGTGAATCTGTAAATATTAATCACTTCTCTTATTTGAATCCCCTCTTGCCAAGATTTTCTGTGAAAAAAAACATAACAAAACAATGTAAATTTCGTTTTGTTTCGTTTCTCAAACAGAACCATAAAGAAAACATGTGTTGTACACAATTTGTGATTTGCCCAGTCCTCCCTAATAGAAGAAAGAAAGCCATACGGGTATGGCACAACATAAGGGTGAGTAATTGCTCTCAAGTATTGTGCCTTTTTGATTATAGACCAGGATAAAACATGTTGTTCAGTAATCTGTTCCCCGCTAGCTGGTCTTGTAGCCTGTCATATATCACGACAGTTATCACCTAATTTTCAGCTCTAATGCAGTTGTTGTTTTTGGGTGCTGGTGTAATCACCAGCTTGCCATGTCCTTGCTTGACCAGATCATGGCATGTTCAACACTTCACCATCTGTTGTCTTTTCTTTTTCCCAATGCGCCTAATTGCATGCATGCTCAACTCACCGTGGACATAAACCCTGCTTGTTTTTTTGAGTTTTTTTGGTGTTTTATTAATGGTGTGTTTGTGTGCATGTGTTTAGAGGAAGATGAGCCCTGTTGGTTTGTCCAGAATGTCCTTAGAGATCAGATCCATGCATCTTTCCTGTAATGAAACTCCACAGAGGGCGTTTGAAGGGAAAAGGCCGTGTTCCTCTGGGTCGCCATTCTTCTAATTGGGTCTTAGTGGTCTCTTAATCTGTGAGGTTCCATGACCTCCTGTGGCCACTTTGTAGTCAATACACTCACATTGTTCACTAGGCTCTGCAAAACAAGAGGGATCTCACTGGCTAACTTTTGGTCCTCTGCTGCATTAAAGGTTTTGTTCATTTTAAGGAAGTAGGACTTGGCAATTATGTAGTCAAATTGTCCACTGTGCGATTTTAAGATGGATTTAACAGCACCTATGGAGTGCTTGTTGGAAGAACAGCCTTTGAAGATTAAAACCACCTCTACTCTTTTTCGTCTGGATCCTGCTCTCCATCACCTGTGAGGAACTGTTGCCTATTAATTTTCATACTCCCTTTTTCCTGAAATGATACTTTTGACAAGTGTCAAAAGGCTTGTTTTCATATTTTTCAGAGGTAATTTATTGGGCATGGCAGGGCTTCCTTAAAGGATATATTTTGCTTTTCATGTCGATTAGGCCAGCTCCAGACAGCGCTGGCTGTGTGGTGAGAGGTGAGTGTTGGGTGGAAGTGTTCCATTGGAGAGCTGCATTGCAGCATCAAAGCCCCCTGTCAGCTTAAAGCTAGACATCACTGGGATAGATGATTTTGTTTTGAAACAACAGACAGGAGCTGCCAGTGTGACAGCAGTGTTGGCTAATTGATACAAAAGTATCTGATGTTGACCTACAAAATATCTGGGAATGTTTTTTTGTTGTTGTTTTTTTCATAAATATAATTTATATTTGTAGGTAGACCTTATGGCATGTAAAGAGTGAGTGTATGTTTTATTTGTTATTATTATTATTATTATTATTATTTTATTTTTTATTCTTTTAATTGTTTTATTTTATTTTTTCCTTTCCCTTGGTCCCATAGTATCGACACCCCGTGTTGCCATTTGGCGGAAAACACAGCGTATTGTAGCCACGGAAGCCAACAAACAAACTAGGTCAATCGCATGTCCATTGCGCTCATTCCTATTGTGTGTCTTTAATCTGGTAACCAGCGTAAGTGTCTAGCCTGAGGAGGAGGGGGCAGGAGAAACAACCCTCTCCAATAGCTTAAATTTGTATGGCAGTACCCATTTCAACCACTAGCTGTCAATATTACATTTTGCACCTTTAGGTACATTAAATAAGAAATAATATAGTCACAACTAAATGGCCCATTCAGCCTATCCACCTTATTCTGCTCAGTCTAAACAATGCGCGCTGCCATGACGACGACTCCGGTTGCCTACTTCCGGTTCGTAGCGCTTGACCTGTACTAGCCCTCTGGGCTTCTTCGGAAATGGGTTACACTTAAGCCCCTTTCACACAGAGATTCCGGAAAATACACGGATAAAGTGACCCGGGATTTGACCCGGGTTCGTTTGATTTTGGTTCATTCACACTGCCAGTGATTTTCCGGAATCAGAGAGTGCGTTCACACACAACCCGTAAAAATGCCGTAAAGACACGTGACATCGATGTGACTTGTAATCTCAGCAGCGTCTTAAGTTTGCTTATGAGCTGCGATCTCTCTCTTGAGAAACCACGCCTGTGCATTTGTTTCTCTGATTCGATCATAAACTTGCGCATTACGTACCGTTTCACAGCTGGAGAACGAGCCCGGCTTCAGCGTCATCACTACGACACGGCAATATTACGGCTTTTGTTCACACAGCGCGCGTTCCGGGACTGAACACGGCAATGTTACTAGGTCCCGACCCGGCATCGATCCCAGCATAAATCCCGGGTCGAGTTTGCGTTCACACAGAAGGCGCTCTGGCAATTTGCCGGCAATTTGCCGGGTTCGAAGCGCTGTGTGAAAGGGGCTTTAGCTTCCTCCCGCCCGAAAACGGACGAAGCCTTAAAATTTTACTTTACTTTTTCCCAGGATATCCAATCAAATATATTTTTGTTCTATAATGTTTTCTGATTATTCTTTAGAATTTTTAGAATTTTTTATGATACTTTGCATTAATTATATAATTTTTATGAGCTATTTTTTCCATTAGAATTAGTATATATATTTTTATTTTATTTTATTTATTTTATTTTATTTTTCAATAAATGCAACATTTCACATCAAAATACACGGGTTTCTTGTATACAAACAATACCGGATGCGCGCGCATCCAGGAGGCAAAAAAACGCTATCTGTTATGCCGAGTTCTGCAATAAAAGAATAAAAGGACATTGTAATTAACGTAGATTTCGCATTGTTTGTCATTTTTTGTTGACTCAATAATAAACTGCAATTTCAGAGTTGGATCTGTTTGTTTGTGTTTCATATTAATATAACATTATGTAAAAAGTCCAACTGTTTACGAATCAAAACCCGGACATACTGTGATGCATGTATGAATTATCATGTTAGACTAATTTAGTATTGTAATAGTCAATGTTAGCAGTGCAGCATCTAGAGCCCGAATTTGCTTTTATATAAGTTAACCTTGTTTACGTTACTTTACGACCTGCAACATTTCATGACTTCACACATATAACGTTACTTACTGTAAATCAAAGATTTGACGATGGATTATGTGCTGTCATGAGCACATACTAGAGTTTAACTGCTCAACCAGTTATGAACAGTGAAAAAAATACATGTTTATTTTTTCAAACAGCTATTTAGATCGCAAATTTGACATTTAGTATACCAAGTATGTAGTATACTACAAGAAAACATTCAAATAAATGCTGTTCTTTTGAATTTTCTATTCATCAAAGAATCCTAAATAAAATATGTCACAAAAATAAGAAGCAGCAAAACTGTTTTCAACATTGATAATTATCAGAAATGTTTCTTGAGCATCAAATCATCATATTAGAATGATTTGTGAAGGATCATGTGACACTGAAGACTGGAGTAATGATGCTGAAAATTCAGCTTTGATAAATTACACGTTTTCCTTTTGAATGCATTTTAAAATGTATGTTCCAATAATATTTCATAATATTCCTGTTTTACATAATTTTTTAGCACAAGAGACTGCTTTCAAAAACATAAAAATCTTACCAACCCCAAACTTTTGAACAGTGTATACATGGATTTCGAATAAAATAAATTATAATTATATATATCAGGCCATACAATTGCTGGCCACTTGTCATCCACAATCCAAAGATCGTCATGTATTGCGTAGGGATCCGGCAAGATCTCACCATTGCTGAGAGTACGTTTTTTAATATTATCGCCACGTACATGTGTGAAGTCATGAAATGTTGCAGGTCGTAAAGTAACGTAAACAAGGTTAACTTATATAAAAGCAAATTCGGGCTCTATAGATGCTGCACTGCTAACATTGGCTGTTACATTACTAACTTAGTCTAACATGATAATTAGCATTTTGACTTAGCGACAACACCACCACTATGCTACTAGCCTACCCTAAACCCTTTAAAGTTACTCTGGTACGAAGGCCGCGGGTCTTTTCTGCCTCCTGGTTGCGTGCGCATGCAGTGATGACGTCGCCGAGTGCAGGCCTAAAAAAAAAAAAATTCAAGTGAGAAGAGCGCCATCTAGTGGCTTCAAAATGTATTAATTTATGTCATGTCCTATAACCGCCTATAGGCGGCCTATAGCTTTATTTATTTATTTATTTGATTTATTCCCATTCGGAAAGAAACAAATTAATTACTAAGCAACCACTGAATGGAACAACACAAATTATATATCATTTTAAAGCTTAGGATCTCAGCTTTTTAATGCATCTAATTACATTTATTAACTCCAGCAGGCGCCACCTACTGTAGCTGCGAAAATATTCATTACCATATTTTTCTAAAATCTTGCCTTGATTAACACAAAGTTGATGTCATTTGAAAGCTTAGAGTCTGAACTTTACAGTGAATGTATCCACTTTGAAAAACTCTTAAGTATTGCTGAGTTATTTGCTGATAAATAGAATTTCTTTTTTTTCATAATCTATAAAATAATGTACTGCAATGTGTCAAAAACATCATACAGCTCATGAAACATTCTCAGATAATTGAAAATGGCACTTCATTTTTTACAGCATATTATTACAATTAAAATGAGCCCAAAATTTACATTTACATTTATTCATTTAGCTGACGCTTTTTATCCAAAGCGACTTACAATTGCTATATATGTCAGAGGTCGCACGCCTCTGGAGCAACTAGGGGTTAAGTGTCTTGCTCAGGGACACATTGGTGTCTCACAGTGGATTCGAACCCGGGTCTCTCACACCAAAGGCATGTGTCTTATCCATTGCGCCACTACCACCCCTTTTACCACCCAAAATTAACATAATCTATTGCTTTTATGACAAGATATTCTTCATGGAGAAAAAATTGCCCATGAGGGGGTGTCAAAGACTGTACAAAAAGGCTATCTCTTTTCCAAATGCTGTAACTTTTGATTCCTTTATCCAAAAATTATAATTTTTTTATCCAGATGCAGCTAACATGTAGGGGGACTTCACTAAAAAAGAATTTTCCTCCTACCTTATTTCCTTCCTGAGTTATTCCATGACAAATAAGAAAGATATGCAAAATCATAATAAAAATTATATATATATATTGTCTTTTATCCGCCGTTTCTTGGCAGGACAATGTCCAAATGTAATGTAATTTATATTTTCAAAAAATTTAAAAAGAGTTCTTTCAAACGATACCTAACTTTTGACTCTCCTTGCTATAGTTTTGGAGTTATTATGATTATATAATTTTTATATAGTTTGGGGTAAAATTAGCTGTTTCAGTCTTACCAGTTCATTTCTCTGTGTGTGTGTGTGTGTGTGTGTGTGTGGGTGTGTGTGTGTGTGGGGGGGGGGGGGGGGTCTTATTTGCACTCTTGATGTTTTAGAGTGTCACCCCTTCATTGCTGTACACTTTTTTTCAGCACAGTTGCTGATCTGTAGCTTGTACCACCAAAAGTTTCTCTGAGTTTTCCTATTTTTTCGTATTTCCCATTCATTTCCTATGTCGCCCGTTTTCGGGCGGGAGGAAGCTAAGTGTGACTTTTTTTTTTACGACCCTTTAACATATCAGAATCATCTCCTTGATTTTTTTGTGTGTTCATATAGGTAATACAACAAAAGTCACCAAGTTTCACCCCCATCCGATGAAGCAAAAAAATTAAACAATTCGAAACGTTCAAGTTTTCGCCCGTTTTCGGACGAAGAAGCCCAAAGGGCTAGCAGCGAGAGAATGAGTTCAAGCTCCTCGTGTGCTGTTGTTGGTTGTTTTAACAATTCAAAGAAGATTTCAAACTTTTTAGAAACTGAGTGTTTCGAGCATAAGATAAGAAGGAGATAACAACCAACAACAGCACATGAGGAGCTTGAACTCATTCTCTCGCTGCTAGTACAGGTCATAAGAAAAAAAGTCGGAAAACTTTAGATGTGCAAGGCAAGCAGGCAAGTTTTCGGGTTGTTATGGACAAGTAAAAATTACATTATTGTATATTATATGAAATACAATATAATAGAATTCTAAGTTATGACTACTGTATACTGTACTGTTTTTATTTTTAAAACGATGTGATGTAAAAAGTAAACATTTCGGCTCGTTTGACTCAGCTCACTGAAAAGAGCCGGTTCTTTTGACTCACGGCTCTTTAAAAAATAAATTCTTATCTCCTTCTTATCTTATGCTCAAAACACTCAGTTTCTAAAAAGTTTGAAATCTTCTTTGAATTGTTAAAACAACCAACAACAGCACATGAGGAGCTTGAACTCATTCTCTCGCTGCTAGTACAGGTCAAGCGCTACGAACCGGAAGTAGGCAACCGGAGTCGTCGTTATGGCAGCGCGCATTGTTTAGAGCAGAATAAGGTGGATAGACTGTAAAAAAGATGGACGACGTGTCTCCAATTTCTTCCACTGTAGAAAAACTGTTCTTCCATTGTAGTAGAAGAAATTTAGCCTAGAAATCTAGACGCACCCTAGTGGCAGCAAAAATAATTTTGCAGCCAGTGTGGTTTAGCAACTCTCCGTTGACTTTCGAGCTGGAAAAACCAAACTCAGGTCAGGCCAATCACATCGTGTATAGAGTAGGCGGGGCGGGCTTAACATAATGACGACAGAGTTGCGACGGATCCCTGCTACTTGAAAACAAAGAATGGCTGCTGCTGCTGGTGAACAGCAGTCTCTCGAATCGGCTTTGGCCGCGACTTTGGAGAGGACTTGGAGTTAAGCTTTTCTTTGAGAAAAGAGCAAAGAACGGCACTTAAGACATTTAAAAAAAAAGGAAAATGTATTCAGAGTTTTGCCGACTGGAAAAGTTGAATATACCAAATAGCCTTCTTCGTTGCTCTGATTGGTTGTAGCGCTATCCTATTGCGTGCAGAGGGATTTTGAGAGACAACCGTTTATCCTGCCCCTCGGATTGAGCCGTGCCAATAGTGAGTTGCCAGACCTAACATCTTGATGTAGGTCTAGCTTGCCAGGCTAGAAGAAATTGAGAACTTGTGCCAATTGCGTCATTTGCAGCCCGATTCGGCGCAGTAGCGACCCTGATGTGGAGCCGCAGTATCAAGGTCCTACCCATTGTCCCGCTCCTGATTTTTTTTGTCCCATTCGATTACACTGAGAGGGGAGGAGTTTATGACCTATACTGCAGCCAACCACTAGTGGGGGCAATTGAAATGGTTTGGCTTCACTTTCAGGACGTGTGCGGCACACTTGATTCAGCCATTACTATATTGACAATAACTTCTTGCTTACTCTTTTCAACAAATTTAAATATTAGGGACATTTTTTTATTTTAGAATTTAGTTTTTTTTTATTTTACTTTTAAAAGCAAATTCGTTAATTGCCATGCAAACACCAAAAAATTAAGTGTTTCAAATCATAGCTGTTACTGTATTGTTTATTTAAGCATGACTGGTGGACCACTGTGTTGACCAATTATGATCAAAGACCAGAACTATTTGTTTTATAATATATCAGTATTTCATGATGGAAGCAGATGCACAGAGCAAGAATATTTTCACAATATCTTTGTGTCATCCATTGTCCTTTAATAACTGTTCAGCCTGCTCTGCGTTTGTTTTGATGTCTTGGAGATGGATGACCATCCCACCTGATGCTGGACATGAAGTCCCTTATATATGCCTTTAGAAACATAAAGTAAGTATATATTTCAGAGCGAGCAGTCAAAGAAATATATAACTGAAATATTGTTGCCAGACTTGGGCCCTTGATTCATCTTCATTCTGGGTTCAGATTTCACTTTTGGGACCAGTGCAGCAGATCAGATGACACCAAGTGAGCCAAGAAGGAGTGTGCCCTTGACTTGTGTTCTTGCCTTTTTTTAGTGTGTGTGTTTCTCTCCATCTCTCTCATCCTCTGTTTATCATGTGGAGGTTCCGCTTTGTGTGTACGTCCTGTCTGTCTCAGACTGGTTGGAAAGGTTGGAAAATTGCTGATTTCCCTGAAGAACAAACGGTACCTGCAGGCCCCATTAAAGCCATCTGTAGCATGCGTCCATGTTTATCTGCTCACCCATCCTTGGGGAAGACATACCCCCCCAACCTCCCCCCGCCGCACCACTGGACTCCAGCTTCTTACCGAAGACCTATGGCACGTGTCCCCAAAGTGCCTGGCCCCGATGGCCCCCCATAGGTTGGCGCCACGGTGTGCCAACTCCCTTCCTCTGCCAGCAACCTTCAGGTCCATTACCGTTCGCTATCAGTGGGGACCAAGCTGGGGGAGCCGACAAAAGTGGCATTTCCAGAGCGCATCAACATACTATCCCTCAAGCGCTTCAGGCCTCGTAAAATTGGACTTATGGCTCGGTTGCCAGCATAAATAAGTCCCTTTGATAGTTAGGGGAAGAAGTTATGACACTCTTGGGTACGCGTGAGGGACAGTGGCACTGTCATCTCATTCCTGCTACCCTGGCACCCTGGTGCCTCTGATCTTTCTGCCGATTCAGGGCACGCTCTCTTCATTACCGCCGGCCACCAGGGACTTGTTTTTTCTGCAAGATTAATGAGTGCCGCGGAAATTCTCCAGCGCATCTCGATAATTAAGTCTTTGTTTATCAAAAAACAAGTTATATTAGGAGCAGGAAATTCACAGTAATTATTCATAATCCTAACAATTCAAGTGTAGCTACCTCATTTGCCTGTGTAATTCTGCTTTTTAATTTCTTGCATACATTTGCATATTAATTTTGCCCGTTGGCTGCTGCAGGCCTCTGACAGTAATTTTTTTTCTCTCTTTCCGCGTGATGTTTTTCACAGGGTGAGGCTCAGTCGGGTGGCATTTCGGCTGGGTGTAATGATAAATTATGAATTTTTCTAATTTACTGCATAATGAAGTAACCCCTTCCGATCCATTTCCTCTTCCTGCGCTGCAGCTTTAGGCCCATCAGATGGTTGTCGGAGCGTGTTTCTTTATCTCTTTGAAATGGCCATGTGGTCATTAGAGATGGCGGTGCCACGCGGGTGTCAAAGGCTGTTTCTCCAGTCGGGGTGAGAGATCGTCAGTTCCCTGGCATCCGCTCCAGCTATGCGCAATGCCTATCCTCATTCCCACTTTGCAAATGGTGTCAACTCCCATTTCCATCGAGCCACTCCAGAAGAGACTCAGGACCTGTGTCCAGCACAAGTTGTGTACACTGCGTACAAGCGTTCGTTGATGAGCACATCTCAAAGACGTACTGACGTCCTCAAATGTTTTCCGTGCGGTCTTTAAAGCATTTACTGTTACACAAAGTCGACTGGGGCTGTCAGAACAGAATGAATATTGATGATCTTAAGCATCATGAAAGCAGGATGTTATGCTTGAAATTCATCAGCCCACTTAAAGCACATCAAAGCCACATCACATGCTGAGGCACTTTGGAACTTTTATGCTAAAGTTTTAGGGTTCTGTTGTTTGACAGATAATCTTTTAAAATACAGTCAGGGATGAGTGGACATGTTAAAACGCTTGAGCCAACACTTAAAGCAATAGATTACCCAAAAATGATTCATGTTGTTCCAAGTCTCTTTTCAGAAGGAAAACTTGATTATAATGAACAAACTTCAAAAAAGCCGTTATTCACTGGAAATCAGCATGCGTGAATGAATCATTATTTTGAGTCAGTTCACGTCAATAAAAAGTTGATTTGGTTCACAAAACTGGTATGAATGATTTGTTCACAACATAAAAATAATAACATTCCATTTTTGGGTTGCTTCTCACACAAAACTATTGTATGGCTTCAGAAGACAAGTATTATGGGCCACTTTAATGATAACTTTATGATGCTTTTGTGTCCACTTTTAAGATTTAAAGCTTCAGTCCACAATAAATTTAATTGCATGGGATAGAGCGATGGGAACTGTCTTAAATCTCTTAAATCATTCTTTAAATATCTTGTTTTACTCTTATTCTTTTTTTAGGGAAAACATTTAGGCTGTGTATAGTACCTACTGTAAGCCACTAACTTTAGAAACAAAGCTCATAGGGAGCTTGACCATTAGCCGTCTGCCTCTCCTCCACACAAGAAGAAATCTCAGTGCACTTTCCATCTTGCCAAACCACCTGTCAAACAGCAAAATTTATATTCTATCGTGCTGTTTATGTTTTCTGTTGGCAGTGCAACAGATGTGAGAGTAGCCAAACTATGATACGATGATTCGACTATAACTAGAAAACGAGTCATCTGAGTGTGCCAATTGTTTGGACTCAATTTTTCCATTTTGCCGCCTCTGAATCTCACTTTTTCAGTGCATTTACTGCAGTCAAACAGATATGGGGTCTATTTCCTCTAATCTAGTCTCCTTGTGACTTTGATAGTGGGTCCGCAGGGGTATGTTTCGCTGTATTCATGTCCATATTGCTGCACCATGTACAGATTACAAAATATGCATTCTTCTTGTGTTCAATTGATTGTGATACTTAAAGAGATATTTCACCCAAAAATAATTACTCCCCATTGTGTCGTTCTAAACCTGTATGACTTTTTTCATTCTGTTGAACATCAGAGAAGTTTTAAATATTTCTACAGGTCACTGTTTGTCATGCAATAAACTTAAAAAATGATGCAGAAGCACTTTAAAAGTATAACAAAAGTGGTCCATAGACTCAAGCACTATATTTCAATGTGATGGCTTTATGTGAGGAACAGACATTATTAACTAAGTCATTATTCACAAAAAATGTAATGTCCACACTAGTTCCCCTTGGCATCTTCATGAGAGTTAATAAAGAAGTAGCAATATCTGATTTGCGAAAACGAATCATTCACTGTAAAAAGTGTTCAGTTCACTTATTTTTTTTTTTTTTACTAAACCCGTTAATTAAGTAAATAAACGTAATGCTTAATTGAAAAAATTTACTTATGCGAACTTGACAGTTCCACATTACTTTTTTTTTATTTATTTTTTATTAAGCATGATGTTTATTTACTTAATAATTTTAAGGCAATGTGTTTCCTAATTTTTTTTAAGTTGAGTCAACTGATCACTTTTTACAGTTTTTTTTTTAGTTTGATCTTTTCAATAAATTGGATGATCTAGTTCATAAAACTGATCTTAATGAATTGTTTAGAAATTAAACCGATCCAGTTCTCAAGTTCAACTCACTGACTCAATGATTCAGTCACAGCAGATAAAAAATTAAAAAAATTTTTTTTAAAATCAGTAAATAACTATTTAACACAGTAAATTTAACACTTAAACGCATACCACGGGTCTTTAGTGACCCGGGACGTCATTCACTACCCTCCCCCTCATTAATTTTTTTTAAGTTAGACATCAAACTTCTTAGTATTCCTCAATCTATTCATTAGAAACAATATAACACGAAAACAATTATAAAAGGATGTCTGTTTTCTAATTATTTTTTGTAAAGTTTATAGGGTCCCTAGAGACCAGAGATATGTAATAGTTTAAGTATATTTTTGTCTGCACAATAATAAGCGCAATAATAATTGACTATCTGATGACTCAGTTAGCAGAATTCACCTTTATTCCTCAAAGTGGCAATGTCTGATACACAATAATAATGTGATGTTTTGTGAATGTGGTTAAGATCGCGAACATTAGCCAGATGCTGAATGTACTGGGGAAATGACATCTGAAAATGATGACGGTAAAAAGCATCTGCTCAAAATGAACCCTTCCATGTTTCAAAAGGTAACAAAATATGCCTTATTTTATTATTTTGTAATTGTTATTAAAAATTGTTAAAAAGGTGGTAGAGATAGATCAGGTTGCTAAAGACCCGAGTGTGTAATAATGATTGGCGAAACATTCATGCATTTAAAAGGTTAATGGAAAAACTGTATGGACCACTTTTCTGATACTTTGTACAGTATGTGTACTTGGTAATGGCATTTATGTGTTCTTTTTGAAGCTTTAAAAAAAATATTTGTTGAATGGAAAGAACAACCATTACAAATCTTCTCCTTGTGTTCCACTGAAGAAAGTCAGATACAGATTTGGAACAACATGAGGGCAAGTAAATAACATATTTTTGGTTCTGATTACAAAAAGTGAACGGTAATAGTGAACTGCTAAATAAATTTGCATGAATTATACTCTTATAGACAAAACAAACCTTAAGTTTATTAGATTGCATTTTTGTTGCCAGAACAATTTGTCAGTAGGCTATGACAACGATCCACGGGGCAGAATTCTGTGCCATTTAGGCATTATCATGTAGTTTGTGCATTTATTCATCAGGACCTATCACCTATGATAATGCTTGCTTTGTACACAGGTTGCGCACAACTGACCTGCTTTTGATTTCCATCCTATTTCCCGATGTCCGCACATGTAGCTAATGTTAATGGGGCCATGCCGGTCATTATCGAAATCTAATCTGTTTGGTTGAGGGGACATATGCATAAATAGTGATAAAGAAAGAGGGCAGCTGTCTGTAAAGGTTAGATGGAGATGACTGTAGAGAAAGGCCAATATTGTCTGATAATATGGCGGTAGCACGGCTCTGTAATTATGAGGTGTCGCCCCATGCAGCTGCTTCCGCCCTGGCTGGCATTGGGTGATGACACCAGAGCGAAATATAGCACGGAGGTCTCTCCAAACAGCCTTAGTGTCAAAGGGGTTGACATTTGAATTCTGATGTGCCCAGAGACATTTACATACTGCTCTCATTACCAGACATTTATCCTTGGGTGTACTTTCAGACAATTCACAAAGAGTTCACATTGACTTTTTTTTTACTGTTGAAATGCAAAATAAATGCAATGAGTGAATATTTCTTAATTTCTTTTTATTGATAGGATAGTGGGGAACAAGAAAGCACTAGGGGAATGGGAACAGGGCATGACGCATCTCTTTACTTCCATGTCATGTGACCATTAACAGACATCATCGTGAAATGATTGAAATATTAACTTAAAATCTCAGGGGGTACTTCAAGTAAATACTCTACACCTATGGGGTTCAGCTGACAAAAAGTTTGGGAACCCCTGATTTTTGGTGTTAACATTGTATAAGTCAATTAACCTACTTTAAAATGGCTGTTTTTCTATCAACGTTTCCAGAACAGACTGAACTAGAGCTTTGGTTTACATAACCGGCTGTGCGGGGGCAAGATCACTGGGGTGAAAAGGTCCCTGTGAGAGAAAAGAGAGAAAGGGAGAGTTGGAGGGGGGGTTTGACGTTGAAGTTGAAGCCTGTTCTTTTGTGCAGCCGCTCTTGATCATTTACATCAAGTTGACATTCGGAGAGTTTACTCTGGGGTCTGTAATTGTATTCTTTCTCCAGTTCTGCATTGCCAACCGTGAAAATGGAATCTTATCAACCCTGACCAATTTTTAATGTACAAAATGAATTGGCAGAGGTTCAAAAAAGGGAGCTACAATTCAAATCAGGTGAATGATACATGTATTTTTTCCTTTCTGAAATCCTCCTAGCTGTTAGCCTAACCCCCCCAATCAGCCCCCGCTCACTGCTATCATATTACAATGGATTTATTTTTCTTTCAGGGGAAGGGCAGGAGCCACAAGGGCTGAGGGAGGGTAATAGGAGGTGTTCTAACTGGAGGAAGAGGTTGAATTGCTCAGATTTATTGTAGTCTTAGCGGTGGATGAACTAATTGAATTGATGACCTAAAACAAGGACGAACAATTTCTATTTTGCTGAGATCACTCTATCAGAAAGATTGAGAGCCATATTTCATTCATCGTACCATAGGTTAGCCCTGGGGTTGAGGTAAAACATTGAGTTACTGATCCAAGGATCCCTTCTCTTTTTGATGCCTTACTCAGTGCACCTAATTGCAATAAAATCTAGATTGGGCAAAAATGGATATGACCTTAATGTGGTTTTCAACACGATGATTCAAGTTTCAGAGAAAAGGTCACAGTGGTGTTAACGGTCACACCTCGGCTGGTTGTACCTCCATTTTAGGTCCCTAACTAGACAAAGTTTTGATGGTATGAGCAGGATCTTGATAGAATCTTGGGATGACCACTCTATATTAGTGATTTGAACTTATAGTGATGTCATATTCTTTGCATTTTTTTCTTTGTTCTGCCTTTTCTACTCCCAGTTAAAATTTCATAGGTGGAAAAAAAAGAAAAGAGAGAGCGAAACGAAAGTTATACATATGTTAAAATCACATCGGTGACAAAGATCATAGAAGTGAACAGCATCCTCAGTCACGCTTGTGGTGCTAATCTCTCTTTTTTTAAATCAAAATTAGATTTGGAGCAACGGAACAAACAGGGGGCGAGACTTTGGCGTAATATTTTAATCAAATTGTCATGAATGACTGGATACAATTAGAGAAGCTGTCAATCAGAAACGCAGGGACCCTTTTGTTGCTCATCTGTCAGAGACTCGGATGCAGACAGGGCATGATGGACCGGCATCGGAGATGACCTTTTCTGGGATCCTCACTTTCTCCTTTTCTGGTCAGTTCCTTTCCTCTCCTTAACTTCTTTTTATGCGGAATGGGCGAACAAGTGCTCCACACCCTGTCGGGCTTATCTTTTCAAGGCTGCGATTGGCTGATGCATCATCAGACGGCAGTGAGGGACAAATCTGCTAATCTTTTTAAATGACATTAGAGCTCATGCAGAGCTGCATAGGCACGTTTGAGAAGGAACACCATCAGAAAAATGACTGCCATGGATGACATGTTCACCCTTATTAAAAGGAACAGCAGCATGCTCTCCATAACCAACCCCCCAATTCCTTTTTTTTTCCCTTTTATTGTATTTTGCATGAGCACTTTAAAAACTAAACAAGTGTGAAAACGATCACTTATTAGAGCAATTTAGGCTCGAGAGTCCTTGACAGTGTGAATAAACGGCCTGATTTGGCTTAACAGCAGTAATCTTTGAACATTGGGGTGTCTGCGCATGGTGAGATAATCAATTTCTGACACACCTAAAGAAAACAAGCATTTTCTTTCCTTAATTGGGCTATTATAAGTGCATGAGGCATAGACAAACGAGAAAAGCATTTTTTCATCACTGACTTTTGGGAGGAATGTGTTTGTTTCCCTTCAGTTCCTTTGCTTTTTCTACTTCAATAGAAGAAAACATTTTTTGTTGTTCTTTTTCTTTTTGGGGGGAATTGTATGGAGAGAAACAACAGACCACAACACAATGGCTCCAAAACAAAAGACTCTTCGTAATCGCACATATATTTTTTTTTATCCCAGTGCACTAATCTATGGTTCATTCCCCTGAGTCTAGCACTAATAATATGTATCTTGTCCATGAGTCAGTATATGGTCATGACTGATATGTTAACAGCCTTGACTGTTATCTCCAATAATTATGTAATAGTGAATTGGATTAAATTTGTTTAAAAATTAATGATCGATTTGATATACTGCTTTGGAGACCAAAAGTGCATGCAATCATGCATGTGTAAACGGGTACATGCTCCTACACCTGGTGCAATTATAATGTGATTCCATACATGATGTTCTGGTGCTGGGACCATCCACTGGTGTGATTGACTGATCATGTGACATCAGACAGAATATTCCTCTCTCGATATGTCATTCAATGTGTCTGTTTATAGCAATAATGCCAAATCAAATCATCAGCAGTGTTTTACTTTTATTTGATATTCCTGTTTAGGTAAAACTCTTTAAATAATATCCTAATTATAATAATAATAATTGTACTATGAAACTATGTGTGTTTATTCACATTTATCTGTTTATCTGTCTTAGTAAACTCAGTGAAACTTGCCGAAGTGGGAGGGGTAACTTGATTTACTCACCGCCGTCACGTCACCTTCCTGTTGTCGTGTGCGTATTACGTCGCTTCCTGATATCATGTGCGCAAACACATATAACCTATATTTATATATATAAAAAGTGAGGTCCGGTCGAATGATGTATTCATTAAATTCAGATTGGATTATGTTGGTAATATAGGCACTTACCTAACGCTAAAATAAGTTTTGTGCCTCCAACAAGTGCCTTCGACCTTCTTTTTGATCTGAATGGTATGTAGAAAACACTTGAGTTTTGTCATAGACTTGTCCCACCGTCTAGAACACAACTGAATGCTTTATTCAAGCTTTTTTTTTTTTTAGGTCTTGACCCATACGTAAAAACCTCAGAAAACTATTTTTTAAACAGGAAATGACCGAATTTCAAGTTTGATTTTGATGTGACATAGTTTTGATATCTAAATGGATGAGTTGTTTATTTACTTTTTAATTAGTCTTCATTTATTAACAATTAACATCATCATTTTCTTCATTCAGGCCAATTCGAGAACGCGCATGAAAACTAGAGGATGGATTTATCGCCGGAACCGATCATATCCAATCATAACTGATCATATCTAATCATAACCGATCATATCCAATCATAACCGATCATATCCAATCATAGAGGCAATGCTGGCAGTGTTACTTTATAAAAACGAGTGACTTTTACACTTTTTTTTTTTAATGTCACATTTTGTTATATTTGTGTTGTGTTATTTTTTTTAATATTGATTCTTTTCTCATCCAGTTTTTTGGAGGAGACACTGCCTCCCTTGGAAATGGCCCTGATTTATACATACTGTATGTCTGTCTTTCTATCCATCTATGTACCTTGGTCTTTCTCCCTGTCTGTTTTCAGTTACAGATTTGCCTTGCATTTGGTTTATTTTTTTATTTTTCTTCGCTCTCAGTCTCATTTATCTACATCAAGGCCTTCTTTCAGTTTGAGATTGAACTGCATCCAACCTTTACCACTTAATCATGGGGTTAATACCACACTCAGTGATGGTGGTGTGTTGGACATATTGAGATGTCAACCCATTTACAAAGTGTGCATAGGAAATTACAGAGGTCCTGTGTCATTTACACTCCATCTGCCCCCTGACGCTATAAAACCAAGAAGGGTGGATTCTAGGAGAGAGAAAAGGGTGTTCATCAAACCAACAGCCCTCCATTCTTGGAATGGCCAGCACCCTCTCGTTTCCCCCCCACTTTCTATCCCTTCTTCTCCGCTCCCCTTCTTCCCCGCTTTATCAGAACACAGAGGCAGCCGATCCTGTGAAATATAACTTGAGGTGTTGGCGGCCTGCGCACGCGCTCCAGCAATATGCTCTCACTCAATCAGATTTGCATAAGTAAGCTCTCAGCAGGCCTGCTCCACTGCCCAGGTGCAGGCCTATTTGCATATAGAACTGTGAGAGGGCTCCCTAGAGTCACTTTAGACTCCAGTGGCTGCTGAGTGAGCTTACGGGCCGCGGCACTGGAGATGAAATTTGAATTAAAAACCTTGGCCGTGCTTTTTTTTTTTTTCTTGTGCAAAGGGGGGAAATGGGGCCGGCGAAGAGGCACGTAGGCATTGAGCTCGGAGACAGATAGATGGTGGGGGTAGATGGATGACTGGACAGAGGAAGCTGGATGGGCCGCTCGGAAAGGCACGGTGAATCTTAACGTGGAGTGATTTTGACTTATGTGTTTGCCATGAGCTGGCTTGTCGGTCATACACCCCCCACTTTTATGAAGTCATAATGAGCGCATGTTTTGTAATGTAATTTAAAGTTATCTTCTGTGGCATTCCAATATGATATGGGCTGTTTGAATTTTGTTTTCAGTGTATTTCTTCACGTAAACTCAAGCACACATTACAAGACCAAATCTTTCACTATTTTAAGAGTCAAAAACCTGATCTTGCAATTGACAGATCTACAGTAGTATGCAAACAGTTGTGAAACGTACGTACCGAAATGTACAGTAAGTCTTGTAGTATGAATTTGATTTTGTTTTTTTGGGGGTTTATATACCTCTGAAAATAGCGGTGTTAGCAAGACCAATGTGTGAACCTTTTTTTTTTTTTTTTTGGTTGGTCTGCTAAATGGGATATTTCCAAATTGTGTATAATGAGTGCATAAAAGGAAGCTGCTTGACTATTCTTGTTTGAAGGAATTGGTGTGTCTTACAATTATTGTAATGTATGGTAACACTCCTTGTTTTAAAGACACTGGAAGTGCATAATCTGGAGGTCAACACGTATGACCTTCATTCAACTATAGACTGATTGCTGGAACTATATCTGTTTAATGCTAAATCATTCAGAATTTATTCAAAAAGAGGAAGATATTGTAGATATGAAACTGATCAATTTCAAAATACAGAACTTATTTAATTTGTGAATAAGAAAAAAAGCTTGACCCTTAAATGGATGCTTCAATTTGATCGTGGCATGGTGTCTGTAATCATTTTATCAAATTTCATATTTATTCATTATATTCACTTCATGGGTTTTACACATGTATATCATTTTTTATTATATTACAGTTAATTTATTTATAATATAATTAATATACATATTTACACACATACTGTACTAAAATTTACTGTACTGTATATGCTTTATTCCTAATACCAATACATATTGCATCTTGGATTGACAACCTCTATTCAAGCCTATGCATTTCATGAACGGTATTAATTGGATTCAAACTGAACATGAAATGATTGATGGGAAAAGGTGCATCCACACCACAAGCTCTTTATTTCGCATGAATGTCATGTACAGTATGAACTATATTCAAACTGAACATGGAAAAAGGTGCATCCACACCACAAGCTCTTTATTTCGCATGTATCAAAATTGCAAACGTCTGACCAGTTGGCCCTTATCTGTACGACCAGATACCATCACAAAACAGGCCTGTAATGGGCACATGCTCCGTTTGATAATCCAAAAGCCTTGTCCGGAGATAGGATTTATATATTTTATTTTTTCCAGGACCCAGGCTGGGAGCTTATGGTCTGGAGAGAGCAAGTGAATTACCTATACAAAGGAAATGCATTTTGGTCCCTCTGCTCCTCAGACTGGGTTAACATTATGGCTTCCATTCTGCCCCTTGCCTTGTTTTTGATTGATACTTTTCAATTACAGTCTCTTCAACCTTCCCCCTTTCCAGCCAACATTCAAAATGCTTTTTCTCCCTCACGTCTGTGATAACTTCAAACATTTAGGGGGTTACAGGAGCACCAGTAACCCTGTTTAGCTGGTGCAGTAAATTGGTTCCATGTTCAACATAATAGCAGTGACAGGGTTTTGCTAGGGAAATCAGTCCAGCAAAGGGACATGCCAACGATAAGACATCCAGCTTTGAAATTCTATTTCTTGGTATCAGAATTAAATCTGGACGTTATATTTCTTTGCCAGCAAGGCACTCTGTAGTTGCCTCCCGTTGATGCTATTTGATCATTGGTTGACAACTAATACTAACCCGGCCTGTCCTGTCCCTTCCTTTGGGGGTGGGTTGCATTTTTTTTGCAATATTTAATCAAGAATATCTTTATTTTAAAGTTTCAAATTGTTTCTCGTCTCAAATTCTGTGGACTTGGATCCACTTTTGGTGATGTTTTGGAGAAACTCAACTTGTAGGAACCTCTTCACTACATAAAGTGATATTTTCCAGTACATTATATTATATTATATTATATTATATTATATTATATTATATTATATTATATTATATTATATTATATTATATTATAGTATAGTATAGTATAGTATATTGCAATGTAATCTATCCTTAAACAACAAGATACTGTTACTAAAGAACATTTTGAATAAAAATGAAGATAATCCAGTGCAATAAGACAAAATAAATGTGTATTCTTCTATAGTTAAGGAAATGAATTGTCTTATGAAGTGCTGCTTCTTAAATCAATTAATTTAGAGATTTTTACTGATAAACAAGTTTTAAAAAATGAAATAAAAAAACACTAATTAAAAACTTATATTTGATGTGTTCTTGTTCAATTATATTGTCTTGCATTATAAACTCTTTCATTGCTTAGTATTGCTTCCAAATAAATTTTTCGGAAACAATTAAATGTTCTTTTACCTGTTACAGTGTGAAATCGTGAAAGCATTTGCCTCAGAGTACCTTGACAGTTCTCATATGATAAAAATTCACAACAAAAGTTATGATACATCACAAAACTTACAGTTTAAAGTGTTCTAATCCTTAGCGGCACCAAACCGTTCTGTGCCCTAATGCCATTAATTATCATTTCCAATTGGATAGTTTCAACTGTATCATCCCCAGCTGTTTCATTAGGCCAACATTTTCTGGGAAAGATTTTCTCACTTGCTCTCTGACTATCGGGTGTATCCCTCACCAACTCACTCCTCCTAACAAATGCGCCCCATTCGCATCAACTCCTCGACTTTGCAAAGTTGCGGACTGGGATTAATACGTGTTAAGTATTTGAAACGTGTCTTCTTTGGGCGTTCAAACATATTGTTATGTATATGTATCTCCTTGGTCTCACCATATTATATAGTCACTCATTTATAGTGCTTGTTATTTAATCTGAACAGTAAAATTTAGCTAGGAAAGGTAAACAAATACTTCACATACAACATCTTAACATTGGTAAACAAGCAACTGGGTTGGTGCCTGTGTATTGCTGGATATACAAGAGGTGCCCGTGTGCATACTGTACGCAGGGACAGACTGACGGATGTATTTTGAGGGGATTAGGGATTCCAGGCATGTTCGGGGAGGTGGAGAGAGGGCTCCTCCTCAGTTCACCCTGACATTGTGAGTGTCAGCATCAGATCACTTTAATCAGGCAAGGGATATGCATGATAAAACGGATAAGGGACTTTAATCAAAAAAATTCGCTGGTCTGGAAACGTGACACACTCCGACAAGCACGCCTCATCCCTGCCGCACCCCCGTGTCACTGCCAGGCGTGGGCTCGTCATGAATATGCATGGCAGGAAGGCAAGGTACCACATTAAAATGTGCTATTGTTTGTTCAGCTGCACGGCCACCAGAAGAAATAACCAACAGACTCGTAGAAGATAAGTTTTCTAAAATCCATCATAAAATCCCATAAGTGTGTAGGCCTACTTACAAACTCAGATGTTCAAACACGAGGGGGTTCACATGGTCTGCTTTGCTCTGACCCGTTGTGGCTGTGCCATTGATATATTCAGTTGTTCTGGAAAATTAGCATATTCAAATAATGTTTGTACAATGTAGAAGACATTTGAGATTTTGATTTTGGTGGTGCCCTAACCTTGGCGAAATAAGACATGCTGACTCGTGAAATGTGGGTAACACTTTAGAATACTGTTCCTTCATTAATGAATAATTACACAGGAACAAACCAGTAACGCATTAGTAACACTCTAGTAACTACTATTAACTAACAAGAAACTCTGATTAACAAATTAGTAAGTAATAGTGCTCAGATGAATGTAGTAGTTCATTATTAGCTAATCAATAACTACTATTTTTTCATACCTCCCAGAGAACTTCTATCTACAGGTTCATAATTAACATGAATAATGCATAATTTATAATAAAAGGTAATGGTAACCCACTAGTAATGACTCAAGTATTACTACATCATTCTAAAGGAACTACTAATTATTTGGATCAGTATTCTAAAGTGAAAAACATGATAACTACCTAATATTGACTGAAGTCATTATAAACGTTTGAGATTTTTGCAAGATTTTGAATAGTAATTCCTTCCAATGGATTTGGTAACACTTTAGTCATTACAAGTGTGTTCCCATGAGCTTCACTTTAGAATACTGTTCCAACTAATTAGTAGTTCCTTTAGAAAGATGTAGTAACACTTGAGTCATTACTATCCAAAACCTTACAAAAGCCTTAAAAGCTTACAATGACTTCAGTCAATATTAGGTATTTATCATGTTTTGCACTAGAATACTGATCCAAATTATTAGTAGTTCCTTTAGAAGGATATAGTAACACTTGATTCATTACTAATGGGCTACCATTACCTTATATTAAACATTGTGCATTATTAATATTAATTATTAACCTGTATATAGTAGTTCTTTAGTCTTCAGTGATGTATGAAAAATAGTAGTTATTGATTAGCTAATAATGAACTACCACATTCAACTGTGCACTATTACTTACTAATTCGTTAATCAGAGTTTTTTGTTAGTTAAAGGTCCCATGACATGAAATGTTCACTTTCTGAGGTTTTTTAACATTAATATGAGTTCCCCCTAGCCTGTATATGGTCCCCAAGTTTCTAAAAATTTCAATCGGTGTAAATCGAGCTTTTGCTATCTTTCTCTGCCTTTGAGAAAATGGAGGCTCATACGCGCTGATCTTGAATCTCCTCCTTATGACGTCATAAGGAGGAAATGTTACCTCCCCTGTCTCTGCTTTGCCCGCCCAGAGAATATTTTCCGCCCATGAGAAAATGCGCTAGGAAGTAGGAACGCGCGCGCGCGATTTTAGTTTGTCCACGAGAGATATCATGGCTTTTGAGCGAGCGAAGCATAACAATTGCTCAATAATTGGATGTACAAATGAACACCGAAGGGTCAATACAGAGCTGGGCTTGCTGAACGTCTGAAACTAAAGTCTGGATCACTCTCTTTGGCTCAGCTACACACCTCGGACAAGTAAGTCAACTAATGATATATAAGTGTGTTGCTTTACTGTTTATGGTTACCTAGATTTTACACGTAGAATGTGGCTGTAACATTAGCTATGCAGTTTATGTGTGTGAATACACACACTGTAACGCGAGTGTTGTACACGTCTTTGTTATTTGGATAACCGTTTTCCTGTTGGTTATATGGCGCGCGCGATATCCGCATTTCAAGATCGCAGAGCTTGATGTAATTGTAATAAGATAAATGACAGACGTTACAGATCTCTCATGAAAAGGCAACAGTAGGTTAGCGTTAGCTACATGATAATAACTGTAAACCATCCGAATAAAGTACCGTATCCAGACATAATATTTTAAACTGACCATTCGGAAACGTCCTGCTGGAGCCGCTGAGTTGCAACTTCTTCATCCGTTGCTTTTCCATCTGGATCAGATTCTGGGTCAAACTGAAATGCTTGAAAGACTGCGTGTCTTCGTGCCATTGCTATATCCAACGTAAACATGCACGCCACGTTACCGTTGCGCAAGATGGCCAAGGCCACACCCACCCTCCACCTTGCGCCGCCTTTCTCCTCCTCATTAGTATTTAAAGCTACAGACACCGAAACGGCCTGTCTGAAGGAAGCTCATTCTGGGACTGGCTTGTAGTGGCTATAATTCTGTACCGAGGCTGAATTTTTGGAAAGAGATTTCAGATACAGTACTAGGGACCACTAAGGCCTATATTAAAGCCTACAAAAAGTAGCATGTCATGGGACCTTTAATAGTAGTTACTAGAGTGTTACTACTCATTTGTTTCTGTGTAGTTATTCATTAATGAAGGAACGGTATTCTAAAGTGTTACCGAAATGTGTACATGTCATGACTCGACATACAAAGATGGATCCTTAATTTCTTTACAATTTAAAGGTAGGCCTACACTGTTATTTCATCGGTCAGTGGTGGAAGTCTGATGGTTGATAGCTTCTGGTGGTCACCGTGATTTTTCCAAGTAAGACATATTCCTGGATCAACATATTTTGTTGAAACTGGAACAACATTCCTGTCTTAAAATGTAGTCCTAACCCTATCTCTACCCCTAACCCTACCCATGAGTTATCACTAAAATCAGAGGGAAACGTTAGGAGAATAACACTGATGTAGAAGCACCTAACCCTAAACTTGTCATAAACTGTAAACTTGTCCCATCTGATTGGTTGATTGGAATGTTGTTCCAGGATCGACAAAGATGTTGATCAAGGAACATGTTGAACATTAAATCCAGGAGATAAGATAAATCTACAGCAAGAGCATATGGAGATTCACAATTTTGTGTGGAAATGAAGGAAATCCACATGCAAGAGAAAAGATTTGCGCATTACACGGATGTGCTCTCGACATTTGTCATTAAAATAACGTCAAAGAAGAGAAGAAAGTCATGTCTCTGCATGCGCGGGTGGCCCATGCCTCCGCTCAGCTTGTCTATACCAAGATCTGCCAGTGTGTGTGATTTCAGGTATTCAAACTGTACCCACAAAGATAGTAATGGTAGGCATCTTTGATATTGTGGGGACAATTTTTTGGTCCCAAGAGGAAAATTCGAAGTTTTATACATTATAAATGGATAGGATTTTTTTTTTTTTTTTTTTTTGTAAAAGTGCATAAACATCATGCAAAGTTTTCTTGGAGGGTTGTGTTTAGGGGTAGGTTTAACCCACAGTATTTATAACTCGCTGTATAACTGTAAATTGAAGTCAATGTCCCCGTCACAGCTTCAGTAACATGTATGTGTGTGTGTATATATATATTAGGGCTGGGGGAATTAACGCGTTAATCTTTGCGATTAATTTGAAATGTTTAACGCGTTAAAAAAAAATAACGCAATTGACGCAGCACTTTTTTTTTTGCCTCGTTTTAATGATTTCCTGTTGCGTCTGCTATTAAAAAGGCCGAAATATGCCGTCCCGCCCCTCCATGTTCGGCGGTCAGGTTTCATTCTCGGGCAGCTTTCATGAGCGGGTCTTTTCCGCTCGGTATGTGCGTCGCGTGCGTGCGTGCGTGCGTGCGTGCGTGCGTGTGTGTGTGTGTGTGTGTGTGTGTGTGTCGGCTCGCTCTGTCGTTAATGGCCCAGCAGCGGCGAGCTCTCCGTTCCGTGTGTGGTGTGTGTGTGTGTGTGTGTGTATGTGTGTGTGTGTGTGTGTGTGTGTGTGTGTGTGTGTGTCGGCGGCTCTGTCGTTAACGGCCCAAAGGCTTCAATCATGTACTAAGCACTGGAAAAGTAAAGTCCACTCAAGTAACGTGAAATTTCTCTGTTGACTTCTGTTTGCTGAGCTGGTATAGCCATGCTGGGCAACAATGGTAAAATGACCTGCTCTGATCACATGCTCTGATAATAATAGCTTTGTAGGACTATATTTTGTTTTAATAATTAATAAAATAATAATAATAATAATAATCTGTTAAATTGATTATGTTGATTGATTATTGAAAAAGAATAATATATTGATATATTGATGTTTAATATTTTAATATAGGGCTATTTTCTGTTCCCTTTTTTTCCTGTGTTGTTTAATTAGGTGATTCTAAGTTTAAATATTGATGATTACAAGCTTGGGGGAAGCGCAATTAATTGCAATTAATTACAGAAATTGTGCAATTAATTAGTTAATTTTTTTAAATCGATTCCCAGCCCTAATATATATATATATATAATGTACTCACATATTTTCTATATTTTTCATATAGAAATTGCAATTGTTTTTTAATTAATGTATTTTTTTTAAATACATGGGAAATTTATAAAAAGAAATTATAAAGTAAAATAGTCACATTAATTATTAGAATGGTTCATTTGTAAATTATCTCTCTCCCTTTCTCTCTCTCTCTCTCTCTCTCTCTCTCTCTCTCTCTCTCTCTCTCTCTATTATATATGATATGTTTCTTTACAAAAATAATAAAACATTGTTTTATATGTTGTTTATACATACTGCATAAATGACCTTTAAGGCTTTTTCAAATGACATAGGTTGTAAGTTATATATACTATTCACATTACAGCTATTTTCTTTATGATGACCTACATGTATAGAGATACTAGAAAGATAAACACACTTGTCTTTGATGAAAATCAGTCTAAACAGCCATAAGAGCAGATGTAAACTGACAGCTCAGTGGAATCCATGCACAAACTCACACATCAATGTCAAGCTAATGAAGTATGTTTAAGTGCCATTGATGTGCTAAAACAGTGACATGTGACTGCCTCTTGAGCAGTTGTAATTAATTAGCTTACATGAGTTCTACGATGCCAGCCATACACGTAACGCAGATGGTCTTTTAAAAACAATGTCTATCTCTTGATATTGTCAAGTAAAATGAGTAAAAAATAAATAAATGAGTAAACCTTCATTACAATAGATTTGCATTGTGCTTGCATATCTTACTTATTTAAAGTAGAGTGGTAAAAAAACCAAATGTCTCTTTGATTCTGGACTTTATGTGCATATTTTGTTATGATTTGTCTGTCAGGGTTGACTGAGATTTCACAACAGTGTTTGATTGTTTACTTGAGGAAATGTTAGTTCATTTAAAGGCTTTTTTTGCGGGCGAGGTTTGTGTGTTTGTTTACTTTGGCAGTCTTCTAAGTTATTGAATATGCAAAGCAATTTTTGGTGATTATTTTGTGCTAATTTGAAGGCCTCTGCCTTTTGTGCCTAGCCAGTTATTGGTTCACCCTCCTGAACAAATCCCTAGAATTCAGAGGATCATCATTTGGAGGGAAGGGAGCTTGTTAACCTAATGATTAAGTTTAACCAGGCCTTGAAGAATATATGGATGTGGTTCAGCTGAGCAGAACTGAGTAATGGGTTGTAAATGAGGGGTGTTGGCAAGGGAGGGTTCTTTGAATATGGAGGTGCTGCTCTGTGCAGGTCAAGGAGCTTCCAAAAATGACTCCCAAAATAACTTGAGCGAGAGGGAAAGGGATGAGAAAACCAGAGCGCCGAGGAACTGATTACAATCTCAGCAAGAGACGTGCGCTAGTTTCCCTCTATGTTCTTCATTTATCTCACTAAATTAAAAGTGCTATTCAGAAGAGTCATTTGATTGATTGAAGTTTGTAAAAGTACAATAATGCATAATAACAATCATAGCAATGGGAGTTATGCCTTCAAATTGTTATATTACTGTATGCCTAGTAGCTTAAGAAAACATCACTATGTATTTATTTACATTTATTTATTATAGGTCATTCCTGCCATGCAGAACATTTTAATCTCTCTATTATATATTGGATTAAAATAAGGTGGAAATCATACTAGTTAGTTTTACCACAGTTAAGTGAACTTTTGGGTGCATTTAAATGCATATTTATTTATTTATTTTCTATTATTATTGTTAACAATGTATTATTGTTGTTGTTTGCAATATTGTTTTAATTAGTAATCATTACATTTTTCCTGCATGTGTCCTCAATATCACTTAACAGTCTTTTGTAAAATATCTTTAGCTAACATACACCATCCTTAATGACATCATGCCATTGACATTACCATCCAGAAGACGATATGATAATTTTTATGCCAGAAGAGTTCAAATTCAGTCAAAATATATTAGTATTTTCTGTTTGTTCAATTCCATGTCTGTAAACAATAAAGTTATTATGAATAATTGTTTAAGTGCCTGAACTTAACCAGAACATATTTCTGAATGTTTATTTTTATAGAAATACTTCCTTAAATTACAACAAAAGACTATATATTTTTTTTTTGTTTTTTTTTTTTGCTTTATTTTGCTTTGCTTGGTTTTGTTTTGTTTTGCTTTGCTTTATAGAAATGCTATAAAGCATATACATTTTTAAAATTAAAAGTACTGGAATGACCCGCATTATAATAAATGGATTGTGGACTTGCACATTTCAACAGTTACATTATTTACTACATTCATTTTTTTAAATTATTTTACACCCTTCATACTGTGCCTTGTAATATCTCTCTCTCGATATTAATACTATGCATACGTGTTTTTTGTATGTATTGTTCCTTGGAAAAGTTCATGTCAGTAGAATATTGTAGGGATGCACGATATTTTATGTTATCGTTATCGGCCCGATAAGAAAATTTGGCCGATATATTAAAGCCGATAAATAATGTATAATTTCCTTCAACTGAGACACTTCAGATGCACACTGTTCAACATGAAATATAGGATACATAAAATTATAATGAGAACATTATAATTGTGTGTTTGGGACATGGCTTTTAATGGTGAGACTTTTTTTTTGTAATCAGTCTTTCAAAAATTATATAAAAATTTGGATTTAAATTTATCGGCCAATGTATCGGTTATCGGCTTTCAAATATAAAGAATTATCGGTAACAACCAAAATGTTCATATCGTGCATCCCTGGAATTTTGTAAATGAACTCATTGTTGAATCAGGGTTGCTTTTGGAAACTTCTGTTCCAGTTACTATACCTGGTCGAATCAGAGGGGACATGACCTGATAAAATCTGCTAAATTCATAAAGCCCACCAAACATGTTAAAATCTTGGATTAAACGCTCTATTATCACCTGCAACTTAAGAGAGATTTGTGGTTTATGTTTTGAGCCTGTGCAGGTATAAAGCCAAATGAATGTGGGATGATCTCAGGTGATACACCTCACCGCAACCTGTCAGCGAGACACTTTACCCACAATTAACCAAAATAAAAAGAGAAAACCGGGAACAAAGCAGACACGCGTTCCTAAACAACTGGCGCCTGTGTTGAGCTCGGGTGAGCGTGTGGATACAGTCGAGTGCTGCTGTACATTGGGTTCGGAGGGCAAGCGCTCTGAGTGAAATTACAGCCGCTGGTCAGACCTGTTGCAGGGAGTTTGTTACAAAAATGGGTCCTACAGTGGAGGGGGAATATTGAACGCTGAAGAAAGGGATACAGTGGCAGAGGATGTTTGCTGTAATACCCAGGACAGGTTCCTCCACTCTGAAGTGGACAGATCAGATGCAGACGAGATTAGATTTCCTTTAAAAGCCTTTCCCTCGCGCTAATGGCATGAGGCCTCTCGCTCAGAGGCCAGAGTAAGGTCAGTGGGATGGAATTGAATGCCCCCAGGAAAATCTCGCTTCTCACATCCCAAAGCTAGGAAAGTGACACAGGATTTAAATTGGCAGAAGTGTGCATACATATTGAAATCTCATAGTAGTGGCAGGTTAAACATGCATATTTGTGTGTGTGGGGGGGAATGCACTTTGGAAAATGCATTCGGTTTGTTTAGCATCTGTGAATCTTTGCTTTTTGTCTTAATGGGGCGGTGTGTTGTTAAAGAGCAACACACTTAGTTGGTCTTTTAAAGTAGCCAGCACTGATCAGTTTTCAAATACCTGTGGTTGAAGCTGTGTTTGAGTTTTTTCTTGATCTTTTGGTTTTCATCCAGGTGAGTGTGGTTGGATATTGTGGCATAGTGGTTAATGCTCAATGACGATGTGGACTTTCCACTGCTAAATATGAGATAGAAACAGAGAGAGTGTTTTTTAGTTTTTTTGTGTGTGTGTGTGTGTGTGTGTGTGTGTGTGTGTGTGTGTGTGTGTGTGTGCCTTGCAACAGTGTTTTGTAATGCTACATACATCACTGTTTGTTTGAAACAGTAGCTTGTTACTCCTGAGCCACTATGTCATAAAGGGAAAAGAGGGTCATTTTTTCAATAGAACAGCAGTTTGTAGTTTGTAATGTTGCTACTTTTAAAGTTAATTACTCCTCCACACTGGTTATGGCCACTATGACTTTGAGCAAGGCACCAAACCTCATTTTGCTCCGGGTGGTGTGTCACCGTAATAAGCAGTTTTGGGGAAAGTTACCTTTAAAAGTAATGCATCACAATATTGTGTTGTAACAATAAAAAAGTAACTAAAATAGTTTTTCTTAGTTACCTTTTTTTGGAAATTAATGTGTTGCTGTTACAGTTATAAACTCTTATTTTGATATTCTCTTCTGTTTTCATTAGTTCCTGTTTCTCTGCTCTGTTTAGATTCTGTTTCCTTGGATTCTGATTATGTCCCTGTTTCTGTGATTATCATCAGCTGTATCTTATTTAGTTCCCGATTATCCCCTGCATATATATTCCCTGTTCAGTTTAGTTCTTTATTGGTTACCCTTAACGTTTACATTTATGTTCCTGTGTACTCAATGTTTATTATTAAAGACTATTAGCATTCCTAGTTCGTTCATGTTGTTTAAACTCTACAACACGTGACAGCCACGTTTCTTTGGTTACTTCTCTCTCATCTGGGCTGGGCTTGCTTGTTTGTTTTTTAACAAATGTAAAATGTAACGGCCCTTTCACACCAAAAATGAAATGATTAAGCCTCAGGCTGAAGGAAATGCAAATGTACAGTAGAGGATGGAGCTCAAACAAACCTTTCAGCTGTGCTGCCATTCTGGATTACAGAAGAATAGGATGCAGGAGAAGAAAGATAAACGCTCTTACAATATAAAAAATAAATAAACACAAATGTGAAGTCATTTTTGCTTATTTGCATGGTGGAATTGGATAATTGAAGGTCAGCAGCAAAGTCATTGGCTAATAAAGTGATATTAAATACATAAAGTATATTTGTACAATTTAACATTTAATTATTGCAGGTTTGGGTAATATTCTGAGTTTGCATTTCATCATTTTTAGTCATTTTGAGGAATATTAAATCTGTTTTTGTGGAAGTGAGATGAGTAAATGCATGCTCACATTTAGCGTATAGAACTGCAATAACCTTAATGTTTACATACAACGCCTCTCCGCTTTACTCCTGATTTCTCTCAACATCGGGACAAGAGAGATGTCTGTAAATGGGAAAACAAAACTTGCATTACCTATTTGAAAAAGTAACTTTGTTGTAAATTTAAAAGTAATGTGTTAGTTTAGTTACTTTACAAAGTAATCTGATTACGTAATTGCGTTACTTGTAATGCGTTACCCCCAACGCTGGTAATAAGTGTACTGTAAGTTGCTTACATCACTATCTGAATATTGTTGACCTTACCTTTGAATAAATGATGAAGACTTTGTAAGACTTGATGTGAAATTCCTTTCACTTGCATTATGCATATTAGGTTAAGCCAGCTACTGTGTGCCCTCAGAATCCAGTATGCCAAGGTGTCATGCATACAAGCTGTTTGTTTTTATCTGTGCCAAAAATCCTTCTGAAAACATTATGCATAATCAACGATTTATAACAAATTATCAATGTTTTTTGTGCTGTCCACGACCTAGAGCAAACATTAAGATATTCGCCATCCAATATGCAGATGAAAATCAAACAGGCAACAGTTGGTGGAGAGCACCTCAAAGTGCCCTTGTGCATATGCTTGACAAGGCCTCTGCGACTATAAGTTAATTTCTGATATGGAGCTTATTCTGTGGTTGAGTAAAATGGCGGGTCTGATTGACTATTGTTGAAGTTAAGAGACAGGGGGCATTGAGTATTTTATCATCTTTTTACAGACAACAGCACTTGCAAAATGAATGTTTGGGAAATTACAATTACTTTTAATCCTCCAAGTTCAGCCAGCCAATTTTCTTTTTGAGGAATTATTCCTATTTCTTGCAGAATTCTCAGGTGTCTCCTCAACTTTTTAAACGGCAGATACCCATGGTTTATTGGCAGGAGTTATTAATTTAATAAGGGTGAGTTTCAGAAGCACTTGTATAAATCATTTAGTTGGAATTTAGTCCTTTCATCCACTCTTGAGATTAGCAAGCCATTAATGAATTATTTGAAAGAAAATATGAAAAACTTCAATGCAAACACGAATAACATAACCAAAGAGAAAAGTTGAAAGCCCATAAGAATTTTGACCAAATTTGACATTATCTTGACATGCAGACTTCAATTTCTCTCATTTGTTTTCTTTTTCCTTTGGAGATAGTTTTTTTATTTTATTTATTATTATTCTGTTATTGTCTTGTAATGGCATTGAACAGATTTTGTGACTGTCTGAGATGGTTAGAATCACATTCACGCTTACAACTCAGAAACATAATTTAAACTCGCTTGACCAAATAAGCAATATCTAGAAACATTTAATCCCCATTTTAGATGTCATAGCTGATTGTAAATCATTTTAAAATGTAAGAGTACATTTAGTTGTTTCATTTCTTATCCCAAAAAAATTTAACAAATACTCAGTGTCTGTTGTAAAGTGTTACCATATACAGTGTGTGTGCGTGTGTGTGTGTGCGTGTGTGTGTGTGTGTGTGTGTGTGTGTGTGTGTGTGTGTGTGTGTGTGTGTGTGTGTGTGTGTGTGTGTGTGTGTGTGTGTGTGAAGGGGTGTAGAATATGGTCATGCAGAATAAGGTATTAACATGTGCTTTATAAGTAATAATAAACAGCCAATATCCTAATAATATGTATGCTAATAAGCAACTAGTTAATACAGAGAATTAACCCTTTACTAATGCATTATTAAAATCAAATTTAATGTGTTGAAACTAGTAAATGCACTGTGAACTAACATGTTAACAAAGGTTAATAATTACTGTGAAAATATATTGCTCATTGTTAGTTTATGTAAGGTAATGCATCAATTAATGTTAAAATGAGACCTTCTTGTAAAGTGTGACCTTAAATTTAATATAATTTTCATCCTGCCTGTGTACCTTTGTGACAACCAACTCCCAGTCTCTCCATTGTTTTTTACTTAAGTATCAAACTGGAAATCATTTCCCCTTTTTTTAATTAGAGAAATATTAATGCATAAATTACATAAAGAAACTTGCATGGCATGAGGAAACTGCAGTGACTGACGTCCTGAATTGCACATGCCATTGCACATTCATTCTGCTGCCCACCAGGATCTCTTTCAGAGAGCCCGATTCCCCTGCAGTCGAGCTCATACCATTGGCGTGATATCTGTGGAACCAGAAGGCACCTGAAGTCTCTCCAGCCAGGCCCTGGATCAAAGTCAGCTGACCCGTTTCAAATGCACCCCTGAACCATGCATCAAAATAGCGCCGCCAGTAGCTCAGTGGGCATGGGGCTCGGGCCGCGGGTTGGCCTGTGCCAGTGCAGGCCTGGGTGAACACGTCAGATTGATTTATGTGACGTGTGGCCCAGCCTGACCCCTGTTAGTGGGCAAGCCGGCTGAACAGTCTCCCCTGGCTGGTGTCCACCTGTTCTCTGGACTGAAATATCCTCATTGCGCCGGGCAGGGGCGATGCCGGCAGCTCCAGGGTCACTGATCACTATTCAGATTAGGAGTATAATTTGAAGTTAGAAAATGTGCATGAAGTATTGTTTTTTCTTGCAGGACGACATTAATGAAGGAGAATGACATCACGACAACACTAATTGGATGATGGGACCACAAGAAAGTTCTTTTCTAGCCCTTCACTTGCAACTATCCTGAGCTACTTTAAAGGATCTCTCCCAAAAAAAAAAGGTACTGGTAAAATATCAGAATCAGAATCAGAATCAGAATCAGAAAGAGCTTTATTGCCAAGTGTGCTTGCACCCACAAGGAATTTTTCTTGGTACTGAAGCTTCCAGTGCACATATACAAATACAAATACAACAAGAAACATAGTAATACAAATTCTAAGAATAAAATATATAAAAAGATAAAATAAAATAAAATAGTATAAAAAGTAAAAAAAAGGGGTCACAGTTGGGTTTAGTCTGAATAAACATTTACAGATTATGAACATATTTACAGTATTTTGAGAAGTATGAATAATATAAATATAAATATCACCTGAGTTAGAGAATATTACACTAGACAGTGGGAGTCTAGTGCATGTTACAGATTATGAACATATTTACAGTATTTTGAGAAGTATGAATAATATAAATATAAATATCACCTGAGTTAGAGAATATTACACTAGACAGTGGGAGTCTAGTGCATGTTACAGATTATGAACATATTTACAGTATTTTGAGTAGTATGAATAATATAAATATAAATATCACCTGAGTTAAGAGAATATTGCACTAGACAGTGGGAGTATTGCACTTGCAGGCATATGCCTTGGGGGGCATGTTAAGTGTTCAGAAGGGAAATGGCCTGTGGAAAGAAACTGTTCCTGTGCCTGGATGTTCTTGTGGCCAGTGATCTGTGTCGCCGTCCTGACGGTAACAGTTCAAACAGGGGGTGTCCAGGGTGAGTGGAGTCTGTGATGATTTTACCTGCTCTCTTCCTCACTCTGGAAGAGTACAGGTCCTGGAGGGTTGGCAAGGGGGCACCAATAATCCTCTCTGCTGTCCGGACTGTCCGTTGTAGTCTCCTGATGTCTGATTTGGTAGCTGAACCAAACCAGACAGTGATGGAAGTGCTTAAAACAGACTCAATGACGGCTGAGTAGAACTGGATAAGCAGCTCCTGTGGCAGATTGAACTTCTTCAGCTGGCGAAGGAAGTACAGTCTCTGCTGGGCCTTTTTCACAATGGAGTCAATGTGATTTGCCCACTTCAGGTCCTGAGAGATGGTAGAGCCCAGGAACCTGAATGACTCCACTGCTTCCACAGTGCTGTTCATGATGGTGAGAGGGGGGAGTGCTGGGGATTTTCTCCTGAAATCCACAATCATCTCCACTGTTTTGAGCGTGTTCAGCTCAAGGTTGTTATAGCTGCACCAGACAGCCAGCTGTTCAACCCCCAGTCTGTAAGCAGACTCGTCACCATTTTGGATGAGACCGATGACGGTGGTGTCGTCTGCAAATTTCAGGAGCTTGACAGAGGGGTCATTAGAAGTGCAGTCATTAGTGTACAGGGAGAAGAGCAGTGGGGAGAGAACGCACCCTTGGGGGGCGCCAGTGCTGATGGTGAGGGTCCTGGATGTGAGCTTCCCCAGTCTCACTCGCTGCTGCCGGTCTGTCAGGAAGCTGGAGATCCACTGACAGATTGAGGATGGCATGGAGAGCTGAGTCAGTTTGGCTGTGAGAAGATCAGGGATGATGGTATTGAAGGCCGAACTGAAGTCCACAAATAAGATCCGTGCATAAGTCCCAGGTCTGTCAAGATGTTGCAGGATATAGTGCAGTCCCATGTTGACTGCATCATCCACAGACCTGTTTGCTCTGTAAGCAAACTGAAAGGGATCCAGAAGGGGTCCAGTGATGTCCTTCAGATAGGCCAACACCAGTCTTTCAAACGACTTCATGACCACAGACGTGAGAGCGACAGGTCTGTAGTCATTAAGTCCAGTGATTTTAGGTTTTTTGGGAACCGGAATGATAGTGGAGCGTTTGAAGCAGCAGGGAACTTCACACTGCTCCAATGATCTGTTGAAGATCTGCGTGAAGACTGGGGCCAGTTGGTCAGCGCAGGCTTTTAGACAAGCAGATGAGATGCCGTCTGGGCCTGAAGCTTTCCTAGTCTTCTGTTTTTTGAAGACTCGGCTCACGTCCTCCACACAGACCTTAAGCTCAGGTTGGATGGCAGAAGGGGGGAGGAGAGGGGTTGCAGGAGGTGATGGTGGATGTGTGAAGTGCACATCAGAGCGGGTGTGAGGTGTGAGTCTGGGCTTCTCAAACCTGCAATAGAATGCATTGAGAGTGTCAGCCAGTTGTTGATTCTCCACAGATCGGGGGGATGGTGATTTGTAGTTGGTGATGTTCCTCAGGCCTCTCCAGACTGATGCCGGGTCGTTGGCTGAAAACTGGTTTTTCAGCTTTTCAGAGTAGCTTCTTTTAGCAACTCTGATCTCCTTTGTCAGTCTGTTTCTGGCCTGGTTATACAAGATTTTATCCCCACTTCTGTAAGCATCCTCTTTGGCATGACGAAGCTGTTTGAGTTTCCCAGTAAACCATGGTTTATCATTAGTGAATGATAAGAATGTCCTGGTAGGAATGCATGTATCCTCACAGAAACTGATATATGATGTTACAGTATCTGTGAGCTCATCCAGATCGGTGGCTGCAGCTTCAAAAACAGTCCAATCAGTGCAATCGAAGCAGGCCTGTAGATCCTGCTCTGCTTCGTTGGTCCATCTTTTTACAGTCCTTATTACAGGTTTAGCTGATTTCAGTTTCTGCCTGTAGGTCGGTATAAGATGAACCAAACAATGATCAGAGAGCCCCAAAGCTGCCCGTGGGACGGAGTGATACGCATTCTTTATCGTGGTGTAACAGTGGTCCAATATATTACTGTCTCTGGTAGGACATGTAACATGCTGTCTGTATTTTGGCAGTTCACGGGAGAGATTTGCTTTGTTAAAATCCCCAAGAATGATTAAAAGAGAGTCTGGGTACCTTTGTTCCATTTCAGCTATATGTTCAGCCAGCTGTTGTATCGCCGCGCTCACACACGCGTCTGGAGGAATGTAAACATTCGCGAGAATGAATGAGGAAAACTCCCGCGGCGAGTAGAAAGGTTTACAGTTTATGAAATGTGCCTCTAAATTAGGAGAGCACATCTTCTTCAGTGTTGTTACATCTGAACACCAACTTTCGTTAATGTAGAAACACAATCCACCACCTCTCGTTTTCCCCGTTAGTTCCGCGATGCGATCCGCTCGGAACAGCTGAAAGCCCGGCAGATGTAGTGCGTTGTCCGGTATGGCTTCACTCAGCCAGGTTTCAGTGAAGCACAGAGCAGCGGAGTTTAAAAAATCCTTGTTAGTGCGGGTGAGGAGAAGAAGTTCGTCCATTTTGTTAGGAAGAGATCGGAGATTCGCAAGATGAATACTGGGGAGTGCAGTACGGAGGCCGCGCTCGCGGAGTTTAACCAGCGCGCCAGCGCGCTTCCCGCGTTTGCGTCTGACCGCGCGTTTGAACAACACCGCTGCCCCTCCGACGAGAATGTCCAGTAAAACGTCTGAGTAATCAAAATCTGTAAAAAAGTTGTCTGGTGTGTGTTTCCTAATGTCCAGTAGTTCGTCTTTGGTGAAACTGATAGGAAAAGAATGACTAAACGCAGAACAAACCAACAAAAACAACACAATAACTGGAGAGCTCCACACCGAGGCAGCCATCCGCGGCGCCATCTTGGATTTGGACTCTGAAATATCTTCTATATACTAAAATAATAGCAATATTTGTTGCTTTTACTTTACTTTATCAGAATGTTCATCCTTTTCTCTGGCATAGTGTGTAGTTACGACATCTACCAGAAAGCAGTGTTATTTTGGTATTAAGGTGTGTTCACGGCATGTCGAAATTACCGTAATTCCGAGATTCTGACTTGTAAAGACTCTGAATTTTGTACCACGTGACCAATCCAGATTCATTTTGCCTGAGTTTATTTATTGTGTGATCTGCCACAGAAGCCAGCTAATTTATGCACAGACAATATTAAAAACAAAGACAAGGATGCAAAAAAAGAGAGCAGTTTTTAGACATTTATGATACGAGCCGTTGTGTTTTGCTTGTATATAGAGCTGTCACTGTAATACTTATGAGCTCTGACACATCACTGTCCTTCCACTCAATACCTTTCACAACTGTCTTGGACTTTGTGTGTGTCAAATCTTTGAAGTGACTGCCATGAGTGCAGAATTGTAACGAATGTTGCTCTAGAGTGTTGGTTGTTGCTTCTAACGGCAGCTGCAGTGACGCAATGACTTTGCCAATCGCCAATTTATTTTGAAGGCGTGACTTATTCTGCTATGTACAGTGCAACAGTGCCTTTTTCAGTGGCGTTGGTTCTGGACGTTTTTTTTTTGTTTTTGTTTTTTTTCAATAGGGATTTGAAAATTGTTTTCAATAAAGAGTTATAAGCCATGAACCAAGCCAATCAGAGGTGAATCACAACACTACAATTTTTTTTGAAAATTGGACCAAAAGATAAAGCTTGTTTTTTTCAGCAGTTATTATGTCCTGTATTTCTGTCGACTGAACCAGCGATTACAATCATTTGTGAATTAATTATTCTTTTGAGTTGATTCTTTGTTTCAGTGAATTGGCCAAACATATTTGCAAAAACGGTCTTAAATCAATTTGCATGCGTTCTTACTAATACTGCTATCCCACTGAATCATCTGAAGCAATTTCTCAGTCAGTAAAACAAACAGACAGAGAGAACAAACAGCACTGTTTTTCAGTTGTTTTCATGAATATGCGCTAAATGGATGTCTTTGAGAATTTCGATGCTTTTTGCAGTTTTCAGGTTTAAAAACATTTAAAACGTGTTTAGAGATACAGTAGGCTTTGCTCTTACTGATGGTCCGAAAATCCTGGATAAAGGAAGTGCTCATAGTTATAGTATATTAATCAAAATGTTCCTCATTTTTCTAGCAAACTATCAAGGTTGATGGTCATTGAATGGCTTTTCTGAGGTAAATGTGATGTTACATGACATATTGTTCTGTTTTATTGACGTCTTTCCGCGAATGCTCTTTTAAAAAAAAAAAGAAATAAAGAAATCCGCCTCTGTGCGTACCATCAGACGAAATTCTGCAGGCACTCATGGCAAAATATGCATATACATACAAACATTTCAATATTTTGAGGGTGTATAGAGATTGACCTGATTTAGCAGTGCTTCATGGGAGTGGGCGGCTTTTTTCAACTCTCAGATTGGGTATAATTTTTTTCCAACAAGGATCAGTTTAGCTTGACAAACATGACACATTTCACAACACATTGTTTGCGCATAACAGCAAAGCAAGGCAACTGCACTCTCTCTTACATATGTAGCTTTGGAAATTCAAACTCACTTGAGTGAATCGGGTTGTTCAATTCTTAAAAAAAAGATTCATGGCATTTTAGGTCTGCTTTTTAAAAATGCTGTTTATTGCTTTTTTTAATGCATTTTTATAACTTTTAAATAGGGTGTTTTATTTATTGTATTTTCTGTAAATTTCTGTAAATCAGTAAAGGTGACAAATTATGCCCCTTTTCACAAGATGTAATATAAATCTATGGTGTCACCAGAATATCTGTGAAATTTCAGCTCAGAATACCCCCAGATAGTTTATTTTAGCTTGTCAAATTTGCCCATTTTTGGGTGTGAGCAAAAATACGTGTGTATGTCCCTTTAAATGCAAATGAGCTGCTGTTCTCCGCCTTAGTTCTGAAGACGGCTGATCCTTTACACAAGCTTCGGAAACTGGGCAATAACAAAACATGCGAAATTCAGTCATCCAAAATCTCAAAAATAACCAGTAGTGGACTGCAGCCTTACGGATTAGACTGCACCTGGACGTTTCTGAATGGTTAGTGGATACTTTTATTTAGTTGTTGTGGAGTTACATTGATTTAATCTCTGCTTTGCTAGAACTTTTACTATTGTGTTAGAACTGGTTACACTGTTGACGCTTGCGAAAACCAAATGGGGTGTCGTGGGTGGAAACGTGCAGATTAAAAGGCCATAATATTGTAATAAGATCCCCTTCCAGAAGGGGAGCAAAATCTGATCAGTTTATTTTTTCGATATACTTGCAGAGAAAGGCTTACCAAAACAAAGTTACTGGGTTGTCACTTTTAATGTTTTCGGGGTTGGTAGATGGACCAGGGACCCAATTTTAGCACTCAAACACAGGAAAAGACCGATTCTCATGATATGTCCCCTTTAAGTTTAATAATGTCCCACTAATGATTCATTTTCTTGTGATTAAATTTTAAATATCATTGGATAGTTATATATTTTAAAGGTACACTATATTACTTTATTGTTTAAAATTGACAAAATGTATATAGGTGGTGGTGGCGGCGCAATGGATAAGACACATGCCTTTGGTGTGAGAGACCCGGGTTCGAATCCACTGTGAGACACCAATGTGTCCCTGAGCAAGACACTTAACCCCTAGTTGCTCCAGAGGCGTGCGACCTCTGACATATATAGCAATTGTAAGTCGCTTTGGATAAAAGCATCAGCTAAATGAATAAATGTAAATGTAAAACGTAATTAAGTCAATCCTTCTTACAATACGTAATTTTAGTCTTAACGCAATGGTTTTCGTGGGCAATTGCATTGGCTACATTTGTCACTCGCCTGTGTGTGTATTTTCATATCCATAAATAGAGAAAAGTTTCTCCATGGTGTGAAAGTGGCATAGGTTAGTTGTCACACTAGCGAGAAAGGTTGACATAGAGCACGGCACGCTAAATCTGGATCCTCTGGGGAATCACCCGTTTATGTATTTTTTAAACACTGAACAGAGGAGAGTCTGCTGGCAAAAAGAGAATGCAACAGACCTTGTAAAAAAATGAGAATCATCATTAGCTTGGCTTTTCGGAGATGGCGAGAACTGGATTTGAAATGTTGTAAAAGCAGATATATCGGAATTGGCATTTATATTACTGGTAAAGTACCAGGTGAGTGAAGTATTTTATTAAACTGATAAGTTGCCATATGTAGCTCTCTAACAGAGTTCATTGTAAAGCATTATCTATTGTAAAGGGTTATTTCATTATGGGTTGTTGTAGCGCTTTACTAGAATTTATTTTCAAGGAAATACTGTCTTTTAATGGGTAAAGCTACTGTAACGACTTCAGCTAGTCAGCTTGAGATCCTTTCCATCTAAACTGGTTATATCTTTTAAGCCTATAGTAGTGAATGTTTATTGAGTAGTAGGATAATCTCTCTCTTTTTTTTTGTTATGAGAAAGAACCATATTAATCTGCGCAGAGCCGAAGCACAACCAAAACAATGTTCTTCCGCAAAATGCATGCAGTTTTTGTTTTTGTTTAGAGGGCCAAAAGTTACAGTGTACCTCTAAATAATACAGCTCTATTAAAGTCCAGACGTAGTCAATAAGTGTATCCTTAAAACTCATCTTTGATCACCAAAATGAAATATTTAAATATTTTCTTTCCTGTGTAAATAATTTATTCTAAAATAATGTCTTGAAATAGCTTGAATGTAACTTGAATGTACACCCTTGCTTCATTTAGTACACAGATCCATGAATATGCATGTTAGGCCCCGCCTCTATTCACTCACACCAGCTCAGAAAACCTGATCCACTCGGTCAACTCTACTTTGGTTCTGTTATGAGGATGCGAGGAGATGAACCCAAATGCAGACAGTGTATGATGAACAAGATTTATTGGTACAAAAACAGGAAAACAAAACCCACGAGGGGGCAAAACATAAGGATGGCTGAAGCGAAACAGTCGTTCCGAAGCTTTGCGAGATCCCGAAGCGCAGATGTTTCGAAACACTGATCCGAAGCGTGATTCGAAACACCCATGTCACGTGACTATGACCAAACGAAGCCTCGAAGTGTTTCACTAAGTGTTTCATCAGGTGTGGTCCGCCGAATCAGCGTTTGATTGACACGGTCGGGAACAGACCACACAATCGCACATCTGTATAAAAGTGAAATAAACGCATTTTGACCTCGTGGGTTTTTGTGAGAGGAGTTTGACTTTGAGATAGTGGACTTTTGGTGATATAGTGACATAGTGCGATTTGATTAGTTATAGGCAATTTAGACTTACATTTAAATTTACACAACACATTGACTGATAGGCTAGAGACAGACAGAGTATACATATAGTGACACATTAATAGATACATAGATATAAATATATATAGACAGCTAGATTAATAGATAGATAGCCTACATATATAGATAGATTACAGATACATATATAAATACATATATTATAGATCGATACATATATAGATAGATTATAGATACATATATAAATACATATATTATAGATCGATACATCTATAGATACATAGATTATAGATACATATCTAGATACATAGATCGATTCATATATAGATAGATAGATTTGGATAGATAGATAAAATGGAGGCTCCCCAGAAGAGATGCCGTACATCAGTGGTGTGGGAGCATTTCCATTTAGAAACCCCAAATAAAGTGAGATGTGTGTATTGTGATCGGCAGCTGGCCTACTGCAACAATACATCATCCATGATGCGCCATTTGAGGAGAATTTGAAATTTGCGTATTTGCCCAGAACTCATGATCCACTAACTTACTGGAAAGAGAGAGCAGTAATCTTTCCTCATTTGTATGTCCTTGCAAAAAATATCTTTGTACGTCAGCAACAAGTGTCCCTTGTGAGAGGATTTTTTCAAAGGCTGGAGAAATTATCTGTAAAAAAAGAAGTAGGCTAAGTCCTTCCACAGCAGATAAATTAATATTTTTGAATAAAAATCTCTAAAAAAGTGAGACATTGTGGCTTGATTTCTTTTATTAATATTCATTTTTCATGACCAAAATAACATTATGCACAGTGAGGAGCCTATAGGTTACAAGCTTCACATATTAGAACATTATAATAATAAAAAACAACACATTTTTTTTAATGGCTCGTCAAGGTTGTTTCAGATCAACACCTGCAAGTGACCACTAGGTGTCACCGTTGGGACGGGTGTCGGATTGATTCGAAGCCTCGAAACAATATGGCCCATTTGGTTCAACTGTTTCATTGGTTCACGAGGCCTCGATTTTGCCATCACTAGCAAAACATGGACAGGGAAAGGGATCTTAGGCAGACAAGACTAAACTATGACTAGACAAATAAACAAACTATACTTCTAATAAATACTCTCACAATGACAAGACTTTCCACAAGAAACAGGTATGATTAACACTCAGATAGGAATCACAATGAACCGACACAGGACAGCAAACACAAGGGGATTAAATAGGGAGAAACTAATGAAGACAGCAGGTGACACAGGTAAAGCAATAATGACAAAACGAGGATAACAAGGGGGCGGGGCAAGAGAACGAGACAACAAGCACATGGCCCAAACAAAAGGCCATGTGCTTGCACACAAAACACAGGTCTGTCATGATCCTGCCTCAAGACTAAAGAAAATCAAGGACAGGAGGGCAGAATCATGACAGGTAAATGCTACACGATGGAAAGACTGGTTTAACTCAGTCATATATGTTTGAACCAGAAACTGATTCAGAAGAAGAAGAGGTAGAGTGAATTATATAGGCTTGTCTATAAGTTGATGTATAAGAGTGGTAATGCCTTTTATGTGTCGCTTTCATTGATATGATTAGCCTTGGACTTGACTATGTTATCAAACAGCTAATAATGTCTTGCTAATGTTACACAAACCATGTTCACCACCTCAGAGTCAGACAGCGTCCTTCTAAAAAGCAGCATCCTTAGAAATGCTTTGAACAACTTTGAATGTCAGTGGAGAAAGGCATATAGTAGTTCATCATAACATAGCAAGTGAAAGCCTGTGCACAGTGCTGAAAACCTCTCTTCCTACTTCTGAATAAGGCATCAAGATTGATTTTGAGAAAGAGTAGCATTGAATAAATTGTAGTTATGTTCATACCATGATTAACTCTTCACTTCAGCATTGTCTGACTGGCTTGACGTGATTAGTATCGGTGTCATGTCCCTGTGAAAGTTTGCAGAGGATGAGAAAGTTGAGACAGTTATGAAACCTTGCTCAGGGCCGGCCTCCTCAGCGGGGGTTATAATTAGGTTGTCTTAGAGTTCCACCAGATTGTCCAAGTGGAAAAACGATGAAATTGAGAGAATCGTTGGCCATCGATACCCAATTATGAGACTGGGATACCAGTACTTTTAAATTCTTTCACAGCATGACAGTCCTAGCGATCTGATGTTTTGATCCTCGGAACGCTGCTTGCACATGTACAATCAACCGAGAGGAACACATTAACAGTCTACTAGATATGTCAAGGCAATAAAAGAAATGTAATGAACTTAATGCTTCCCATAAAACCACATTAAACCCACTGCAAAAATTCCATTTGAAGGTCTCTTGACTATCTGCTGCTGTTTTTATTTATTTATTTATTTATTTATTTTAACCTACATAGATTCCGGTTGTGTGTGATGGACTTCGAAAATGAATGTCGTCTCTCCGTGGTCTTATCAGGCCCTTGAAATAGTTTTTAATTTTATATTTGTAATATTTTCAAATATTTATACATTTCTTTTAATTATATCTCGCTCTCATGTATTTGGAAAATTTTACATTTTTACCATATCTTAATTACTTAAAAAAAAAAGTATATATATATATATATATATATATATATAAATATATATGCACACACACATAAGTAATAGGCTACATATACATTTATGGCCCATTCAGGCACATTTTTTTATCGGATTTTAACATCTAAATCAAGCAAATCAGCAATTTATACATTATTTGAACTTATATTTCATGATTTGTTTTTGTTTAGCTTTATTTTTGTAAAAATTTTTTCACCTCATCCATTTTTGATAGTTTCCTTTGCTTCAGAGAAACTCCATGTCCTTCATAACTTCATGTATGAATATCAAATCAGATATCCTTCTTCAATATTGAATATCAAATGATATCTTTTGACTTTCTGACTGATGTGCTTCCTCCTGCTTAGCTGACATGTTCATACATTCCATGATTTTAATTCTTATCATGATTTGTGAGAACATACTTTTTTAGGTTGCCATTACTCATGTCAAAACTGGTTGTTAAATACGTTAAGATATGATCGTGTACTGTTAAGGACCACTTCAAATTAGACATTTCTTTTGAATTGGATATTTCTTGATGGCCTAAATTTTAATGAACAGCACCCCTCTCATGTTTGGGGTTTGATATGAAATGGTGCATTGGCGTCCTTGATCTCCTGCAGTCATCCTCGAGGTGTTCTCTAATATGGCTGAGAGTGACATGCCTCGACAGTTAGCATTTGCACATCAATAAGGCAATGCAGAGCTTTGACCCAATTACAGGGCTGGAGATCAGTGAGGCTGGAGCTCCGGTGGGCTCGGCTGGGGAGCCTCACGCTCAGCTTGGCAGGGTCACGGGGAGCCGGGTCACTCCATCGGCTCTCGGCTCTCAGTCTCAGGGTCAGCCGGTGGTCAGGAGATGAGAGAAAGCGCTGCCTTTAGCCTTTGAGTGCTGTCATCTTTTCCTCTTATCTTCCTCTCTTCATCTGCCTCTTTCTCACAGACACACGCACACGTCTCATCTGCTGCTGACTATTGGGTCTCTCGTCTTTTTACACTCACGCACGCACACACACCAGGGGTGTTTTCTCTGAAGAGGTAAAAGCCAAAAATGTGGAAGTAAATTTTATATTAAATACATATTATATATTTTAAAAAAGTTTTTATTTATAATAAATATGTTAAATACTATATTCTATAATTAAAGTGGACCTATTATGCCTTTTTACATTTTCAACTTAATGTTGCTGTTTGAGCATTAAAAAGGTCTGCAAAGTTACAAAGCACGGAGTCACTTCAAAAGGAGTTATTCTCTATATCACTAAGCACTGTTTCTGAACTCCCGCAAATGCCAAAACGCCTAGATTGTAGTCTTGAGTTTTCCTCTGGGAATGTACACGTCACAATATTCCTCAATATTCCTTAAATAATTCCTGCCCAAGGCATACGCAAAACAAAAAAAGGGGGTGGGGATGAGGCCTGGTTGAGTCGCATTAGTAGCGTGTTGAAACTCACGGTTATGGTAAGGGGCGTGACATTTCCGAAATGCGCTCAAAGCGGTTGACTAATCCCAACACACTGGTCCAGCCGACCAATCAGGGCACATTGTGCTTTTCGGACGGAGGGGCTTCATAGAGACCGGAACTAAACAGAGTGTTACTGACAGACTGGGAAGAGAGGTGCTGCAACAATGTAAAATGTGTTTTTTCAACATGCAAGCATAGAAACCTATTCTAGTAAAGTCCACAAACAAAATCAAGAGTTTGTAAAAGGGCATAATATGGCCTCTTTAATTATGAATTTTTGTTTTGTTTTAATAAATTCAGAAGTCCACAAAATGCCACTGACACACAACACACACATTACACTTGTCAAACACTGAGAAGTGACCTGTCAGTCAGCCCATTCCCACAATCCTTCACCTCGGAGAGGAGTGGAGGAAGACTTCTCTCGGTTCCATGCCTTGTTAGATCTATCATCCCTTTAATTAATAGTGTTTTTACGGCAGCGTCTGAACTGTGTCATTTCCATTATTGGAAAACCCAACGCGATTAATGAATAATTTTCATTTTTGATCCATTATATCATGCCAGTTGATCTCTTTTCCGCGCGGCTGAATGATAGCGTCGTTTTCTGCCCCTCGATCAAATTTAATTTGGCCCTCTATTATATTACAGTGTTGCGACTGAAGTGTCAATTTTTGTCAGGCAATTAGAAGCTCTAACCTGTGAAGCTAAGTTTGATAGGCATTGTAATTGGATTGTTTCAGCAATAGCTTGAAATGCTTATAGCTCTTTTTTTCCCTCTCATTTCCACCCTTTTTCCACTCCTTCCTGGCTTCTGATAGCAACTCTATATGTGTAACTTCAGAACAAACAAAAGATGGTGGTCTAAAGGGGGAAGCTAAGAGTGCTTGCCTGGCAGAAACTCCCCCTCTTTGCTGCTTTCCCGATTTGCATGGATTTGCAGTACGTCTTTTTCTGCTTCTGTGGTAGATGTTTGTCTATTCATCTTGACCCTGCAAGAAAAGCATAGTGCTACATTTAAAGCTATTTCTGGGCCTTTGTGGGCCGTGACATGAATCTGGAGATTTCTGTAGGAAAGAAAAAGTAGTAGCTACGCACAAAAAAAGTAGCTAACTACCCTTAAGTTACTTAAGAGACATAAAAATTAATTTATAGAAATAAAATAAAACTAACAATCCAATGATTTAATAATCATTAAATCATGGCCACATTTATGCTAAACTGAATACAACAATATAAAACACACCATTTTACATAACTGAGTCAAAAATATTGTACATATTATAGGGAGTCAAATATATATATTTTTAATCTGAACTGTCTGACTGAACTGATTCCAGTACTACAGGAGAGAGAGTTATTCAGGACGAACCAATTTGCTAAAATAAATCAGACTTTTTCAGTGCTACTATTTAAGACAAACAGATTCCCTAGGATACATTGGACTTCCCAGTGCTACATAGGAGAGGGAATGATTTAACACAAACTGACTCAACGAATCTGACTTTCTAGCGCAACATAGACCTATTTATGATAGACCTTTATGACTGTTGCTTGTCAGACTGTACGAACGTTATCCCCACTGTAAGCCATGTCACACTGTAGGATCTCAGTTGTTATTAATGAGTTTAATCCGTAACACTTTCGGTGACTCTGAGCTGCATGTGGGATAAAAATGGTGGCTAGAAGACAAAAACAATCTCTAGTGTTAATTTTGATCATGGCTTTACTTAAAAAAGAAAACTCGAAAAAAACAAAACAAAGAAACTCGTGTTCGTGGAGCAAGTGTTTTTTTGTCGTCTCACTAATTCCTTTATCAGGTTCTGCACTCCTATTGGTTTTTGATTTGATGGTTGTTGTAGGAAAAGCCACACTGCATGACTCTGCCTCAAAACTTTTGACACTGCCAGAACTTTGTCAGAAGTAAAATTTGATCGCAGTGGTCATTAATCAGCTGACGGCCAACATGTCAAACTAGCGATCAAAGACTTCCGATTTTGGCCTAGGATCAGAGGAATCTTTTAGTATTCACAAAATTAGTCTCAGACGGCTAAATCGTGGCCAAAATCAAACAATGCGAACCCGACTTTAGTCAGGGTAGCGTCATATTTAATTTTAGACAGGTACAAAAACGAGGCTGTGAGGGATAGAATACAGTGCGTTTATTGGATTGTATAAGATTTCCAAACCAGCAGCTAATAGAAAAGGATAGCACCGGCTCTATACAAGACTTATAGAACAATTCCATCAATGTCTTGTCTATATTAAATTATCTTAATTTTCTAAGACAATATAGGCACTGCTGTCCCTTTTTACACAAAGCCTCTGTGTTCACATCAAAACGCAATCCTTTATCAATAATTGTCCCCAGATATTTATAACTTTCCACAAATTCCATTGCTCTTAAAGGACAAGTTCGGTATTTTACACTTAAAGCCCTGTTTTCAGATCGTTTCTGATGAAATAGAACGGTTAAGATTGAAATTTGGACACATGCTGCTGGCCCGAGAATTTTCGGTTTCTGTGGTAGCAGAAGTTTGTGTTTGTGTTCTAAAGTCAATAGTCATGTCTTTTGTCTTAGATACATTAAGCTGCAAATCATCAGCTACATCATCACACCATTTTACAAAGTTATCAACCACTGGACCATGGTACATTTCATTGTTTTCTAGAGGACTCACAATAACTATGTCGTCTGCAAATTAAAAAAATGCCTATTGTTATATTTACTTGTTATAAAATATACAATAAGGGAGACAAAACAAAACCCTGAGGAGAACCTGTAGATGTTATCAGGGGGGCTGAAAGACTACCATTTACTCTCACTCTCTGGGCCAGATTTACTAACGCTTTTGCGCCCACTTCAGGCGTATTTGTTTCGCAAAGTGCGCATAAAACCAATGGCGAGGTATGTACGAACGGGACGCACCGAGATGAAAGCGCAGACTGCCTGTCGCGGGAACTGAAAATGGCAAAATGCGCTTTTCGTGTCATGCATATGCATTCATGGGATGGCCAAGGGGAAAGTGGGAGTGTCACATAAAGAGATGGGAGGGGAAGCGTAAACTGCGCCTAATTATGTATTCCGCGTTATGTACAGAAAAAGCTGGTGAAAGCGCGCCTCTATTTTGCGCTGAAAATTCTCTGCCTCTAAGTGGGTTTCCTGGCCTGTGCCCTGTTAAATGCAACTTTTTCTTTGGTACGGCGTTTGAGGTCCTGCCACCTCTTTTTTACCTCTTCCACCTGTCTGCGGGTCGAGGATATTGCATTGATTTTTTTGTGTGATTTCGGTCCAGATGACATTCTTTTGTGTGGGTGTGGAATTCCGGCCTTGTATGATGTTTAAATTTGCTGTTACCTCATGAACAAGCAGATCAACCTCGTTATTGCTAAATTTTTGTTTTCGCTGTTTTGCCTGACTTGGTGGCTGATCCATGATGTAAAGAGAAGAGGAGGCCCATTCAATTGCGCGTTTAAATACACGCAATTTACGGTATAGTGGGTGGGGACAGGCGCTGATTACCTGATGAACTGATGAACTGCAGGTTTGGTACATAACATGCACACTGCGGTTTCACATCAAGCGTTTTCTGCGTATTGGCCATGGAGCTATTAACGCTGCGTTCGCAAATGTACGTACATCTGGCCCTCTAAGTTCTTTCGGTGAAAAAATCTAAGACCCAACACACTAAGTTAAGATCAAGACCAAAATTTGTAATTAACTTATCTGCTAAAATATGGGGTTGTAGGGAATTAAAAGCAGATGAGAAATCAATAAATAAGAGCTTAATGTGTGTTTTACTACCCTCAAAGTGCTGCAATACCATATTTAGGAGAGTTGTGTTGCATCTTCGACACCTCGCTTTGTTCTGTAAGCAAACTGAAGAGGGTCTAACAGATTCTTAGTTTTAGATAACAATTCCTCTTTTACTAGTTTCTCAAAGCACTTCATTAAAAGGGATGTTAATGCTATTGGCCTAAGGTCATTTAATGTTACAACATTTGTAGTTTTCGGCACAGGCACCACAGTGGCTTTCTTTCAAAGTTTAGGGACTCTCTGGAGGGCAAATGATCTTTGAAAGATATTACAAAACACTGGGGCCAATTGCTCTGCACAGACCTTAATTAAACGCCCTCCAATGTTATTTGGACCAGGGCCTTTTCTCATATTACAACCCTTAAAAACTTTAATTACAGACGATTCATCTAAAAAGTTATAAGCACAACCATAACTCATTTTAGATTTCAAAGACTCTATCACAGGACCAAATTCAGGTGCATCAAATCGTAAATAAAACCTATTTAAGTCCTCTGCCAGTTGACTACTAGAGTCATACCCAGGTAAATGAACTTTCTTGATCTCACACCCTTTGAGCGTCATCCCCTTCAAAACAGACCCTAAATTGTTCATACTCAACTCTTTCTCAAGGTGTATTTGGTCATTTGACTTTGCTTTCCTCACTTCTATTTTTATTTCCTTCTGCAGTTCAAGTTTTTTGGCCAAATTACCCTCATGAAATTCTCTACATCTTTCGTTCATATGTGCTTTGAGGGAATTGGTGAACCATGGCTTATTGTTTGGATATATTTGATCTTACAGGGGATATCTTCAGCATATCTTCACAAAAGGAACTATAACTATTAATGACATCTGTAAGTTTATCTATACTCGAGCAAGAGTCAAAAAAGACATCCCAGTCTGTACACTCCAGACATCCCTGTAAAGATGCAGTAGACTCCTCAGACCACACAGTGATGTTCTTAGTCTGTGGTTGTACAATTTTTAAAACAGTTTTATATACAGGGACGGTCCGCCGACCCCACTGGAGACTGAACAACAGACTTATATGCGCCTTTAATTGATCCTTAACAAAGGTCAAGAATCATATTATGACGTGTGGGGGAAGACACATATTGATATAAATTCCGCAAACACTGCCTCATGGAACATTTGTTAAAATCACCCAGGATCAAATTTGGAGCATCTGGAGAAATAGATTGCAGTCTATGCACAACACTCCCAAGGGTCTCTGCTGCATTTGCTTCATTTGCCCTCGGGTGTACATAGACCACTGTGACAAAAAGTTTAGGGAATTCATGGGGCATGTACTGTGGCCTGAGTGATACAGAGACCAGTTCAAGGTCTTTAGTGCACACACTCACTCTCACAGTAACAGATCTGCACTTCACTGTGGCTATCCAAAAACAATTTATTTCCATGCCTTTAGTAGCCTATGTTTATAAGTGCATAATGTGCTCACACATGTCAGACGTGCATTATTAGTTAGAGCTAAACTGAGGTGCAGAGTCATATTAGATGAGCTCAAGATATGCACAGTGTTTTTGATGAGAGCTGTTAAAAACCTTCACCTGTGTCGAGTGTTCTGCCCTTTATGGCAAAAAGCTGGGCCCTTTTCAGTCAGAGAGTAAATTAGGCCTCTCATAACGGCCTGTTTTTTGTCTCCTTTTCTTCCTCAGCATGACAAGAACTGTGACACTGGGTGTATTGGCCAAATTAATGAGCACTTCCTATAGGGTTCAGGAACACATTAAAACACTCTTGAAATGAGTCGCCGTCAGATTTTAGCCACACTTCTGTTCTGTATAAACATGTGCCTACCAGAGAGACTTGAGAAACACTGTCAAGTGTTTTTTTGTGGACTCGGCTATAACGGAGACACTCCCTCAGTGGAGCATTCGAATCAGAATGACAAATGCTTTATGATTTGCCCTTTCAGCTGGAAATGCAGGTGTCTTTGTTAGAAATGCATGGCGGTCAGAAAAGCTGCTCCCTACATGTAATTACCAAAAGATTTTTGGCAAACACGCCAAATGATTTTTCCCCCTGCTTTCCCCAGTAAACACTTTCCCCTTCCTTCACAGTAGGAGAAGTAAAATTATACATTTGGTAGAATGAATCTGAGATGTGTTTTGTTTTCATAATACTCCTAAGTTTTAGCTAAGTGATGTCACTTTGCGTAGTCGACTTTGTTACTGTTAGTTAATATATAGCTTTTTCTTTTCCCCAGTAGCACTGCAGGCTTTACTGTAGTTGATATGTCTCTATAGACATCATTATTATTTATGCTTTGGCTCATAGAGACATTTGCCTATCAGACAGGCCTGGATTAACATGTGGCTTTTTAGCACCTGGAGCAGCGATGCTCTTCAAGGAGGAGCAGGCATTTGAAGGTGCTCAAAGAGCATCAGGAGAGGGGGTGGAAGCCGGTATGCTTGTTTGCGCTAGATCTCCCCAAACCACCACCCCCTCCCACTTGCTCTCGGAACACCGGTCCCGTCGCTCCTGGCAACACCCCGGGTGACATGGGCACTGCCGATGCCTCCTGGGAGAGACCGTGTCACCTCTCAGGGCTTTTGTTTCATGATCAACCAGGGTTGGATAATAACGCATGCATGTTGAAAGTGAAAAGAAGAGAATTAAAACAAAATGTGGAGAGGCAGTTGTTCACTAAAAAAAAATTATACAAATAATGAGGTCAAAGGTCATTATTAAGTGTTTTGTAGGATATCACGCTTTTCTTGTATAATTTCTGCTTCTTCGCTTTAAGCAGTAATTTGCAAAGAAAAAAACATGCATTCATTTATTTAATGTGATTTTATGTAAGTAATGCTTCATTTGGAAAAATGTGGCGAGACAGTTGTTCACTAAAAAAATATCAAATAAAATAAAAATAATAAAGAGGATAAAGGTCATTATCAATTTTAATACAAACGGTAGGAAATCATGGTTTTCTTGTATAATTTCTGCAAATATATTGCCTGTTTTATTAAATTATTATCATGTTTTCACTTTAACCAGTAATTTGCAAAAGAAAAAAAATGCATTCATATATAAGTGATTATTTATTTGGCAAAAGTTGTTCACAAAAAAAAAAAGAAGAGATTAAAGGTCATTATCAAATGTGTAAATCATGCTTTTGTTGTATAATTGTGTTAATTTATATTATGGTTTTGTTGCATAGTTTTATTCTATTATTATTATGTTTCTTCTTTTAAAGGTTAAAGGTCATTATCAAATGTTTAAATACACATCATTTATTTCCTGTAGAATTTGCATTTTCTTTTATAATCATGTTTCTTTACTTTAACTCAGTAATATGCAAACAAAAAAATATTCTTTAATTTACTTCGTGATTTTATGTAAGTGATGCTTTAATTGGCAAACTGTATGTTATTTACACCACACACACACACACACACACACACACACACACACACACACACACACACACACACACACACACACACACACACACACACACACACACACACACACAATATATATATATATCTACCTGGTATCAGTCAGACAGGAAATGCTTGCCTTTCTGTGTGCACCTTTTTTGTGCCAGTGGAGGGCAGAATTACATTTCTGAAATTCAATCCGGCAAAGTTGATTAAAATGCAATGAGAACAGCTCTCCTGCTAATGTTGTTGATATCGAGTATAGTTCCTCCACTTTTCCTAAAGGATACACAGCCGTAACAGGCAATAATTCCAGTCGCTCAGATTAAAATACACACTAAGGGCATGCTGATGAGACTGAAGACTCTAACCGTTCGCCGTGTCGTACGTACGGTTTTAAAAAAGGAGTATTTGTCTCTTTAAGTACACATTTAACTGTATAAGTCAATGATAACTCGCTCAACGCAACTTTGTGTCTTAATTATTAACGATAACGTGAGAGGGAAGATCCTGGTGCCGACATCTCTGACCCCAGAGCATCTCTTTCTCGTGCCGCTCGATGATTTGTTTTTATTTCAGCATTTATCATATACTGACAGATAAACTCCAGACCCAGATCAGTTTGAATCAAAGCGAGTTGGAGACTTCTACAGAGCCGTAAATGTCTTTAATGATCCCCAGGCAGCGGAGCAGAGAGGCAGAGTCTGTTTGAGTGGCGTTAAAGGGAGAGATCTGGGCCTCCCCTCAGCGTCTAACCTACTGGCACTTAAGAGGAATGTTGCATTATGCCGCCCTGCATTTGCCACTTGGATCAACCAAATTATCTGACAGGAAAGAGGGAAGGTTCAAAATTGAAATTTCAGCTCCATTTATTTAAACACGGCAAACCACTTTGTGTATATTCAACTTGCGCCGGTGACATCACTGTAACGCTGGCCCGGCCGGGTGTTTGATGGGCGCCTTGAAAACAAACCGCGGCTGAGATCTGGTTGCATGATAATAAATAGAATATGCCAATCAAATTAGGGGTGTGTGTCAGTTTGGACTGTGTGGAGAGCCAGGTACCAGTGGTTCAAACTGAGCGTATCAATAGCTCATTTTAAAGGTCGCTGGCCTCATTTGTGTATATTTGGTACTGTATGAGTTTTGAATCTTAATAAGGACAGCATTTTTTTCTGGTGTTTGTTCGGTAAACGTTATGAACACTGGGAAAACATACTGTATGTTTATGCTAATATAGTCAGGTTGCAGTGATGGGCCCATGGTAGTCAGATTTAATCAGTCCATAAAATGTGAGTCAAAACTAGAATATTTTTTGGTTATAAACTGTAACCAGGCATTCAAAAAGGTATACTTTGTTTAACTTTGGCCAAAGGTCAATTTCATTTAGAATTTTGTTTATAATTTTTGGCAATAGGGTTAAAAAAAAAAACTGTTTTTTTACTGACCATTTGTTGTAGAAGACAAAGTGACTTATTTTTAAGTTTTAATCACTATTTTGTACCCTATTTGTCGGAAGTACCGTGTGGTTTGTGATTGGTCTACAACTTTTACCTTAAAAAACAAAACAGAAAAAAAACCTTGAACATCATTATTAAAAATGAGCCATTGTTATCTTTATTTAATATGTTAAATCTCTGCTATTATAAGTCTTAAATGAATAAAAAGTGAAATAGTAGGATATCGACGCTTGAGAAAATATTCAATTAGCCCCTCTGTATTATATATTCTCGCATACAATTGCACTGAGGCTTGTTAAATTGAGATTAATTTAAAATTCACACTTACAGTGTGATCACAGATCAGAGTCTTGTTTTAATTTTCTTACTCTTGGTTACTTCACTGGAGACTTAACAGAGCCAGAGGAGCTCGAATTTTCTCAGCATTCTAAATAGACTCATGCCGACTGACTGAACAGCATTTCCTCTCCCCAGCCCCGTAAAACAGAAGAAAAAAATCTGTTCAGGCCTCCATCATATCATATTATCAAGCTGCACAAAAGTTTACAGTTCACGGTAGGGTGATGCATTTGATAGACTCGCTTTTTTTTCTGTGGCCATATGAGTTTTAGTTTTCGTATCATTATTTTGTATGGACATTTTGCGTCTCATATCTTTTTTTTTCCCTCCCCTTGTTTATCCTTGTTCATACATGATCGCTGCTCTTTTGCTTGCACGAAAATATTTCAGAGACAGTGCAATCAGTCTTACTTTGGCAGACATTTCTGAATGGAACTGCATTGATGCTGTTGGTAAATTTGATCTTTGAATTGCTCCTTCACAGAAGCAACCAAACATGGCACACTTTTATGACATCAGCAGAAGTATGTTAATCTTTCTTTGTGAATTATAACAAGTCGTTTCTTCATTCTGCAAAAGAAGGTGTCTGGCGCGTCAGAGTGATGCATGGTTTACTCATGTAAATGTGATCTTACTCGCTGTGGCACGATGACTGATCTCCAGTGCATTCCAGAAAAACAACGGCAGCTCGTTAGAAATGCGTTAAGCACACAGATGTAGCCTTTTGCCAAAGGAGACAGGTAGGACCTGAGCAGAGCAGAAAAATGAAACTCAAATAAAATGTACAGATGAGACGTTTCTGAGTGCAAAGGATCTGGCCAAGTGTATGAATTCCCATGTGTGCTCTGTGTCATTTTATCCCCAAAAATAAAAATTGTCATCATATACTCACCGTCATTCACCAGTGAATCCAATCCAACTTTCTTTCGTCTTTGGAAAACCAAAACCTGCTTTTCTTTGGCATACAATGAAAGTACAAAAGACATAAAGCACCATAATCTAACTTGTCATGTCATGAAAAAGCCATAAATGCAAGACATTATTCTCAATTTTGACATAGCATATTTAAATATGCAAAATGTGATTTTTTTAGATTTTTGGAGCTCAACAGCTTCAGTTCCCATTCACTTTCATTGTATAAGAGCAGCTTGGATGTTCTGCTAAACATCTTTTGTTTTCCATAAAAGACATGATGGTGAGTAAATTATGATAAATGATCTATTTCTTACATTTGATATGCACATTTCGAATGCCTCTAAATTATCAACACAATCAAAACTCTTCTACTTCTCTGATCTTCTACATTCCTTCTGACCTCTGATTGTTCTTCTTTTTTTTTTTTTTTGTAAAAGGCCTTTTAGTATCATTCTAAAAACATTGACTTTTTCTTCTCAAGTATGAGCTCCATATTTTCCTATTGCATACCATATGAGCCATAAAAGCATGATGTATCAAATATACTCAACAAAAAAGACACATGCAGAATTTTTTTTTTATAGATTTTTTTGCTTCATGTTCAATAAACTGTTCCTTTAAAAAAAAAGAAGAATATTTTTTCTGACGTATTGTTTCTTATGTCAAGCTTTGCAGCTTTAAAGGTAGGGTAGGCAATTTTCGGAGAGGCTAGCAATAGCGAGCTAGCTTTGAAAGCGCGAGATCCCTCCCTTCCTTCAGAGCGCCTCCAAAGCCACACCTCCTCCAAAACACATGAATGCCCACAGCAGAGAGCAAACAAAAGCGTCACGAGAGACTGTGTTAAATTACCTCATGTCTCAAAGCACATAACATTACAATAATAATGAACATAAACAACTTAAAAAGAACTGACCTGTATCACCTGACTACTGCAGATTCATTTCGGCATTGATAGCAAAACGCATAAATTTGAGTCACGAACCGCCCGAGTATAACATTACAGGTTTCTATCTCTTACAAATTACGGTAGTTATGGCGTTAACGCAGCATAAGCTCAATGTTTTGGTTCAGGAGGAACTGTAAAAGGTGGCTGCTATTTTGGTTGTGAATCGATGCTCGGTGACTGACGTCTGTCTAACTCTGCATAGCATGAAACATGCTGATGATGTGTGAGGTATGGAAATACATACATTGACAGGCAGGTAGGGCATCGTATCAATGATTGGACGCCTACATCTGCAGGCGAGATATATACATATAAATACATTTAGACCACATAACTTAGTGATTGTTATCAGGATGTGAAGAGACTTTCAACCACCATAACAAAAAATGTTTCTGGAACAAATCACCTACCCAACGTTTAAGCTAAAGAACCAATGTACATGCATCTCATCGTCTCCATTCAAATCTGCGGCGTTTCCATAATCAGTTTCATCAGTGACTTTTCGATCTTCTCCAGGCTTTAAAGTTCACACAGAAGCCAGTGATAATTGGCAGGGTTATTGCTAGAGCAAGTAACTCAGACTCACAAAGCAAAGTTTTCCACTCCACTCCAAGAAGCACATATTCTGCGGGGAAGTGCACTTTCCCAAGCGACACCTTGTGCTATTATAGATGGCTTTGGCACTTTAGAGCGCTTGATATACAGTGGCATCCTACAATCCATGGCATGTTTTAGTGGAGAGGGGAAAGGGATGGAAGTGGGGGTGAGGTTGGTCCCAAGAGAGGCACCACTTCCCCTTGTTTATGGGGCATCCTAATTGGGACAGTGTTGTCAGACAGTCTGATGTGACTTCTAAGGCACTGTTTCCCTGAGAAGGGTGCGTTTGCGTGTTTGCTTATGTGCACACATGGTGTTGAAACTCTGCTGCCTGCCCTGTGGCTTCCTCTGCTGTTTCCTGCGTGAGCGGCCCAGGCTGCCTGAGCTGGCTCCCCCTCCGAACGCATCTCCGACGCCGCATGAACGTGGAGGTGCGCCCACCTGTGCTCAGCCCGGCACAAACCCACAGGTTCGGAGCGCTGGATGGCAGGAACTTCCCGCTGCCACCCCGCCTCTCTTCTTACTCCGCTGCTTCCAGCTGAGGAAGAGTGGGCGAGAACACCGCCAAACTTTACCTGCTACACCACATTCGTATTTATAGCTTGTTTTGTGTGTGTGAGAGTGTTCTTTGCATACCTGCTTACCGAATGACAGCGATTTTATCTTGTTCTCGTACCTGGCAGTGACACAGATACTGTACACACAACATCCCGGCAACATTCAGAGAAGCAAAAGTACTTGAACATTCATAAATAGGTCATCTGTGCTTTTTTTTAATTTATTTTTTTAAGATGATTTGGATGAAAGTGTGAATTTTTAAAAAAAAGTAAGGGGGTTAATATTGATATTTCACAACAGAAATTTGAAACCCGTTAAAATTTCTACTAAAAATATTTTTTTTATGAATAACTTGTGCTTTTATTGTAAATATTGTTTTTAGTGGGGAGTAGGGCTGTTATTTTTATGTGTTAATGATGATAAAACATTTAATTTCTTTAACACTTTTCAAAGTTCAACAAGGAGAGGAGCTTGCACACATAGAACATTTCTTATACAAATTATAATACAAAGACTACCATCCTACCATCGAAGAAATTTTGCCACCTTCATGTTTTTTTGCAAGTTTTCTGGCAACTAAAGCCAACGCACCCCACCAAACCACACTTGCCAAAAGCATGCACAAAATGAGTAGCATCGTTCAAACAGGATGTATATTTGCAATCAATTACAGATGACGAAACAGTGTTTTTTTCACAGTGGACAACCAAGACTTAAAACACTGTGCTAAAGCCGTGAGATGCTGAAAAAACACAATGACCAATATAGTGCAGAAAGAATACAAGTCAGTCAGTCTATGCAAAATTAAATCAATAATAATAAAAAAAACTTCTAAAGCCACTTTTTATAATGTCTGCTCAATGATTTATTTGTCTGCCACAACAATTTATCTTTAAATGATCTTCATTTGAAGGCTTTTGCCTCCAAATATTGATACATGCAATTAATTGTGATTAATTACATTAATTAATTGTCATATCATGTAATTAATTACATTAAAAGTTTTAATCAACTGACAGCCCTTGTAAGGCAACATGTTTAGTTTTGAAGATAACTTTGAGAACTTGGCGCAAATCAGAAAGACAAAACAAAAACAAAAACAAAGGCAGAAATAAACTGCATTTGGCAGTTGGAAATCAAACAGCTGTGAGAATAGACTGTGTGTGAGAGAAAAATAGGGGTCCACTCTGGGGGTGAAAATGCGCCAGTTAACATCCTGTAAACAAGGCCAACAAAGGCGAGATTTGAATAATAGTGCAGAACTGTACATGGAGGTTACCAATTATTTTTGCATAAGCAGTTTGAGATATCTCTCTCGCCCTCCCTCTCTCCCTCTGTGTTTAGCATTAAACATCTCTTTCTCCATTCTCTGCTCCTCAAACAGAAATCTTTGAGCACGGCGTAAAGCTTTGTTTTCTGCGATTTGATGGCATTGCAATCCCAGTTGCTTTAAATAATTCATCACGTGTGGATTTGCTTTAAAATAAATTAGATTTTCTTTGAGAACTGACTCTAGAATACTTCTCATCTAAATAAAGTGCTATGATAATTGTGACTTTGAAAGTTATTTTTTTGCAAAGATCATTTGAATGTAGTAAATATAAATGTATCAATATTGTGTAACCACTGTATTTTTTTTTAAACATTATAATCACTGTTAATGTGCACATGGAAAAATGGGGTATAAAAAACACATACACAATTTAAAAATGACCTGTTTATTTCACACGTTTTATGAAAAAGAAAAAACATTTCATAATGAACAAAGCACATTATTGACTTGAAATTAGCAGTATGCATTTAATGACAACAATTTCTGTATTTCTGTTTTTTAAGATGCTATCACCTGACTTCTGAATTAAGTTTACAAAACCAACACACTAATAACAGTTAATTGAACTGACTGAGCAAAATTGAATTCAGATTTATCATATAAAATAGATTTTCACTGTATTATTGCTGCACTATTGCATGAAAATCTGTTAACTGAAATCTTGCTGGGTCAAGTCAGTGCAAGGAAAATTCTTGTATATCAGAAATACTTGACAGGAAGTGCTCTCTGATTCTGAGAACCGTGTTCATGCGTTTATACGCCGCCTCTCCGTACGGCACACATCACGTCGAAACTCGTCTTAAGTTGTACACCTCCAGTCTCTAGAGTCATAGTTCACTACCAAAACTCTCCTCTTCATTTTGGTGACTCTATTAAGCTAAATTTTGCAAGGCATGCATCCTTTATTCATAGTGGTCTAAGAAACCACAAGGGTTTTACACTCATGCATAGTTAACTGTTAATGCGAAATGCTTGTATCAAGCAGCACCGATCATTGTCTTACAAAAACCCCAACGAATCATGCGATCAAACCCCAGGCTACCGTGTGTCAAAAACCTTCTATTTAAGCACCGGAACCCAAATAAACCAGCAGTTTATTTCTCTCTCACAGGTCGGACGGGGGGAAAAGAAGTCTCACTTCTATAGAAAAAAAGCACCAGGAAAGCTTTTTTTTCTCTCTCTCCTCGGTTCATATAATGACCAACAGCTGTTACACCTGCCACAGTGAAAAAAAATTTAATTAATATACATCATAAACATTGATTTGGTTCATAAGCATAATTTTTAATTAACATCTCAATGGAAAAGAATAAAGATTTTTAAAGCCAAATATATAATTTCCGCACTGTGTTACTAAAATGTTTTCATTTATGAAATAGTTTCATCACTGTATTATAATTGTTATGCTTTTTGGTTGGGGATTCATTATAAAACAAATAATTTTTAAAAACTGTTCGAGAAATATATGAATTATTTATAGGCAAGCCAGATTCCTAATACAACCGTTTCTTGAATTTTGATACTGATCATAGATCATTTGCTGAACACCCATGGCGAATAAAAATAAATAAATTAGGCCTACTTATTTTCCAAACAATATGCTCACTGCAACATGTTTTCCAAGTAAAGGCTACCAAGAAGTGAACTAAAGTGTGAAGAGCATTATTTTGAAAGAGTAATAAGAGAGAAGTGTTTTGTGCTCGCTTTATTTTTATCTTGCTCGGGAGCTGCGAGAGGAAATGACAGATTGAAGGATTCGGTGGGCGTCTGGTTTTCGCTCGAGTGTCCTGTGTGTAGTTAACACATGCCCACCGTCGCTCCTCACAGAACACCAAATGCCAAACGATTCACTGCTCAAAAATGTCCAATAACAACCTGCAAGAAATGGGTCCAAATACACTCATTTCTATTTCCTAATTATACACTACTTTTATGTTCTCATTTTACTTGCTTCAATTGACTTTCTGCAAGACCATTAAAAATATAATATACACAATTATATATTTACTGTATATTTGGTTAATGTATATTAATCTATATTATGGAATTTGGTTGGTGTTTGTTTGTTAATTAGTACTTGGCGTGTGTGTATGTATATATATATACACACACACACACACATACACACATATGTCAGTTTCACTTTTGAAAAATGGCCAGGTCACATCGACAAGTACTAGTAAACAAACAAACACCAAACTGTTCCGCAACAACCCCCAAAACCACCCTGGGGGGGAAAAGAACCAGGGAGGGATGATTGGGAAAATCCTTCAGTAACAATGGACAATTAAAATTGTATTCCTGAGTTGAGAAATTAAATTTAATGAATGTAGAGTTCTGCAACAACAGATGGTCTTCTTATACAAAATACAAAGATAGATTCCTTGTTTGAAGACCGCCTGATCAAATGCCAGTGGTTATCAATTAGGAGCAGAGTGATGGTTAGTGAGCGGGAACATAAAAACACTGTCTCCCCCTCCACACACACCCTCTCTACCTTTACACACACACACACACACACACACACACACACACACACACACACACACACACACACACACACACACACACACACACAACACACACACACACACACACACACACACACACACACACACACACACACATACACACACACACACACACACACACACACATACACACACACACACACACACACACACACACACACACACACACACACACACACACAGTCTTCAAATCATATAGTTTAAGCACTATCTTGCCTGTGAGAATAAATGTAAAATCGTCCTACTCGCAATTGCTTTATATGCTTTATAGCAAGGTTTTTATTATACAACTTATACAACAGACGCTGATCTCCACCTCACCTGGGTCACAAAGTCGCAGAGAAAACAAATTAAATGCGCTGCATACTTTTCATATGAAAATTCAAACACCTATATATATATAAGCTTGTGCCAGATAAACATGATTTTCTAAATTATGTATAGTTAATTTAGTTTCACAAATCCATCAGGTGAGGTGAATCGTTTATCAAACAAAAAAGAAAGAAAAAAAAATTAAGTGATTGAATATGTAAATGAATAAATGAGAGAATGACTGCAGAAGGAAATGACCACAGTCATCTTCATATTTGCAATATGATTCTCAGGCTCCATAAATAGTAATGGAGTGTGGTAATATATACTACAGCCCAACTGGAGAGAGCAATTAAGAGGCTGCTCAGATTTAGTGGAAATGAAGCTACTTGCAAAAGCCAGGGAGGTAATTGTGAGACAGCCTTGATTGTTTTGTAAAAAGATGCTTTCCCTTTAACTTTTTAAACACTCCGGCATCTAGAGAGACTCTGTTTTAATGGAAATAAGTGAGTCTGGAAAAAAAAAAGGTCTAAGTTTTTCTCATTTATTTACTTCCCTAAATGCATTCTTAATCATATAAAAATTAAGGAAATAAGAATAATTAAAAAATGGAAAATTTTAGCACTTTCGGGAACGGCGAGGTCCTCGCGTCATTCTGCTTCAAAGAAAAAAGATAAATGATGATGCCATTAAAAAGTGAACTAATTAAGGAAGGCTTCTTTTAAGAACTCATTAACTGCAACCTCATTTACATAATGATGCATATTAATTAAGTTTTAATGAATCTGAATTTCCACCAAGCCGCTTTTCTTTGGCTGTGGAACAAATTGAACAAATTATTTAAAAGTGTTCTTGAGTCTACTTTTCACACCAAAGGGGAGAGAATGCAATCATTTGTAGAAAATCATATTTTTTTAGGCAGGCCCATCTGTTATTTTTTTTATTTTTTTTTATGTAATCATTTACCCTTTTTTTTCTAAACCTGGGAGATTTGTTGCATTTCCACACGAATCATGAGGTTTGTGATCAAGAGTAAAAACCCAAGAAAATAAATCTTAAGAAATAATAATGATCATTTATAGCGCATGTCCACACAGTCAACAAGTATCACCAGAGAGTGGCTTTATTTTTCTCCTACACAAAAGGTGTACAGGACCTACTTAATAAACAGGAACTTGTGCATATTATACATTTTATTTAACTAAAACTATCTAATAAAAAAATATAATATCAAAAAGCTGAAGACATCATAATTGGTTACCTTAAAGACCTCTATAGGACTTTTGTTGCTATCTGTTGCTGCAGAGGTGAAACTGGAACAAGAGAATGCATGTTTAACAGCACCAGCTGCCGCGATTTCAGGTGTTATTGTGGTGTGTGTGAGTGACTTAACACATGTGCTGCACAAACATCAGTATCATCTCCTTCCTTTCTGCATGCAAAGCTCTCTCTCTTTCTCTCTTCCTCTCTCTCTCTTTAACACTTAACGCTGCAACGCTACTAACATAAATCTGGGAATAAGCACAGCCCGTGGGACTGACAGTGCACAAAGTTTGGCGTTTTAGCCTTTTTTTTGGGGGGGGGGGGGAGGGAGTGGAGGTGAGAAAGGAAGAAAGAGAGAGAGAGAGAGAGAGAGAGAGAGAGAGAGAAAGAAAGAAAGAAAAAAGCTGATGAAAGCCATTGCATGATGCTTAATGCCAAACTCACTTGCGCCAAATGGAGCGACGGTGCCTCTCTCTCCCCTCCGTCTCCCAGATGCTGAGCTCCGGATGTGTCTCTGAGGTTAACCTGACACAAGCGACAGCTCCCCTCCCCGTCTGCCCGCCTCGCGCAGCCCCCTCTCGCTCCTTCATCCGTTTCTGGCGCTTTAAAGGAATCACCTTTCTGTGGCGGTAGGATGCCGGGGGTTCTTCTGACAGTGAGCACCTTCCTCAGGGGAGGTCAGGAGTCAGGGATTCAGATGAGGCAAGCTGGCGATGCAGTGTAACTGAAAATGGAAAGCAGATGTTAGTTAATTAGGGAAAATGTGACTGACAAGACTTGAGCGGCAAGGTACACGAGCTAGCCGGCACCGAGCAGCTGTTGTTGCCGACTTCATTGTCAGTCTCGTACACAAGTCACAACATCCCCACGGCGAAATGCGGCCGCGTACGCAGACAATTATCAAAATAGAATTAAGCTTGATTTAATCATACCCTCCTCTCCTTTGAGTTTTCGGCCACCGTCGGCCAGCCGTGCCGTTTTTCTCGCCTCCCTGTTTTCTTCCAGTTCATTTTCTGCATTTATTCCGTCGCCGCGGTGCTCCCAGGGCTGTGACTCCGCCGAGACTTGTGCTGAGAGGGTGGAGAGACAATAGAAGGGGGGGAAAAATTGCAGACAAAATAAAACATTCTTAATGAGCCGAACGCAGTAATCTTTCACTTCTCTCTTCTGCAGTAGGAGGACTTAGTGGCGGCGCTGAGATTTTTTGGTAAAGCGTTTCAGCGAAGTGAGAACGAAGAGGTGCAGAGCTCATCGCTTCGATTGTCATGGATCCTTGGATGGGAAAACAGATTAATATGCATCAAATGTGGCACTGAGGAAATCACGACGATCACATACTGATAGAATGCTCGCTTTACCCCTGACCTTCTGTGTGTATACATGTACAGTGGCCTCAAGATGTTTTTGGGAGCGTTCACCCAAAAATGAAGAATTTTGCCATCATTTACTCATCCTCATGACTTTCTTTCTTCAGTGGAACACAAGAAAATACTTCAGTTTTTTCGGAAGTCAATAGGGTCTAGTGTTGCTCCAGACTCCATTGACATTCATTGTATGAACCAAAACAGTTTCTTTAAAATATGTTCTCTGGTCTTCCTCGGCATAAAACAAAGTCATGAGAATGAGAATATGATGGACAGTCCCTTGGCAATGTACCACTCAAAATCCTGATAAAAAGGTGTAGACATTTTCATGTTGTCAAAACACCTCCATAGCTGAACATGACCGTATGATAAACTTCACCTGTGGTTATTCCACAAGAATACCTGTGTGAATTTGAAGGGAACTGACTTCATATTTCCACTGTAAAATCACCTTGAGACCTGAAAAGTGAATAAAGATGAAGTTAGCTCTGAGAAGAAAAGCCACACATATTTTGTTATCAAATGCAATGACATTCATAAAGTGTGACTAAAGTGTCTAAATATCGCGTAAGGCCACTGCACATTGTACAATTACAATCTCCCAGGAATTTATACCATAGCTTTTTTTTTTTTTTTTTCAGCGTCAAGCCCCCTTGGGTGACTCATGCAAAGTCTGAAGAAGATGTATAGGTTTAGACATCCATGAAAAATTCATAGAACTGGTGTGTTTGGATATGGTTACACTATTGTATTAAGGAGTGTATAATTTACAGGCTTGATCATTACTGGTTTGATAATCTGCTATTGATTTGTTTTATATCCTTTCTGTGCAATCTTGGTTTTCCAGTATGCTAAACACATGCAATAATACATTTTGTTGAAAGCACAAATCGATATATGCAGGATGCCCCCCATTATCTTTGGGGTGTTATTTAGTTTGGGGAGAGTTTAAACTATAAGTATTTCTAAACACTTTATTTAAAAGTCCATCTTCCATTTCTCTTTTACTCACCCTCATGTTGTTCCAAACCTCTATGACTTTCTTTTGTGGAACATTGGGGGAGTCACTGGGGACTTTTCAAATGACAGTGGACCTCTTTTGGACTTCTGATTTATAATATCATCTTTTGTATTCCTCAGATGAAAGAAAGTCATACACGTTTCGAACAAAAGCCTGATTTTCAGTTTAGGGTGAACTATCTCTTTAATGCACTACAAACACTTATTATATCCATTTCTAATTTTGACAGCACTGTTAGTGCAAGAACACACTGCAGAGCGCCAAGCATTTCTCTAAACCTTCTTCTCGTGCCTAAATCTGGGCATGTTACGTGAATCTCTGGTCAGCAATATTAGCCTGTGAAATTGATGAATTGCTAGACATTAGCCCCATTCAAACAACAGATGTTAATTCACTTCAGATGTGAATTATCTGATCATTTGTGTCAGGAAGCATAATATGAATGACACAGATTATCTGAAATTCAGCTCTTCCCCTGGTAGACACAACGTCCTTTGTCTCCTCAGGTAGAGGGCTCTGGAGTTAAGGAGGCAAACTCCAGAATGTTCCATTAGCCAGCCGTGTCTCTAAACATCTCATTAGGACCTCGACATGGCCCGCCTTGGGCTCTGCTGTGGAGAGCGATTGCTTTGCTCTTTGATGAGGAAATATTAGTTATCCTGGCTCTGGATCCGTACACATATGTCCTTTTGTTTGGTGTCATTAACCAAGGACACCGGAAATATCATAATGGCCTCAGTTCTTAAGGTTGCATACACATGTCTGAATGATAGCATTTACTGTATAACTATCACGACTACTGTATTTCTAAATCTAAAGTGTGGTACAAAAGACTGAGAACACATAAAAAAACTGGATTTCAAATGTAAAACTGTAAACAGCGAAACATTATGATGTAAATTAAGACATTTCTTGGTCACTAATCAAATAAGAACATTTGTGACATTGATCATGTGACTCTGCTTTCTTGCTTCTGCTCAAGATGCTCTTTGATCATCTTAAAGTCACCATGAAACAGAAGTTAGATCTTTTCTTTTCTATTGTAATGTATTTCCGAGTGAAACGGCTTTTTGAGAATTTGGATGGTGCCTTAATTTTGTCCTTTGGGAAAGGATTGGATCGGTGTCATTTGGTAGCGCTGCGATCCCATGTGAGTGACAGGTTGTCCTGCTCTCGTGCCAGTAACACATCATCAGAAAAGAGATACCATTGCAAGAGGGAGGGGAAGTTATTTTGATTAACGATCATACAAGGGCACCTTAATAAAAAAAAAGATGTCTACCGATAAACATTCATAACAAATACTGCAATATAACTGTGTATAAAACATATGAATCAAATGGTTATTCATATATTTAATATGCACTACTTTAATGACAAGACCATGTAATGCAGCTGTTGTGGAAAAAACAAATAAGAATACCAGTCAAAGGAGCAATCGTTCTCCCACGTTTAAAGCTCGCCTAACTTGGAAACTCAGCACAGAGTTCCCCAGTAGTAAATATGACGTGTCTAATTTCATGTCTAATTTCCTACTAGGAAACTATTATTTGCCATAATTCCGATTGCACGTGAAGGTAGCATTAATACGGTTGCATTCACACACACAGAGTTTGCTTATTTACAAGATTGCCAACCTCATTCGATAATCTCATTCACGGGAGCCCCGCGCTGTGTGAACGGAAGTGTAGTAGACAATTGTCCGTCGAGTACAATGCAATCTCGTTGCGTGTTTTATATGCGGGAATTTGGTAACTCACACAGACAGAGATATGAAGAGCTGTCTGAATGTTCTAGATCCAATAAGAGCTGCTCCCGCCAGTATTGTAGACAGCGTGAATATCCAATCATAGTCGATGAACTCGCGTCTCGTTTAGACTCTTGCTGTATCAACTGTGACGTCGCCATCTTTGATTTATACCTCAGTCAGTGTCACTTTGGTTGCTGGTGATATGTATGGCTAGCTAGAGCTAGAGTCCCTTATTTATTTAGCAACTTGACTAGTGCATTTAAGCCGTTATGCGAATGGGACAGTTCGAAAGTCCCACTTGTTATTAAATAGGCTACGGTTGTCAATCCCAAACTGACTGTGCATTCTGAAATGAATGGTAGTCTACTTATATATTCATTATAGGCTAAATGAAAATTGCTTACTTTTAATAAATACTACTAATAATATATATTATGTGTTATATTATATATGTGTGTGTGTATATATAGTCTCAGTCTTTTGGACCCCCACTGCAGTCAGTCCCCACTGCCCCAGATTCAATATAAGATAGAAAGAATGCTGTGTTCCATGAACTAAGAGCACCACGCTGGTAAGAATGTGTTGTTAATCACCTCCGTCTTTGTTATTTCTGCGGTTGAATCCTTTTCAGCTCAGCTGATTTGATCAAGGCACCACCGTTTCCAGACTTTGAGCAGTTTCTCTTTCCCTCCCTCTAGAGAAAAAGCATTTACTGAGAATCCAAAAGAAAAATATGGTGTTAGAACCTCCCCTTCCTTCAACACAGTCTCGTGGGAGCCGAGGAAAGGTATCAAAACAAAGAAAATCAAAAATTTCAGACTAGATAATAACTTGGATTACAAAGAAGTGCGCAGCCCGAAGAACTGGTAATTGGGTCAAGAGTACTTCATGTGCAGAGAATGAAAATAATAAGATGAGATAAAAACAGATAAGATTAGAAATATATGAAACCTTGCGCTTGTTAACTTTGCTTAAGATTGGCGTGCTTCTGTTAACCCATCCTTCCACAGTGTTTTTTAAACTCATTTTCACAATGCGATATGTCTAATTACACAATATGTTCATCAATGTAAGCATTGGTCTTCCTTTAGGTCTCTTGAGTATACATGTAGCATCAGGCCACAGTCCATCCTGGTTACTTCGATTGTCGCTTTTGGACCATGTGTCCTTTTAACTCCCACAGCGTCGTGGCCAGACCGTAATGTCTTCCTGTCCACTATAGCCACAGCCGGCCCCAGGGGCTATCTAAGCCTCGTTGGCAGGCTTGAATCCCAGAATCCTCTAAATAGAAATAATTGTCCCTGACAATCGCTGTGTGCTTTGCTAATGCTTGTGACAGAACTTTTTTGTCGTTCTGACGCCCACGAGCCTGGCTAGCGATACATGTAGAATATGCTAAACTATGTAATCTCAGCCCTGATTAATAAGTGCCACGAGTGCTCACGCTGGACGCTAATGGCTCCATTCAGCAGTTGTGTGACCACGCTGGAAACCGTGGGACCTAATGTCTTGACATTATTCCACTTGACCACTCTCGAGTAGGATGATGATGACCTTAATTGTGATAATTTAGCCTGCCTGCTTATATAAATCTGTCCTGAATGTCGCTCATATAATACAATCTGTTATCTTTACTCATTAAAAAGCATGAAAAAGTATGCTATGTGTTAAATTTTTATTTTAGCATTTTATTGAATTAACTTTTTATTTTATTTTTTATTAACATTTAAAACATTTTTTTAATTATTTATTTTTAAATAATAGCTAATTGCACCTAATGCAATGTGTGCAATCTAAATGTGTGTTCAACAAACCTAGTCGGGATCCTTTGGTTAGTTAGAGCGAAGTGTCAAGACCATAGTAAATATGCAGACCGACATACAGGCTCTACAGTAAATGTGATTTAAAAGGCATAGTGGATCGTTTTGGTCAATTTATAGGTTCCAGTCATTTTTGAAGTTTGCCTCCTTCAGTTGTTTCATTCTTTCACCTCTTCTTGTCTTTCCTCCGAGACTGCGCCACTAGTGCTGCAGAGCAAATTTGCAGGTGGTGCAGTGCACCTGTGGCAGACGCTAAATACAAGCTAACAAAAGACCCAAACAAACACATTCAAAAGCAACTCTCCTCAATTTTCCAAACGACTTGTCCATTTTACGACAATACTTTTTTCCCGTTTTTGTGCCAAGCCAGTCTTTTTTTCTCCCCCCTTCTAGTCAAGGCAATCACCTCTCTCATATACATCTGTACAAATTGATTTCCTCTTTACAAGAGAAGATAAAGAGCACAGCAACAGAAATACCTGTAAGTGAGGTATAATTACTGAGAGAGACACCCCCTACTGAGTCCATTCAGCAAAGTCCCAACAACATGCATTTAAAACCTCAATAGCGCTCGACGGCCTCGCGAATAAGCCAGAGATTTGATTAAAATTACAGCTCTTTTGCTCCTACTTCATCTATTAAGATAAGCATCTTGTTCAGGACATTTTTATATATACATATGAAGAGGGCTGGTACAATTTAACAGTTTTCTCCTGCTGCTCCATACAAAAGGATCCCTGAGGGACCCCACTTCACTCTCACCTGTACAAAGCGGTTGGTGTCAGAGTGGCAAATGGCCATATTCAATAATATTCAGGAGCTCTATCTCTGACAGAGTGACTAAAAGAATGTGTGGCTCCATTGTTCGCTTTTTAACGTGTAATGTATCTGCAGTGGCCTCAACATCTGTCACTGGAGTTGTAATATGTGTAATAGTTTTTAAATATTGTATGACTTTTGGATCTCTTTTTTTGAAATCTGGCAATGTATGGGTTTGGACATAGTTATATGCATAATTTGGAATAGTTCACTCAACAATGAAAACTCTGTCATTTACTCACTCTTATATGTTGATCCACACCTGTATGACTTTCTTTTTCTCCGAACGCAAAAGTTAAGATTGATTAACTGTTGGTCTCTCTTTTCCATGCAATGTATGGGGACAGATGCTTTCAGGACTCAAAAGCACAATAAAACTATTATAAATGTGGTCCATATGATTTGCACACTATACTCCAGGTCTTCTAAGTCATTATATTATAAATTATAGCTTTGTGAGAAACAGATTAAAATGTATGTTGTTATTCACTGATAATCTTTGCCACCAGATCATAAAAAAATCATTAAAAAAATTACTTCAAGAGAATGATTAATTCATGAATCGGACATCACTGTTTCTCTCATTTACCTTTGAAAGATTTGAATTATAATGCAGAAGTTGTATGGATTTCTTTTTACCATACTTTAATAATGATTTTATTTCTTTTCAGTTTTTTAAAAAGTTAGAGAGTGTCAGTCCCTCGTTTTTTGTAGTTGAATGTAAAAGAGTTGATCAAAATGGATTATTGTGCATTTGGCAGAAGACAGAAAGTCATATGAGTTTGGAACAACTTGAGCATGAGTAAACGAAGACAGCATTTTCATTTTTTGGGTAAACTATTCCTTTTCATGACAAAACAATCCAAATATTGTGAGGTGATGACTACATTACATGTCTCATTTCAGTTTTCAATGATATTATAATTAGTTTGTTTTGTTTTAGGTCATTTTTGGCAGCTGTAGTGGGAACCGGAAATAACATAATTTTCAGCTCAAAATACGTTGTAAGTAAGAAAAGGAAAAGGTGCAACAGTTCTGGAGAGGATAAAGCGAGAGGCAAGAAGTTTTATGCACTTTTACCTCATATTTTGCAGGTGACAGATATGTCAGGACCTAAAAACCCTGCGGTACAGCGTTTTTCTTCCACTTAAAGAAGGAGTTTCTTAAACCAGAGAGCACACAGACAACCCGAAGGACTTGTATTTTTAACAAAGCATTTCTCTTTTTAAAATATCTTCAAGTAGGTTCACCTCATCCCTCCGAGCTTTCACGCTTTTCTTTTGTATTAAAATTTTTGGAGGGAAAGGCATGAAGCAAAACAAGAGCAGAGGGCTGTTTTTCTTTTTTAGTGGTGAGCTGATCCTAGGTATTGTGAGTTTCGCGATGTCTAATGATCCACTGACGGTGCTGTTGTGTCCCGTGAGGCCTGGTTTGAGTGACTTGTCTGATGTGGTGAGCTTTTAATGGTACATAAAAATGAAGTCACGTAATAAATGAGAGGGAGAGTGAGAAATAGGGGAAGGGGGTTTAAGAAAGACTGTCCTCTTATGACAGTCATGCTTTCCTTACACTGCTTGTTCAAATGTTATGCTTTTTAATAGTTAAACGGTTACTACACAAATAAGATTGAAATAATTGGCATGACTCTTCCATCTATTTGCATATAAATACATTTAAATACTTAGTATCTGTCACTGCCTCATAGGATCAAACAATAAAAGAGGGCATGATAGAAATGGGTAGTAATCACTTCGCAGTGTGATTCCCTTGAACCATATTCTCTAGATTTTCATGGTTTATTTATAGATGTTTTTGCATGTGTGTGTGATGTGTAAAGCAGTGATCAGGGCCTTAGATATAGAATGTCCAGAGTCTATTTAAGGAGGAATTACTTTAAGATGGCATTTGGAATTTCTGATGGGGCACATGTGCTTCACTCTAAATGTTACACTGCTGACTGGGTTCTATTGTCACCATATATTAGGTATTATCATTCCTCCTTCATTTTTGGCTGCAGTATGTCTGTAAGATAGATAGCATATCTATTTGTTATAATGGTTGAATTAAACATTTTAGCCGAGGAACACTGTGATCCAGCATAGGGTGTATAGCCTTCACCCATAGCCTGCATAGTTTCATTTAAAAAAAATATTATAATAATTTTAAGATCTCACTGAACACATCTGCACTTGCCATCACTGCATACTATAAGGAAATGATTTGGTAATGATTCACTGATTTGGTTATTTATGGTCATCTCTCAGGATTCCGGGGCAGCAGCAGTCAATTCCACAGTTGTACTTGTACAGATAAAATAAGACAAGAGGTTGTCCATGTTCACAGCAAAAAAAAAATCCACCCAACCTGTAGGAAACACAGACTTAAACAGAAATGGAACAGTGTGGAAATCAAATTGTGTGGAAGAAAATCTAATGCCTGTGTTTAAATGTGTCACAACATTGGCGAAATATATGGTTGCACTCTGTCTCATTATCTTACTCTTACTCCGATGGTGTTCATTTCCTTAAAACAATCACTTAGAATAGTATATTCAGTAGTATCTCTGTATTTTCCTTAGCTTTAAAACTGACAGTTACTTAAATACACTGAACACTTCTTTCCTCCTCTTGAATTCCTTTATACACCTACGAAAAAAGCAAGTCGTGATGGAGCAGTCAGACCCATAACATAGGTCTGTATCCGTTACATTTCTTTTCTTCCAGTTACTACCTGCCTCTCCAATGCACTCTTTGTATTCAGCATATGTAAGACTAGCAGATTGCTTGGCTGTTCTCTTGTGGAATAATCAGTGCCAGAGCAAATGCATCTGCTTCATGATAACCATTCTCAACGTGAGCAAATGTCTCTGAGGTTGTCCAACACATCCACCTTGAAATGTAGCTGATTCACTGAGGCCTTGGCTCTCAACATCAGAGAGTTGTGATAAAAATGAGCTTGTTTTTTTGTTTAGTTTTTCCCACAGGCCAGCTTCTGTTGTGTGGCTCTGAGAGAGGCAGAGACAGAACAACCACACTGGCTGCTGTATCTTCAATTAAGGCCAATTAGACAAGTTTGTGTATGGAACCAACATTGTGTATTTAACCAATTAAACAGGTCATTTCATTTGTATGTTAAAACTTTATGTGGGAAATTAAACATGAAAAAATTAAATAAAAAAATTCTTAGTAAATACATCTTCTGGGTCTAGTGAAGAAAACTATTTTTGTCTTCGTCTGTCATCACCAAGCCCTTCTTTTTAGGCAATCGAAAGAAAGAAGAAAATACGAAAAACGTTGTCATGAAACTCTATGGCACAGGCTGATAGGTCCTTAACTCAGTCTGTTTGCAATCACATCATTCTCTACATTAGCAGCCAATGAGCTCGCTGCTCAACTTTAAAATACATGGCCCATGTTTGCTGTAACATTTGCAGCGTGCTTCAGAAACCCTCCACCTTCCCCAGCTCCACCTGTATTGATGTGTGCTTTGTACAGCAGCAGCATATTTTATTTGGCAGTAAACATTTACATAGCAGCGTGTTGCGTATGTATTGGCAGTAGCAATAACCATGAACAGTAGCAGTGTAGCAGATTTATTCCGCTAAGACCAAACATATCAACATTGTCATATCCATTACCATGCTAAACACTCCAAGGGCCCTATTTTAACGATCTGAAACGCAAGTGTCAAAGCGCAAAGCGCAAGTAACTTTGTGGGCGGGTCTCGGCGCTGTTGCTATTTTCCCGGCGGGATAAATGACTATTGCGCCAGGCGCAAATCTAAAATGGGTTGGTCTGAAGTAGCTTCATTATTCATAGGTGTGGTTTGGGCGTAACGTGAAATAAACCAATCAGAGCGTCATCTCACATTCCCTTTAAGAGCAAACGCGCTTTTTCCATAGCGGATTGCTATTGTAACGGCGGATTTGCCAGGCGCGCGCCAGGAGCGGTTCACAGCCAAGGAGAGCAACGCTCTCGTCACGGCCGTAAAAGAGAGAAGTTACATTGAAATGGAGAAACCCACCCAAATTAACTTCGGTTAAACAGGCGTATGATAATTTGGGTAAATGTGTAAGCTAGATGTATGCTTTTATAATAAATAGTCTATCTATCTATCTATCTATCTATCTATCTATCTATCTATCTATCTATCTATCTATCTATCTATCTATCTATCTATCTATCTATCTATCTATCTATCTATCTATCTATCTATCTATCTATCTATCTATCGTAATAATGTATTCAAAAATGAAAACTGCTGCTTCTGTGTAGATGAGAGAATCAAAGTGTAGGCTATGTGCGTTGTGCACACGCTACATTGATTATGGCCAAGCATGCGCCCTTAAAATAGCATATGAATAACATGCGCAACGCGCCACTGACTTTAAACTATTTTTTCCTGGTTAGTGGCGCAATTGTTTTCTAAACCTGCAAAATAGCATGAATGAACGTTTGCGCCGGAACACGCCTCCTCTTTGCGCTGAACCGCCCCCGGGAGCGCAAGTGTATTTCCTAACTTACCGACGTGCTTCTGTGGAGGGAAAAGTCCGCTTTGCGCGGGTGCAAAATAGGAATGATACATGCGTCGGTGTACAAAGTCACTTGCGCTGGGTGCAAGATAGGGCCCCAAGAGTTGTAATGACAGACACATTTTTTTTATGAAATGGCCTTTACTGAATGTGTGAACTGTGTGATAATGTTTACAATAATCCTTAGAAATAGAACTGAGCCAGTCAGAGATCAGCCGATAGTTTCAGATAAGAAGTTATATTGTGTCAAAAATACTATATAATCCCTTTAGGCTCATGTTTCTAAAAAATAAAAACACAGCAAGTGAATTTAAGCAGATATTTAGATGACTAAGCTTCAATGGAAATGTTAGAGGCATGGTACCGTATAGCTCAGCACTTTCAGAGAGCACACGTGGCGTTCTTCAAGAAGACTGAATGAAATGGCATCATAAACATATGCTTTTATTTTGCATTTTATGGTTTCAAATTGCATTCTCAGAACCGGCACCCCCCATATCTCATTTCTTAAGCGCATGCAGGCAAGAGTGAGGCATTGTGACAGTGACCATGTGCAGTCAATGGGAAAGGCCCCTTTGTCTGCCCCGCTCCCTGTCACGGAGGGTCACGCAGGCTTACCCTCGGAATAAAGCCCTGGCCATTGTTATAATTTGCATTGATGCATAGAGAAGCAGATAGGCTGCTAACAGAGGTTATTCGGAGCAAGGGTGTCTTTGCATGGAAATGCATGCTCAGGACGGACAGTATGCGTATTTCTCTCACACCCCCTTCTCCTGGCAGCGGTGTAGGCCTCTTCAAGGTCACTGCCAAGGACATTGGAGCCAATTAGTATGCAGATCAGGACCTGATATGGTTTAAGGGTATTGCTCTGATGCAATCACATTAGTTAGGCCAGTAAAGAATCCTCAGCTTGACCTCAATCATTGCAGCCACAGGAGAAGGTGAAGAAAGAATAGAGGAGGGTCTGCAATGTCCTGATGCTTCTTCTGTTCTCGTACCCGGCATCACCATGGTCTTCACTGTAGGGGACGTGCATTTTTTTACTTTGCTTTCGATATTCAGTGAATGAATTTATTAATATTAAGATTCTGTTGATGCTTTCATTTCATTTTATACTATCCCTCGGAATCAAACCTACAACCTTGGTGTTTATTGTGTCATTATCTATCAGTTATTCAATTACAGTGCGGTTCAAAGCCCTGGGTGCAATGGTGAAAAAGGCTTCAATTTTGCTGCCTAATATTTGCTGTCTAATTTTTCAACTTTGCTTTCACTATTCATTAAATCAATTTATCAATATTAAGATTACTGATGCTCTTCCTTCCTTCCTTCCTTTCTTCCTTTCTTCCTTCCTTCCTTCTTTCCTTCCTTCCTTCCTTCCTTCCTTCCTTCCTTCCTTCCTTCCTTCCTTCCTTCCTTCCTTCCTTCCTTCCTTCCTTCCTTCCTTCCTTCCTTCCTTCCTTCCTTCCTTCCTTCCTTCCTTCCTTCCTTCCTTCCTTCCTGCCTTCCTGCCTGTCTGAGAATCGAACCCACAACCTTGGCCTTTGTGTGTCTTGCGTCATTATCTACCAGCTTTACCGGTTCATTATCTACCATTAAAAATGGACAATTACAGTGTGGTTCAAAGGATTCTATTTTGCTATCTAATTCAATCAAACACAAATAAATTTGAATAAAATCTTTTTTTATTTTTTTTATGATAATATTCTAAATCCTAAAACTTATTTGTTTTCCAGGTTTAAAATGCTAAGTTAAAATCCCAGATTTCAAATGTGGTCACAGACTTTTGGACCCACTGTATATCTAACTGTTAAATGCATAATCTGTACACTTAATATGACCAAAAAAAGGTTTGTAAATGTAAATGCTCATTGCATAGTGTGCACTGTGTGGGGCTTCTGTTGTGCTGCGTAAACATGATTTCTGACCGAGCTCGCTGTTCCCCTGGTGGTCTGGTGCCTGGTCCGAGCCGGTCTGCTGTGGCCTTAGAGGCTAGAATGCAATTTACTACCCCCTTTTTCTTTCTTTAAATCTGTGTCCGGGTTGTAAATTTCTTCCAATTCTCGCTCTTTCGCTCCTTCTATCTTTCTCCCCTTGTCGGAATTAATGAGATCAGGTTTGATCAGGGCAGCCGAGTGTTCAGAGAGAAATCTCACAAGCGCCTTGTGTCCTGTAATAGAATTTGCATCTAATGCATACATAAATCAAACATCTTTCTGGACATTTTCATATGCATAATGTCATTTCATCCTGTTTCTTTCTGAGTGGGGTGCTGAAGGAGAGGAGGGGGTATATGTAGGTGGCTGGGGGGATTGTAGTCAAGTAGAGAGGTGATTTTTTTTTTTTACTCTCCTTTTTAACTTCCCTTTAAAGGTTTTCTTTTTGCTGACTGTGTGTTCAGTGCGTTACAGAGATTACAGATCTTTTGGGGTTTTCTTGTCAGGAACTTTTATCGTGAAGGGGATTGTTGTATGTTTGGGTTGAGTGTGCGCTAATATGTATAAAACATGAGATATGTGTATTTTTGTGCGTGTGTGCAAAGATTGGAGAATAAACATGCTTTGTATATGCATGCATCCACCCACACATGTGGATGTGCACATGTATTTTTCTGAGAATGTATGTGTGTGCATGTGTATATTTGTGCTGATGGCATGTTGATAGAGAGACCAAGGGATGGGGTTGGCCGATGCTACAATATTTATTTCTTCCACTACCCTAGTCTTTGGGGCTTTGTAATGCAAATGCACAAAAGAATAGGAAATTCAAAGTGTCAAGATTTTTTTTTTTTTTTTTTTTCAAGAACAAAGTGATGAGGTATCTTGATTGTCCTCATTGTTTGGTACTTCCTTGCTAACAAGGCTTTACTTTGTAGAAATCACATTTGCAACCATCATAATTTGCATGTCTAAGAAGGTACTTATACTACACTTAGTACCTACACCATACGGCAGATTTACTGTATATATGCAGTAGAAATATCGGTTAGGTACGCAATATTAATTTATAGCAAGCATTACTACCATCTGGAGTAACGTTCTGTTGGTTTACATTTGAGACCTTCATATCTGACAGTGGTCTTGAGTGTTTAACATGAGCGTTATTGGCTGCCAGATCACTGGCTTAACCTTGCGAGGCTCCGGTTTTAAAATACATTTGCATTTTCTCACAGATTTATGAAACAGTTTTCACTTGATATTACATTCATTCCGCTCATGAGCGAGATTGTCCATAACTCACCAGAAGATGAATCTGTTTTCCCACCAGAAGTAATTAAATATCATATTTTCACTCAGAAAGTTATAATAAATCACTTTTTATGTGAGCAGAATCCTTGGAGATCGCGCACACGTGTTTCGGTGATGAAATAAGCTCAAATGTGGATGTGGCTCCCTACCAGAAAGAATTAAGCGCTGGCGATGAGCCAAGCTACAGAAAAGAATCAAATCTCACAAAAGAAGCCATTCGCCTGTTTATATCCAGCATAACGTCCGGGTGTGAATGTTCGTAATTTGCTTGTTTTGAAACACACTGTCCCTTAGCATAGGCTCTCTGAAGGCCTCCATGCCCCACTTTCACACGATCTACATTAATATCTTCAAATATTAATTGGACCCATGAAGCCATATGAGTCGGCACCCTTGCATGTCGGCTTGTCAAGCGCTTGGGCTGAGGATGGGCTGACGTGCCGGCCACGAAAAAAAGTTTCCATGCTAAAACAATGGCATTAACGCCAATCAAGATGACGCTTATGAGCCTTATTAAATGATATGTAATGCTCAGCATCCTTTGCGACTGCTCTGCCCATTAATGTAAACCACTTCTGACCTCTTGGGTTTCTTAGCACCATAATGTAATGTGATTATGAGTCCAGTCTCATAAATAATAAAAAGGGCTAGCAGCATCATTTATGTATTTACATGATGATAATGTGTTGCTCCTTGGTTTAACTGATATAGATTAAAAAGTAATGTGCTTTTATGAAATTTTTTTGCACTGGAGGAGAAGCCATATGAATCAGACGTCTGCAAACATGGTTTAAATACTTTATAAAAAATGACTATGCATATGTTTTTTGTTTTTTTTGTATTAAAGTGTAATTAATAGTGCAGCAATGAGGAATTTTTTTAAATTAAATTCTGTACAAGTTCATATGATACCATCTGATTTAATGATTTAATAAAGTCACTCAAAGGTAAGATCGAAGATGTTTTATTGTATTTTTTCATGCTCAAAATGTAAAGATATTGAGTATAATCGAGGGAACTACACATTGCCCAAAACCCCGTTAAAATGTTCTAAACGTTTTGCACAATTTCGAGTGTTCATGTAAGCCCTGTTGAGCTTCACGATTTCATTTCAAGTTTACACTCATTTGGGTGACTCGTCTTGCACATTTCCTTCCATTTAACCAGTTAGGCTTTTCCAGAGTAATCGCTCATCTCATAGTTTCTGAATAAACAAATGGATGAGCGAGTACAGTATCTGTTTGTATTGTGTATCAGAACGATTCTGCGCGTTGATCATTATCTTCTATTCTCATCACAAAATCATCATCCACTGCAAACAGACTCTTTAAGGTCTCTCTCATCTGCAGTACTTTAGTTTTTTTTATCTTCCTCTGCCTGTTCATTTGATTCATTAGCATACAGATAGTGCTCTCCAAAGATATGTCACGCTAGAGGTGTCCTCATTGCAAAGCAAGTCTTATAAAGGTACTCTATATCTGTGACTGTGAGTTGTTTCTATTTTTTCCTCCGGGAATGCTTTGTTCTCTCATGTGGGAGCGACAGTCACTAATCCTTCATTAAACGGCATTGTCAGCAATTAAACAGGAACTGCATTTAATGGCTGCTGACCAGCAACACAGTGAAATTGTAATTAATTTCTTTGTGCTTGAATTAAGGATGTTTTTCAAAGCACAAGCCATTCACTTTCATTTTGTTTTTTTTTGTTTTTTTTAGGTCTAAATGTAAGGTTTTCTGCATTATGTGCTGTATTTTGTGAATGAAAAGCGAAATCCTGAGATACATTTTTGAGTTAAACCCAAATGTCATCATTAACTGAATCATGTTGTTTCCACGTCATTACTTGAATATGGTACTGTGGAATTCCATTCGATTAAAAAATGTTACGCGGAAATTTAACTATTTTATGAGGTGGCGTTTTTGTATGAATTAATACGATGTGAATTGTACAAAAAGTACGAATGAGATTTATTCATACGAATTAGCCACTCATTCACCAAAATGTAAATTGGTTATGAGTTGCAATGAGATTGTGTTGAAAAAAATAATTTATATTTTTGGAGCATCTTTGATGTAAATTTTGATGTGACAATGAAAATCTGTGATAATTATGAACGCTACATTTAGTTTAACAAGCTGATGAAACACATAAACCGTTTTGACACATTCTTCTCCTTTATTCAACTTTCCTGAAAATAGGTAAAACACTTAAATTGCTGGTCCCTGATGACAAAGCAGACACAGGAATATGCAGATAGATTTATCGAACTAGCCATACGTGGCCGTCTTCCTGGTCATGTAATGAAGGAAATATACACGGCGAGTGGTCAGAGAGCTCCCGCGGCTTAATGACAGTGGATATCTCTCAGACAGGCCCTGAAATATTTGCTCGGGAGACTCTCCGAGGGTTTCAATCTCCCACAAATCCATTTATATGTTTGCAGCTGATTTATGGCCTTATTTTAACTGTCTCCTACATGCAAATGCAGGAGGCCGCTTAGAAATATACATAATGTGATTCTCAGGGTCATCCCTCCTGCCTGTCAGAACGCATTCCAGCCAGGGAGAGTGGAGGGTCTGGGGGAATTGCTCTTTCCTAAAAGGAGTCAGGAAGTGGCCAGGCGATGCTACCTTCCTGCCCTCTTCTGTAAGGAGCTTGTCATTAAGAGAAAATGGCTATAGCCAATGTGTATTAAACATTCAACATATACAACATAAACTTAGGAAACAGTGGCTTGTCTTACACCTGTCTTTTAATGATGGGGGAGGGGGAGGAGGGGTGAACTATCCCTTTAAGAAAAGCTAGAGAAACTGATGCAATGTTGTTGAGCGATTTTGCCTTTGTTATGTGAAACTACAGATGGAGAACTTGCCATGTGATGGGCTTGTTTACATTCAGACAAAGCTACAGATGGCTGAATTTGCATGATGTGTAGAAACATCATGAAGAGATTCTCATATCAAATCTGAACATGAAAAGCCAGCAGAAGCCAAACGGGATCCTGATCAATTTCCAGTTTCCTAAGCCTCTTTCCTTAAATAAAACTCCTTCTATCCGTCATTCTGATCATTCAGAAACAGGGAGAAAATGACGCATAATGCTATTCCAACCTTAATGAGGCATTTACGTCCATTGGTTTGTTAGAGCAATGCACTACTTGCTTCTGCAGGTCATTAAATAACAAATGAAAAAAAGTGAAGTGCAGAGAATGCACTGAATCCAAATGTGTCCATATTTTCAGGTCATAGTGGTGTAGCTTCATTAAAGACATCTGTCATGGAATGTGTCATCACTGAACGCCTTCGATGAGCAGTACATTTTTTTTATATAATTCAACTTTTATGACTTAAAGCGGGTGTTTTCAACCTTTAAAGACTTAATGACTCCTCACTCAGACTCAATATTTTATTATACTATATAAATATTTAATCATTAATTAATACATATATAATAAATTATTTTTTATTCAAATATTTAAAAAAAATAAAGAAAATCCTATCATTCAATCAACTACTTGAAAAGTCTGGCTTTAGTCACTGTCTTACCTCATGATGTTCCAATGTTATGGCTTGTCATTATTATTATTTTTTTAATGTTATATTGTATAGCAGTTTAGAATGATATATATGATGTATGATAACTCTTCCATGTCCATCACATACACCAAAATAAAATCGCCTCAACATACTGTATCTAATTGGAGAATATTTTAAGTGAATCTCTGTTTTTACTCCATTCCTGTTCCTAGGAGAAATTAAGTATTCCATTCGCTGCATACATTTTCAGGTCTTACTCATGCGACACTCAGGGGTGTTGAATTTTTTATGACAAAAACGGTCTAATAATTGTTGAACAGATGTATTGTTGAAGAGTGGGCTCCAGCAGACCTCATAAAACAGATTTAACATGTTAACCCTGGCTAGCCCTTAAATGACATGCAAAAAAGGAGGAATGAATGCTGAAACTATGCTATGTTAGCAAATTGTTCTTTAATTGTCAACACATCTAGCAAAAGAATGCGCAGTTATTACACTTATATATATATATATATATATATATATATATATATATATATATATATATATATATATGAAAAAAAAAACATTTAGAAGTCAATGAACACTAATCTGGTGGCATTTAGAACCATTTTTACAGTGAAATACTTACCCTGAAAAATCTTTAAGCATTGATTTTTGTTTTGGCAGTTGTGAACACCATTGACTGTTGTGTTAAGACACTCAATGCAACATTTCCTATTATTTAAATATTCTCAGCATAAAATTCCATTTTTGAGATGGTAAGTCAACCTTATGTGTCAGAAACAAGTTATGGGTCTTTTTGGCTCAGTGGGACTAGAATTAGGTGGTGTGCCAGTGGCAACATTTGAGTTCCTTCATCTAATTTAGGTCTTTTTTCACTCCCTGACTTGCTGCATAATTTAAGACTGACCCATGCCTGTGCCGATGGCACTGAAGTTTTGACCCATGGTTTGCTTTAATCAGATTCAAAAATACATGAGTTACATGTCAACTGAACTTCCCTCATGTTTACATAATAGGCATCAGCTCTAAATTAGCCCACTTCCGAACTTGACATGCATCAGGAGGCTCCGGGAGGCTTTGAGGGTCTGGATAAACATTATCAAAGGTCATGAATTTAAGTCAACTTATTCCCTTCGATGTTAGTCCACTTTCCATCAAGTTTTTCCTCCACTCAGCCTCTTTAGCAGAAGACCTATTTCAAATGGCCCTGTCGCTGTTATAATGAAAATGACTGGAAAATGAGTTAAATTAGTTACAGTATATTTTTATTGCATCAATTTGAGGCCAGTTGCATATAGCCATCATTTTAAGACTGAGTCTTAACAACTAGTATGACCAACTAGCAGTTAATGGGTTAATCATTCTAACTTTTCTGTGTCAAAGTAGACCAAGCTACGTTTTTATAAAAAGGTATGAACAGTCTTGAAGAAAACAATTAGATAACGTACTCGGTTACTAACGTAACCTCGGTTCTCTCTAGAAGAGGGAACGAGTACTGCGTAAGATATCTTACGCTAGGGGAAAATCCTTTTTCCGCGAGATATTGAAGCCAAAAATTATCCTTAATTTTGTAATAATGCAAAACGCGTTGCGGCAGCATGCAGACATAGGCGAGGCAGCTCGCGCGCCTATTGGCTGCTCTGCGGCAACTGCAGCAGCCTATCGAGCGAGGCCTGGCGCCAGACCCAATCAGGGCACTTCGCGCCCGCTGCGTCACGTCCCGCCGAAATGGGCGTGGTCTAGGCCTATAAATACCGCTCGCAGGCAGCTATTATCTGGTTTTTCATCATCGAAGCAACCAGAGCGTGTGCAGGCACGGCAAGATACGCAGTACTCGTTCCCTCTTCTAGAGAGAACCGAGGTTACGTTAGTAACCTAGTACGTTCTCTTACGAGAGGTCTCTCGTACTGCGTAAGATATCTTACGCTAGGGGACCCAATGCAAAACGCAGTGCATGCTGAGATCTGACACCAAAGACCCAAGGGCGAAAGCCCGGGGTACATATAGTGCACAATCACTCAGGGAACTCACAGGGAGTCCGGGAAGAGGGAGGGGCGAAGCCGCACTCTTCCACATATGGCAGCGTCGCTTAGACGCGAATTTCATCATACAGACAGGGCGGGGTACGGCCTGAACTGATGGGGAAATGTGGGTCTTACACAGTTTGCCCAGGCACATCTCGTGCTGCTGCTTTTCACTGTCGAACATCGAGCTGTGCTCAGTAGACGCAGCATTCTGAGCTGATAGCATCAGGTCAGATAATACTGGTTAACTTAGACCGACAGCAGCCTGGCCTGCAGGGCGGGAACCTCTAGGTTGTAGAACCTTATAAATGTAGACGGGGAGGCCCAGCCTGCCGCCATACAAATATCTTGCAAGGCAATCCCACTTGACCAGGCCCACGAAGAGGCCATGCCTCTCGTGGAGTGCGCTCTGACACCCAACGGGCACTGCATGCCCTTGGAGGCGTATGCCAGCGCTATAGCATCAACTATCCATCTGGATAGGCTCTGTTTCGTCGCGGCTAGTCCCTTAGAACGCCCGCTAAACGAAACAAAGAGCTGCTCCGTCTGTCTGAAAACAGACGAGCGAGACACATAAGCTCGTAATGCCCTGACTGGGCAAAGGAGGCTCGCGTCTCTTTCCTCATCAGGGACCGGTAGGGCTGACAGGGAGATAACCTGCGCCTTAAACGGTGTGTTGATGGATTTTGGAACATAACCGTGCTTAGGTTTGAGTATAACTTTTGAGTCATTAGGCCCAAACTCCATGCACGTCGCGCTCACAGAGAGCGCGTGTAGGTCCCCTATGCGCTTCACTGAAGCGAGAGCCAGCAGAAACACAGTCTTGAAAGACAGATGTTTCAAATCAATTGACTGTAAAGGCTCAAATGGCGCACCTTTCATGGCTTCCAGAACCGTAGAAAGGTCCCATACGGGGACTGAGGGAGGTCTGGGAGGATTCAGTCTCTTAGCCCCTCTAAGGAAGCGGATGACTAAATCGTTCCTTCCTATTGACTGACCAAGCGTTGTTCCTGAGAACGCTGCTATAGCCGCCACATAAACTTTGAGCGTGGAGTGGGCCCTGCCCTTATCCAACAGCTCTTGTAGGAAGGAAAGCACCTCCGTCACTCCACAGTCTGTGGGTGACACGCCACGGGCTGTGCACCAGCCCGAAAACACTGACCATTTCGAGGAGTAGAGCCGTCTCGTAGACGGAGCTCTAGCCTGCGTGATCGTGTTTAATACTCCTTTAGGGAGTCCAACATGTACCCGTTGATGGCCCAGACATGAAGGGACCACAATTCCGGGTGAGGATGCCAGATCGAGCCGTGGGCCTGTGAGAGGAGGTCTCTCCTCACTGGTACTGGCCACGGGGCAGAACTTGCTAACTGCATCACGACTGGGAACCAAGGTTGGTTTTCCCAGAACGGTGCCACCAGCAATACTGAGCATCCTTCTTCCCTGATCCGCTCTATCACCTGAGGCAGGAGAGAGACGGGGGAAAAGCATAGAGCGGGCGGCGGGGCCACACATGGGCCAGCGCGTCCCTGCTCTTGGAGAAAAATTCCGGACAGTGAGCGTTTTCTTGAGACGCGAACAGGTCTTCTTCCGCTCTGCCGAATTTCTTCCACAGCAGTTGGACTGTCTGTGGGTGTAGAGACCATTCGCCTGCCGGAACATTGTTCCTGGACAGTCTGTCTGGTCCTATATTCAGGAGCCCTGGCACGTGCGCTGCTCTGAGCGAGCACAGGTTGCACTGAGCCCATACCAGGAGGCGTTCTGCCAGCCTGTACAGGTTCCTGGACCTGAGGCCGCCCTGGCGATTTATGTAGGACACCACAGACATGTTGTCCGAACGGACCAGGACGTGGCGTCCTTTTATTTGGGGACAAAAACGCGTCAGCACGTTGTCTACTGCCAGCATTTCGAGGCAGTTTATGTGCAGGAGCTTCTCCCGTTCCGACCACTGGCCGAAGAACGGTCTGCCCTCGAGCAGCGCTCCCCATCCCGAGGTGGACGCGTCCGTGGACACCACTTTCACCCTCAGGAAGTCCCCAGGCTTACACCTGATTGGTACCAGTCGTTCGCTCTCCAAGGTTTCAGAGCTGTGACGCACTTCTGATTGACCCTGAGGCGAAGCAAACCGGATGCCCACGCTCTGCGTGGGACTCGCGCTTTCAGCCAAAACTGCAGCGGGCGCATGCGGAGCAGGCCCAGCTGGAGCACTGATGATGCTGAGGCCATGAGACCCAGCATCTTCTGAAATTTCTTGAGCGGGACAGACGCGCCGCAGCGGAACGAGTTCGCTGTGCGTTGAATGTCTACCGCGCGCTGTGGTGATAGTCGCGCTATCATGGACAGCGAGTCCAATTCTGTGCCCAGGAAAGATATCTTCTGACTGGGTGACAGAGAGCTCTTCGCCCAATTGACACTGAGACCCAAATTCTCGAGGTGATCGAGTAAAACGGTCGTGTGTTCTATGAGCACTGAGCGAGATTGCGCTAGAATCAGCCAATCGTCCAAATAGTTCAGTACTCGCATGCCTCTCATTCTGAGGGGTGCGAGTGCTGCATCCATGCACTTCGTAAACGTACGGGGTGCCAGGGATAAACCGAACGGCAGGACTGTGTACTGATATGCCTGGCCCTCGAAGGCGAATCTCAAATATCGCCTGTGACGTGACGCTATCTGTATTTGAAAATACGCGTCTTTCAGATCTATTGACACAAACCAATCTCCTTGGCGAATCTGCACGAGGATTTGTCTGGTCGTGAGCATCCTGAACTGTCGCTTCACAAGCACTCTGTTCAGTTGCCTTAGATCTAGTATGGGTCTGAGACCCCCGTCTTTTTTCGGTACCAGGAAGTATCTCCTGTATAGCCCTGCTTCGCTCTGAACTTGAGAGAGAGGCTCTATGGCCCCTTTGTTCAATAGTTTCGCCACTTCGGCTCGAAGTAAATGTGCTACTTCTGCTTTTACCGTGGTCTCGACGCGCGCCGCATAGCGGCGAGGGCGTCGGCGAAACTGTAGCGAATAGCCTCTTTTTATAATGTCCAGCACCCACTTCGAAACCCCGGGCAGCTTCGCCCATGCGTCTGCATGGATAGCTAGGGGTTGAATACGAAGCGCGCTCCGCTTGCTCAGCGATGGAGAAGCTTTGGCGTGCTGCAACACAAGCGTCGCGCTCGTGACATTTGAGGCATGGGGCGCGCTGATAACAGCGGGCAGATTGCCCGCGCTCGACTCCTCTGCGGTGGTCAACCGCGAGGGGGAGGGCTGGGCGGTTCCCGTGGGAACTGTCATGTCTATGTGTGGATGTGGGCGCGGGACAGCGGGCACATTTATCACACCGAAAGCATCGTTCGCTTGAGTGAAGCGAATGCACGTTGGTTTCGTTTTTACAGAAACCGTGAGACATGCATAACGTGGTGTTAGTGCACATTCACCATGTTTGAAGCGCAACCGATCTGAGTCGATTTTATGTGCGCGAGCCCTGTGTGACAGGCTGTGCTTGTGTGTAGAGATGGGCACTGGGCAGTGGGCATTCTTACTACACATGAGACACCATCGGCCGTGGCCGGGACACCAGAAAATACACTCTTTTGGGGATTTATCTGGGTAGCCGTGAAAACGGCATTTGTGTGCAGGCAAGCGGGTGACAGAACCGGCTTGTTGGCTGCAGAAAACACTGGAACAGTCACATTTGCTGGAACTGGACGAGCGAATAGCTTTGGTGTGAGTCCGGCCGCAGCGGGACTTGAACACCGTCGTTTTCCTAGACGTGCTAGGACGACTTCGGGGCCTTGGGCTTCACCGTAATCCTAGGTCGCAGACCACGCACGGCGGGGCGGCGACCGGATGAGCGGGAGCGCGGTCTCGCGCTTCGGGCCTGGCGGAGCTGCGAAGTGGAGGCAGTGGACGGTGGCTGTGGCTGTGGCTGTGAGCTCTGTGCAGACGGTTTCGCACGGCCTGCTGCAGAGCTGGAGCGCTTCGGGAGGAAGTGCTTCATAGCCTGTGACGCTTTCTGTACCTCTGCGAATCTCTCCGCAAAATCCTTGACGGAGGATCCAAAGAGGCCTGTGGCGGAAAGCGGGGCGTCAAGGAACGCGGTGCGCTCGGACTCGGCCATTTCCGAGAGCGTCAGCCAAAGATGTCTCTCGGTCACAGTGAGAGAGGCCATATTCCGTCCAATGGCCTGCGCTGCAGACTTAGTAGCATGGAGAGCGAGGTCCGTGGCACTCCTTAAGTCCGGCACGCAGATCGCGTCAGGTCCTTCCTCATCCAGCTTACGGAGGAGATCGGCCTGGAAGATCTGAAGCGTAGCCATGGTGTGCAGCGCTGACGCAGCTTGCCCGGTGGCGGAGAAAGCGCGGCGGAGCAGGCTTGACGTCGTGCGGCAAGCTTTAGAGGGTAGGGCCAACTTAGCGCGCCGTCCAGCGGAGGGCGGACATAAGTGGGCCGCTATCGCCTCTTCGACCGGCGGCAGCGAAAGGTATCCCTTGTTCTTGGCATCGTCAACTGCAGAGAATGCCAAAGAAACAGCAGGACGCACTCTAGCTGAATAGGGGGCGTTCCAGGACTTAGCGACTTCTTCGTGTAACTCAGGAAGAAAGGGCGCTGGTCTGGACGCAGGCGAAGCGCGCTCCCCAGGCAGGAAAAAGCCATCCAGCCGGTTGTGAGCGGGCTGCTCGGGCGAAGACCACTCGAGGCCGAGGCTCGCCGGGGCCTGTGCGAGTACTCGCATGAGCTCCGTCTCGATGGACGCTCTCTTGCCTGACGATGTGCGGGCAGGGGGCGTGGGATCCTCAGAGCCCGCCCAATCCTCACTGCCTGACGCCAGGATAGAGCAGGAATCATCCTCTCCCAGCAGGGCTTCCTCATCAGCGATGTCGACGGAAGCGGCGGCAGACGGCGGCCGCTGTCCGTCAGGAAGAGAGGCTGACGAAGCCGGGGAAGCAAGCGGGCGAACCGGCGAGCTTTGGCGGCTGGGGGAAGGTTCCGGGACCCGCTGGGCACGGCGCTTTTTACGGCGCGACACCGCGGCGGGCGGGGGAGCAGTCTCAGCGAAGAAGGCCAGGCGAGTCCTCAGAGTCGCCATAGTCATCAGCTCGCAGTGAGGGCAGCCGCCGTCAGCGAGCGCGAGAACTGCATGTTCCTCACCCAGGCAGGAAACGCAAACCACGTGGCGGTCCCCGTCGCTGAGTGTGGCTCTGCACGAGCCGCAGGAAGGCATCTTGAAAAAGACGCTAGCTCTTTTAGAATGTGTGTCGCAGCGGCGACACACACACACAAACAGAGTACAGTGTAATGGAAAGGATATGAGCGCCGGAAAGCGCAGCAGGAAGGCAGGAAGACGGCGCGGCCAGCGACTTCAGTGACTCGTCCCGCTGAAGGTGCTCTCTCTCAGACGGCGCGGCTTCTTCTCCAGCTCCAGCGATGCGTGTGCTTCGCTTGAAGGATGAAAAATCAGATAATAGCTGCCTGCGAGCGGTATTTATAGGCCTAGACCACGCCCATTTCGGCGGGACGTGACGCAGCGGGCGCGAAGTGCCCTGATTGGGTCTGGCATCATGCCAGGCCTCGCTCGATAGGCTGCTGCAGTTGCCGCAGAGCAGCCAATAGGCGCGCGAGCTGCCTCGCCTATGTCTGCATGCTGCTGCAACGCGTTTTGCATTATTACAAAATTAAGGATAATTTTTGGCTTCAATATCTCGCGGAAAAAGGATTTTCCCCTAGCGTAAGATATCTTACGCAGTACGAGAGACCTCTCGTAAGAGAACTAGCTTGCAAGATTAGTCTAAGCAGTTTATGAAACCAGCCGTTATTGACTTATGGCAATATACAGCACAAAAGTATTTGGACACTTAAGTCACAACTAAAAATGTATGAATGTTTTGAATGTATGAATATTACACGGTTAAAAATATGTGTTTTGGTGTGGTTGCTGATGTCGGTCAGTTATTCTTTATGCAGGTTACATAGATACACTGGATGGCATGATGAAATCATTAATTCAACCGATTTACACTGATTCATTCATGAAAAATTCACATGACTTTATGAACGAGTCATTGAATCACTCAAGCGATTTGTTCAAAACACTGATTAAATGAGGAACGAAACAAGTTACTCTGAGTGAGTCATTGAATCATTTACTCAACCACTGTGTTCATTCAAAGATACTGATTCATTCAACAACTTTGTCGCACGAATACGGGTTTGGAACTATTTCTGTTGGCAGAGTAAAACGCCTCGGTTACGACTGTAACCTCGGTTCCCTGAAGAGGGAACGAGCGTTGCGTCGAGAAAATGACGCTGTGGGAACGCTTTGCGTGATGACGTCTTGAAGCACATGTAAAATCAGTCCAATGGTGTGGCGGAACGTCAGAGGCGGGTGACGTCACGTACCAGGAAGCTATAAAAGCCGGCCCGAAACAGAAAACGAAAGCTTCGTAAAGTCTGAAGTCGCGCTGACAGGCATGAAGGAGATATGGCAAGGCGACGCAACGCTCGTTCCCTCTTCAGGGAACCGAGGTTACAGTCGTAACCGAGGCGTTCCCTTTCAAGGGAACTCCCGTTGCGTCGAGAAAATGACGCTGTGGGAACGTCTATACCAACGCCTCCATAGCTACAAATGTCTGTCCTGTGTGAAATCCGTAGAGCAGCACTAGGAAGACAAGACATGAGACCCTGGAGCAGAGTCTAGATCCAGAGAGTAAAACCTGACGAAAGTGTGCGGTGAGGACCAGCCTGCCGCATCACAGACGTCCTGTAAAGAAACTCCTGAAATAAGGGCCTTAGAGGCCGCCATACTCCTAGTAGAGAGCGACCGGACAGCCAAAGGAGAAGGCTGTCCAGCCGCCTCATAAGCCAGTGAGATAGTCTCAACCACCCACTTGCTCATCCTTTGCTTAGACACTGGACCTCCCTTGTTAGGGGAGCAAAAGTCACTTTTACGCCACAGGGCAGCTCTGTGGACATACGCGTCTAACGCCCGAACAGGGCAAAGCAAATTATTCGCCTCCTGGTCCGATTTCGAAAGGGAGGAGGACCTCCAAGTGCCACGAAGGAAACGAGATACCAAGGGGTCTTTCCCCACAGACATTCCACCCAAAGGACTGTGGTAAGCACCTATGGCCGCCACATAGACCTTTAAAGTGGACGGGGTCAGACCTGCAGTGAACCGTTCCTGCAGGAACTCCAGCACTGTACCAATTGGGCAGTGGACTGGGTCCAACCGACGGTCACTACACCAAGAAGTGAATACTCTCCACTTCAGGGCATAAAGTTCCCTCGTGGAGGGAGCTCTGGACTGTAGAATGGTCTCAACAACCTCGGTTGAGAGACCTGACTCTATGAGCTGGGCCCCCTCAGAGGCCAAGCCCACAGGTTCCACAGTTCTGGCCGAGGGTGAAATATCGAGCCCTCTGCCTGGGACAGAAGGTCCCTCCTGACGGGTAACTCCAGAGGATGCCCGTCGAGGAGGGACACAAGATCGGGAAACCCGGTCCCTGCGAACTCTTTCCAGAACTCCCGGGAGCAGAGCAACTGGGGGAAAGGCGTACAGACGTAGCCTCGGCCACGTCTGTACCATAGCATCCAGTCCCAGAGGAGCTGGATGCGTGAAGGAGAACCAAAGTGGACAGTGAGACGTCTCTCGAGACGCAAACAGATCCACTTAAAATTTCCATATCAGCTCCACCCCCTCGGGGGTGGAGCCACCATTCCCCGGGCCTCGGCCCCTGTCTCGACAGAGTGTCTGCTCCTATATTCTGGACCCCGGGGATGTAGGCTGCCTTGAGTGACAGCAACTTCCCCTGGGACCACAAGAGGATATGGCATGCCAGCGCAAACCCCCTTGATATAGGCGACTACCGACGTGTTGTCCGTATGTACTACACATGGTGTCCCCTAAGACCTGTGATAAAGCTCCTCAGAGCCCGGAAGACAGCTAACATCTCTAGGCTATAGAATGCCAGGAACGATGATGGTCTTCCCACAGACCTTGAGATGAGCGACCCACAGGATCGCTCCCCAACCCGTGAGGGAAGCATCCGTCGTTAGCAGTTTGCGACGACAAGGAGCTCCCAGCACTGGGCCCTGGGACAGGAACCAAGGTTTCTTCCACATAACCAAGGCACGTAGGCATCACCGCGTGACCTTGATTGTGCGAAATGGGTTGCCCCTCGGGGAAAAACCCTCTGGTCCTGAGCCACCACTGCAGGGGCCTCATGAGCAGCAGTCCAAAAGGTATCCCGTTGGAAGCTGCTGCCATGAGACCCAACAGTCTCTGGAACTGTTTGACAGTGAGTAGCTGGCCTAGCTTTACACTTCTCACAGCTGCCAGGATGGAATCGAAGCGTGGCGATGACAGGCGCGCCTGCATCGACACTGAATCCCAAACCACGCCTAAAAAAGTGGTCCTCTAAAATGGAGAAAGCACACTCTTCTTGGCGTTCAGCCGTAACCCCAACTCTTTCATATGGGCGAGAACAACATCTCGATGTTGAACCGCCATCTAATGCGACTGAGCTAAAATCAACCAATCGTCGATGTAGTTCGTGATGCGAATACCCCGGAGGCGCAGAGGCGCCAGAGCTGCATCCACGCATTTGGTGAAAGTGCGGGGTGATAAAGCAAGGCTGAATGGAAGAACTCGATATTGGTATGCTTTGCCCCCGAAAGCAAACCTCAGAAACTTCCAATGACACGGACGGATGGAAATATGCGTCCTTGAGGTCTATCGTGACAAACCAGTCCTCGGACCTGATCTGTGGCACGATTTGTCTCAAGGTTAACCTTTTGAACTTGAGCTGCATGTACTCGTACAGAACTCGAAGATCTAAAATGGGACGCACTCCCCCGTCCTTTTTTGGAACTATGAAGTACCGGTTGTAAAACCCGGTTTCCCTGTTGGAGGGGGGTACATATTCTATGGCCCCTTTCTCTAACAGAGTGTTTACTTCCTGTTCCATAACCAGAACCTGCTCGGGGCCCACCACTGTGGGCAGGACCCCCATAAACCGCGGTGGGCGTTAATAGAATTGTATCTAATACCCTTTTTCCACGGTCTGCAGGACCCAACGAGAAACATTTGACAGTAGCTTCCACGCTGTCAAAGATTCTACTAGAGGTACCAGTCTCTCGAGACTGGTTTCTGGATTTTGTTGCTGTTGAGTAGTCGGTTCGTCGCCCTGTAACGGCGCACCGGCAGGGAACGACCAAACAGACTGCTCCAGCACCCTCCTCAGAGGGGGCGGGCATCCCGAGGCCACTACGTTTCCGGGTGGACCTTGAGATATGTGCTCGCCGGAGACCGCTGCGCCCTGTAACACCGGAGGCGGCAGGGTTGGCAGAACGGTCCCCTGAGGGCACCGAAGAGAGACGGCACCGTATTTTTCTCCTGCTGTTGAGTAGTCGGTTCGTCGCCCTGTAACGGCGCACCGGCAGGGAACGACCAAACAGACTGCTCTAGCACCCTCCTCAGAGGGGGCGGGCATCCCGAGGCCACTACGTTTCCGGGTGGACCTTGAGATATGTGCTCGCCGGAGACCGCTGCGCCCTGTAACACCAGAGGTGGCAGGGTTGGCAGAACGGTCCCCTGAGGGCACCGAAGAGAGACGGGCACCGTGAAAAGAGGTGTTAACCGCTCTGCTTCGGGGGGACTACCCTCATTCGCCCTGAGCCCTCAGACATCAGGACTTTTCCCCAGCAGCCTTCTTGGCGGTAATAACGGTCCGCAGATCCGTTTTACCCCTCGAAGACTGCTGGGTTTGAGAGCGCCCTCCGTGTCCCCGAGATTTTTGTGGGGGAGCACGAGAGGACACACTCTGTTTTTGAGTGGCACGATGTTCAGCGCTCTTTTTAGAGGAGTGAGGCTGCTCCCGCTCAGCAGCCTCAATGAAAGAACGGCGGGGGAGAAGTTTTTGTAATGCAGCTGCCTGTTTAGCAGCTTCCTGAGATTTAGCTACCGCACTGTTTACTGCATCACCAAATAAACCAACAGTGGAAACCGGAGCATCTAAGAGAACGAGCTTTTCTTTCTCTTTTATATCGCTCAAATTGAGCCACAGATGCCTCTCAGTGGCCACCAGGGCTGCCATAGACCGCCCGATTGATTTAGCGGTCTCCTTGGTGGCCCTGAGAGACAGATCTGTGGCTCTGCGTAGTTCAGCCACTGTGTCAGGACCAATTCCCCCGCCCTCCTCTAAATCCCCCATTAATTCTGCCTGATAGGCTTGCATAATAGACATCGTATGCAGACACGCTGCAGCTTGACCAGCGGCTGCATACGATTTATGAACCAGAGATGATGTGAATTTTACTGGCTTAGAGGGAAGTGAAGGAGCTTTCAGGGAAGATGCCGTTGCTGGAGAGAGATAGCTCGCAAGCGTCTCCTCCACCTTCGGCATCTCCCCATAACCATATTCTTTATATTTGTGAATGTAAGAATAGTGGGATGTTTGTGGTGCATACACTCTGTATGAAACCGGTTTTCCCCACGATTTCGACACCTCGGTGTGGAGATCGGGGAAAAACGGAAGGCTTCTTCGCTGAGGCTGTGTACGAGATGGCAGGAAGCGTTCGTCGAGCTTACTTTTCGAACGAACGTCCTGCCTATCCTCTGGCCACTCAATAGATAGTCTGTCAACTGCTCTAGTAATAACATCGAGCAGTTCCTCAAACGCATGAGACTGAGGTGGCGAATCCTCAGACTCAGCTTCAATACTCACAACATCCAACTCCTCAGAGCTGGACAGTTGCAGTATTGGTGCCTCTATCGGGGGGGAAGAAACCGCAATGCGTGCTTCCACACCCTGATGAGAGGCACTGGATCTGTCAGATTGATGCTGAGATAAGGCAGAGCCCGTCTCAACATCCACTGACAGATCCATTTGCGAACCCCAGGTCTGAGATCGCCGCCGAGCCTCAGCCGCGGCGGGACCCGAGCCCTGGGGAACGCGATCGGGATTGAACCGAGCCAAGCGGGATCGGAGCGTGCGCAATGGAAGCGCGTCGCAATGCACACAGTCACCACCCTCGAGTGCTGACTGGGCATGCTCCTCACCCAAACAAACAACACAAAGAGTGTGAGTATCACCTCCCGTTAAATAACGCGGGCAGGGATGGACACACACTCTAAACTGCTGCTTGCTCGCCATACTGAATATATATATATAATATAGACAGACAACACCAAATAACAAGGACAGATTCAACACAGAGCGCAACTGAAGACTCAGAAAGCTTTCGTTTTCTGTTTCGGGCCGGCTTTTATAGCTTCCTGGTACGTGACGTCACCCGCCTCTGACGTTCCGCCACACCATTGGACTGATTTTACATGTGCTTCAAGACGTCATCACGCAAAGCGTTCCCACAGCGTCATTTTCTCGACGCAACGGGAGTTCCCTTGAAAGGGAACTAGAAATATTGTGTCTAAAATACTTCATGTTGATTTCCTGCATTCTGAACTGCTATAAAAGCAATTTAACATGTGTTGTGCCACGTAATGCTGCATTTTCAGCGTTATACTGAGCATAAATTAAGACTGAGTTGTTTTCTGCACTGCGTCTGTGACAAATTGCAGTTACACAAAACACATTTTTGCTTTAATTGCTTATAAAAAGCAAAGGTGTTTTGTGTAAATGGCAGTTTGTTGACTATACTGCCTCCAATGATGTCCAAGTGCAAATTAAACATATTCTCCCACAACTGTAACACAACCTATGCATTAGTTATAGTTACACTCAACTGAATGGTTAAAGCACCATTTATTTTTTCCCTCACAAGCTTCCCTTTGAAACTCGATGAAGCCATTTAACAAATCCCCATTAGTTATCTGTATGGCAGCAAGATATAATTTAGGTAGCCGTTAATTAAGTACAGTGTAGCTTGAATAATTTACTGGTCAAAGACAAATTTCATTAAGTCACCATTCGTTGACAGGTGTATGAACATTGTAATGCTCATATCTTATGCAACACGAAAAGTGTTTAAAGACCAGACTAAGGACAAATGTTCTTTGTATCCCTGCTCTTTGGGACTTAAGAGATGTTAGTTCACCCAAGTGCTTTAATGTTCTTTCTACTTCTCTGTATTGAAATACCTAGAATACCGCACAACTCCTGGTATCCCTTACCTTGTACAAACTATTTTTCTTTCTGTATTGCTGGTGAAAAGATTACTTTAAACATCTCTTTTAAAGGGTATCTCTCAGTCTTTTTTCTCAGACAGAAAAGAAAATAAGAGGTACAGTAGATGAGTACCAGTCTACCACTTTCATATTGACTTTGGGGTATTTCATTAGCTCATATTGATTAAGGTTTAGGGTACTGGAAGCTAATTCAAGGTCGTTGCTTAGAGCCAAACATAATGCGCAGTCCGTGAGTGTTTAGTTGTGGGGGAAATGTTCTACAATAGATTGTTTTGATATTTAACTTGGTGCTATTGTCAGTTAGCTCTATTACATCTCAAATTCAAGTGTGTACAGTATTACTTTTTAATACTAAGGAACACGCCATTAGACACACTCTTGGGTTTTAGCTCATCACTTTTTGTTGTTGTTGTAAAATTAATGCCAAAACAGGTTCGAAAACAATTTAGAAGACAGGACTGTTTTTGAAGAAGACAGCGAATATTACATAAGCAACTTGCTCAAAAAGTTGCTCAATGATACTGTAAAGTTTAATACCTAAATGTGCTAATAATGTAGTGGTTTTATAGGAAAAGTACAGTCATTTATGGAATCATATGAAGTAGTTATGCTTCCTTATCATATTTCTTCAGTATTGAGTAAGAGACTTCTTGCCAATAGATGGATGTATTTTGAATTTGACTAGAAAAAAGAGTGAGAAAGCGCCGCTAATAATAGTTTGTACTTTCCCCGTACTCATTTAGCAGATTTAACAAAAGTTAAAGCTATAAAATGCGTGATCTGGTGCGTCTGTGATTTCTTTAATTTCTCTAGTTAATTCACATAGCCATTCTCTATACTCCTTGCGTATGAAGCGTACCCCCTATGAGGAAAAACAATAGACTGCCTGAGTGGCACCAATTGCCTGGGGGCAGGACTTGCTCCATTAGGATCCCCAAAAGGTATCTAGTGAAACAAAGCCCGAGTCTACAGTTGATTGGCAAACAAAGTAGGCACAGGCACTTAGGAATTCAATTGCATTTTACCCATCACCATTTCTGTTCAGCCTAAATTGTGCGATGGACTAACAGCTTCTATTAGCTCTAGTAGTGCCTATTCAGGTGCTAATTGAGATGAAACCAGGGTTTGTCAAGGCAATTATAACAAATAGCTGGAAATGGCTGGAGATGGCCTTTGAGCGAGCTAAAACTGTGGAGAAGTATTAATCTTTTATAGCCGTGACATGAGTAATAAGGGGTAAATTTATCATTGTATCACATCTGCAGAGATGATATGATATCATTATGATTTTTTTTCAGCTTTTGAAAATATAGAGGAAAAAACTTAAAGTTCAGGGTTCTCAGAACATCATAGTTTATGCTGCTTATGAACACGTCTGCGGCACATAACATGACCCATGTAATCTGAGGCATGCTTGTATTAGACTACATTAAAAAAACACTCATCAACTTGTGTCAAGAATTTTAGGAGTTTTGTACAGTACACTGTTGGTCAAAAGTTAGGAGAAAGATATTTTGTTAATGTTTAAAAAAAAAAGAAGTAATCTTATGCTCACCAATGCTGCAATTATTTGATGTAAAAACAGTCATATTGTGGTATTATTACAATTTAAGATAACAGTTTTCTTTTTTAATATGATGTTATGAAATATAATTTATTCCTGTGATGGCAAAGCTGATTTTTCAGCAGCCATTACTGCAGTCTTCAGTGTCACATGATCCTCAAGGATTAAGCAGCAATAATAATAATTGATAATAACTGAGCAATTCAGCATATTAGAATGATTTCTAAAGGATCATATGACCTGAAGAGTGGCGTAATGATGCTGAAAATTCAGCTTTCCCAATTACATAGAAATAAAATAGAAAATATATTTTAAAAAGTAATAATATTTCAAATTATTACTGTTTGACTTTATTTTTAATTAAATAATTGCAGTCTTGTTGAGCATAAGAGTCTTAAATATAAATATATATATATAAAAAATGTATTCCATGATTTAAAATTAGAATTATTCCAAACTTTTGACTGGTAGTGTGTATTGGACTAAATTATATATATATATATTTTTTTTTATAATATAAAATACATTTTAACAATTGCTGGGGAAAGTAGGCCAATCAGCAGTGCAGATTAGACTAGGTTGTGTGTGTGTGTGTTTTCCAGAGAGTGAGTGAGAATACCAGCGATACCGGTGAGAAACCGAGCAAAACTTCTCATAATACATTAAGCCGTGGCTCAACTTAGCAACAATACGTTTCTTCTCAATCTCTGATGCAAGTCTTTACCCAAACTGTATAAATAACACTCCCACCTGGACCTTATTCACCACCCAGTGGCATTTATTAGGAAGTCTTCCGTCTCATTTGCATCAGAATTACCTCTTCAGGTACTGGTGTTAAACTCTCAAGCCAGTGATTCCATGGATCACTTAAGCCGAAAGCTTATCAGTGTTATTATAATTTATAAAGGATTTAGGAAATCATATTTTGGAGAATGTTGATCCATAGACCATTCCCGAGGTGTTATTTTCTCACTCCCGTGTTTACCCACTTGGTAGATCGGCATTGTGGAATTTTGCACTTATCTTTCAGGAAATCCGCTTTTGCCTAGGAGAGAACACTCGGATATTTCCATAAATTACACAGACAAAGTGAGAAAAGAAGGTTCTTCACCTGAGGCGGCTAAAGAAAGTTTTCTAGAGGTTGCTGAGCATACGTCAGTAAAATTGACTGTCGACTGTGGAAACAAGTCTGATTTTGTCTTTAAGAGCGAGCTGATGTGTTGCTTCTAAATCACTGTTAAGATGTGTGAATGCTTGGTAAGCAAAAATATGAAAGAGGGAATAGAAAGACGGATGCTTTGATTGCTCTGTATATAACTGAAATAATTGTTCAGTGCACCTCTGGATTGAAAGAACAAAGCTTGAACTAACTTTTAATGCTTAAAACAGCATGTATTATTTTAACCTTAAAGCTGAAATAAGTACTTTTTTGGTGTTAAAATACTTTCCCCCCACTTGTTTAATATGTAGAAACAACCATAGGTAAGCCATTTGGGTTACACTTCATTTTAAGGTGATCATGTTACAGTTATGCATTTAAGTGCTGAGTATTAATAATTAACTACATGTTCTTACTGAGTTAGGATTAGGGTTGGTTTGGGGTTATTTGCATGTAATTATGCATAATATCCCAGACAGCAACATAGTGTCGGCCCAGATCTGGGCCGTGTGGCATCCGTGGCAATGGCATCCATGCGGATCTGGGCCGACATATGTTGCTGTCTGGGATAGTTATTACAGTAACTACATGTAGCCTAACATGTGTAACAAGCACACTTTAAAATAAAGTGTTACCGCCATTTGTAGGGTTATTTACCCATAGGTTGTGGCTCTGATTTCAAACCATTATACTATTTGTATCAGTTCTACCAGAAAGACTCGGGAGATAAATTGATATAACAAGTGCATGTTTATTAACAGCCCAGCAAGCATCAATTTATAAAGTTTTTGGCGTAGGCCCCGTCCTTAGCGCGCAATGCGAGGGTAGCGGAAGCTGCATATCCTGCCTGAAGACGAAGGCAGGGGCGCAGCCGACCCCCTGGAGGTAAAGGAAGGGACCATCCTGGTGGTGGTGGGGAGGATGGAGGGAAATGACCATCTTGGAGGTAATTGGCGCCGTCAGTATCTGCGAACTCAGACGAATGTAAGTACTATTCTTTTATACTGAGAGTGTTAACACATGATTGGTTAGAAGTGAGTAATACATGACGCGCTGATTGAGTCTTCCTGGCAGAACTTAACGCTAAGCTTACATTTCCTGACTAGCTTCAACCAGCAACACAGGCTTAACCAATAGTGTGAGATTGGGGGCAGGACTACCTATTGTAACAGCCAATGGCAGGCGACGGGGAGTGTTCAAAAAACCAGTTACATTTTTATTTTATTTTACAGTTTATTCTTATAATTATTATAATACAGTTTATTCCATGAACATGGTGGCATAGTGGCGAATATACACACTTTAAGGTAAATAAATAGATGACTTGAGAAATTATACATTATTATCAAACTACACATGAAATATGTGTCCTACATTTCTTGTACAAAGTTTACCATGGTAAAAGTTATTTATGCCAAAGTATCAAAATGTTAGTTCAATTTTATTTTAATTTTCATTTAAGTTTTTAAGTTTAAGTTTTCATCTAATATTTGTTTTATTTTATTTCAGCTGTATTTAATTACAGAAAATTATTAGTTATTATTATTAATTATTTTAGTTGTAGTTTACAATAACAACACTGATGGATTTGGTTTAACTGAAGTAAGTGTGCTATTTTAGCATAAAGTATGGTTAGCACGCAAGGGGTAAATGAGATGAGCCTCGAAACGGTTGTGCACTTTAAATGAGGCTTGAGAAGGTATACTCTATTTGATTCTCATTTATGAAGGACGTGCAAAATACAGGTTGCGCTTCGAGAATGCCGCTTTCAATTCACATCATGTCATGATTGTGTACATCCTAACATTACGACAGGCCGCACATATGAAAAGGAATAAGCGTAATTTCTCTGAAGCAGCATATGCTCCACACATTAACTCTCTGCGAGGAGTGCATCTCCTTGTTCCTCCATCCTAATTTACAGTCTCAATGGACTCTACCTTTCAGAAGGTAGAGTGCCTCTCTACAGTCCACTGTAATGCATATTCCCTTTGTTATAGCGTTAGTGTCAATTCTGACTCAACATGGATTGCCAATTTGTCTTTTTTTCCCCCTTTTTTTTGTCATGGGCAATTTAAATGCACTGGCTTTTATGCAAAACATACTAAAATCAAGCATTTTCCACTAAATTGGACATTTTTATGGTTATAATTTTGCCATTCTGATGGCAAGAAATGCTGCCCCAAAGGGATTGTGCCTCTTATCTTTTGTAGCTTTCCGTGATGTCTGGATGACAAGTTTCTTTAATATGCATGGAGAATGGCAATTTTGGGAGACTTTTGTCCTCAGATCTTGATGTGGCAGATGCCAGAGGAATTACCCCCCAAGCACCCCTCCCAGTTCCTGGTCCTAATAAAAATGTCAGTGCTCTAGAAACCTGTACTCTATCTAATCATGGTTATAATGAAGTGTGGCTGAAATAAATATCAGGAAAATCGATATAAAAATTCTAAACATAGAAATCAGAGCTTCGGTATCATGTTCAATGCAATAGGATTTCGAATGAATAATTGTGGAACAGTTTTGTGGAAATGGGTAAATAAAAACATAGCCGTTTCATTGGATAAAAACACTACCATCAAATTTCCCATTCACTTATCCCAGAATGATTCATGTAATATCTTATTTTTGTTACACAATAGGTAAAGAGCATACCTGATTATAGTGTAGTATATCATTTACAATAAAGATGAAATAACATAGTCAGAAAAGCACTTTCAGAAACATCTTAGATAAAAAAAAGTATGTTCATTGGTGAGAATCTGCTATGATATGCTATTGTTGCAATGCAAAATACATGGAAAAGTCAATGTTAGAAAGTTTAAGGAACAGTTCATCCAGAATTTTATTTTCAAACTCATGACTTTCTTTCTTCAAAGGAGAGAAGTGGGAAAATGCAATTTGTTATTGCTATGAAATACGTTCCCCATGCTTTGTTTCATGCAATTACAAATAACATAGACTTTCAAGCTTAAAAAAGTACACAAAAGCACCATAAAAGCGGTTCACATAACTTGGCTAAAATTTGAGTTGCCATTCACTGAAAATCTCAGGTGCATTCACGAGAAGCAGAAAGAAAAATTTGATTGCAGTCATATGATTTCATACAACTTGAAATATAGTGCATGAGTCATGGATTACATTTATGATACTTTTGTGTCTTTAAAAAAAAAATAAAAAATTAAACTTAACTTTGTAACTGCATGGGAAAAAAAAAACACCAAATCTTCTTTTGTGTTCTGCAGAAGAAAGAAAATCATGTTGGATTGAAATGACATGGATGAGTAAATGATGGGTGACCTGTTCCTTTATGTTAATGAAAAACAGTTCATACAAATGATTTCCATATAATCTCCTCTTTTTTTACAGACCCACATCTCACAACATTGTTCCACAGAAGGTAATTTCTGATTTCTCCAAGGTCAGCTATCATGTGCTGAAATAAAGCCTTTACATTTCCACTTATTGTGATATGCGTTCGAGCTTCAAGGTTTGGTTCCCTGACAGTATTATGAGAGATGATAAGAGAAGCTCAGTGTGTCAATCAATGCAGAAAGGAATTGGGCTGGCGAGGGGTGCAAACTCATTTGCATAGCCTTTTTTTTTTTCTCTGTTAACTTTATTGGGATGGGCGGGGCAGATGTTTGAGAAGCCCTGCCTCTCTAATACAGCTCGAGACATCGCGCTCAATCTCTGTCCCTCGTCCCAGTTCTCTCGCGAGCACAATTAAAAATGTATAAGGCTGCAGCGAGGATGGATTAGATGTTGGTCTCCCACGGCTGCTGATCTGGAGTGCGAAGCTGTCACAGAGGGGGTTAGAGGGAAAGGTGTGGGCAGGAACCTCACGACGACTGAACTTTTTCTTTTTTCTTTCTTTTTTATAGCTTAATCTGTTTATTGAACTTTTACAGTACTAAGAGGATACAGATACAGGAAACTAGCAAAAAATATTGTCCCCACCTCACCCCGATCACCCAATCCCCCCCAAATAAGATAAAATACAAAAAATAAAATAAATAAATAAAAAGATAAATAAATAAAATAAAATACCAGGATATTATCGTCAACTAAAAAAATGATATAATTTATATATATATATATAATTTATATATATTTTTTTATTTATACAGCAATAAACTGAAATAAGTTGAAGTTGAAGCACTAAAATTATTACATGTACTAAAAAACAACAATAAAAAAACAATATATATGTGTTTACACACACACACACACACACACACACACATATTATATAAAACAACTTTTATGTTAGATGCAATTAATTGCAATTAACTGATTTGACAGCACTAATAAAAATACAAGCTAATTCAAAATATTAATAAACCTGGTAACACTTTATAATAAGGTTTCATTAGTTAACTACTTTAGTGAACATGAATTAAGAACGAACAAGACTTCTACATCATTTATTCATGTAAATGAATGTTAATTTCAACATTTACTTATACATGCACATAATGCACTGTGAACTAGCATGAACAAACAATGAACGACTGTATTTTTAAATAACTAACATTAAAAAAGATGAATATATACTGTAACAAATCTTTTGTTCATTGTTAGTTAATGTTGGTCAATACATTAACTAATGTTAACTAATGAAACCTTATTGTAAAGGTTTAACCTTATTGATACACAAACACCTGAACAGACTAAAATGACCCACAAACATAATGAAACACATTAATGCTTAGGTTAACACGAGAGTAATTATAGAAGAAGTACTAACATATTCTGAAAAATAAAAAGATAATGAATGAGTTAGGGTCCCAGCTCTCTGAAAATATTACCAGTGTTGCCCTTTATTATACCTAATTTGTTCATCAACTTCACTTGGCACCCTCTCCCGCCCACCGAGTCCTGCTTCCAAATGGATTACCTGCTTTTGTTTTATTTACCATTTCTCCCCCAGGTGTCATCCCTCACCTGTCCGATACAGTGAGTAGCCTTTCATCCACGTCAACCCCTTCTCGAGACACCACCCCTGCCAACAGCATGCTCACAGCTAATCAATCTCACACACTTTATTTTTCCTTAAAGACCCACCCTCAACAAAGATGTTGACACGTCCCGCAAGATAAAGTATCATTCTATCATGTTGGGTTACTTTAGGTTGAATATGTATCAGCACTTCACCTTGCCAAGTGGGTTCTTCTTCTTCTTCTTCTTCTTCTTCATCATCTTCTTCTTCATCCTCTTCTTCTTCTTCAAACAGGATGGAGGAGGATAAAAACAAGCAAACACCTGCCAGCAGACTCGAACAGGAAGTGAACTGATGATGAATATCTATATGTGTCTGTATACGGAGTAAGTGTGTGAATATGTAATAAAGGAATATGTGAAAAGTGAGTCCTTTTGAGTGCTGATAGTTTTCAATTATTTATCAACCCACTATTTCGTTTTACTATGCTTTTTAAGGTTCGGCATGCTGATGGATTCCAAACAAACAGCAAAATTGGGCTACAAAAAGGACAACAAACCATTTTAATAATACCGAAAATGTTCCTTTTCATTTAAATGGACTGCAACATAATGTTCCTTGTTAGAAAGGCACTTTCCAGTTGGAATATATTGGTCAAATCTTCTAAGAAAATATTATTTATTGTCTTGAAGCTGTTACTCTTCACTCTAGTCTTTCACATTCAGAGATTTTCACAGTGTTAAGCTGATCAATGCATTTTCACCCCCGCTAGTGCAGGGTTTCCCAGCTGTCAGGTTATGTTATCCCTGATGGGCCAGATATCCTGTGTTCAGAGCACCTGCCTCTTATTCTGGTCACCCAAAGGCCTATTATAATGTCTTTACTGTCAGGATGCAGGTATGATGGGAGTACGTGTGACAGAATGCGTCGACGAGCTTGCTTATCACACATTGCTTTTGACTAAAAGCAAAGAGGAGAGGCAAAGGAAGTCATGTGGTTTTATACTGTATAGTGCGCTACGAATTTGCTATTGATAGAGGTTTCCTGTTGCAGCAACTGTGTACATCCCGTACAGTCGAAAGCCGTTTATGAAGTTAACAATATGTGTGTCACAATTAATATTACTATATTCAATATAAACTGTATATTTAAATATACATATATATATATATTTAATATATATTACCGGCATGTATTATTTATACATAAAATAAATATGTTTTATTCTATCTATCCATCCATCTGTCTAACTATAGATGAATAGATCAGGGATATATATATAAACGGTAACACTTTACAATACGGGTTCATTTGTTAACTTTTGTTAACTATATTTGTTAACATGATCTAGCAATGAAAAAAAAAAACTTCTAAAAAGCTTTATTTTTTTATTGCTAGAACATGTTAACAACCTTTTATTACTCCTTTATTGACTGTATTGTAATAGTCATTGACCAACCAAAAAACTAATAAAATGACAAAAGCACATAAATGACAAAAAATGTAAAAAATTTAAGTATAAAAAAAAAAGCTATTCAAAATTTGAATATAACTAATATATATTACTAATAATATAATATATTAATATATACTAATATATAACTAATAATATATAATATGTAATATTACAAATATTACATTTGGTCTCCCCAGTCCCAATGTGGTTGCAACATTGGCGTCAAATGCCTTCAAAACTTTGGAGACTAAAATGGAAATGTGATAGAAAGACAGACAGCGGTTTGCAAAACACAAGTTTATTAGAAAATGAGTAGCCTACTGTCAGTTATTACAGTCAATCAAAAGAGGCTTTATCTCCACGTCTTACAGAAAGAGGACAGGGGCCAGTCGTCCGAATACACGGGTCAGCACAACCTGCTCCAGCCCAGCCTCAGCTCATTAGACGGAGGTGTCTTCGCTTCCAAAGCCTCCGCTTTGACATTCACGCAGCGCTTCCAGTCGATCAGGTCCCAGCTCTGATAAATTTGCATCTCTTTGAATGTGACGCTGAAAAAAAAAAAAAAAAGGCGGCGAAAAGAGGGAGGGGAGAAAAAGGGCCCAGCCACTAGATTAAATTTTGCCGTCTAGAAAATGAGAAAAAAGGGCCTCTATCTCCTGGAGTCTACTGGGAAGATCTTTATTCTGATTCTTGTTAGAATTGTTTATCACAGTGACAGAGCAGGCCTGAGCAGAGATAAAGGCAGTGCTCCATCACGCGCCCTGACAGTCGTAGGACATGCAGTGGAATGAAAGAAGCCAGGGAAATATTATTAATAGATGCTGACTTGATTTGCCTCGATTGCACGTCAAGAAGAGGGGGCCATGGCTTGATTGCAGCCTATGAAGTTCTGTCCAAAAGGGAAGCTATTTTTCATTAAGTGATAGAAGTCTTTTTCTTTTTCTTTTTTTTTGCCTTCCTTTTGCTTTCCAAGGAGCTGATAACTTATGCAGTTTATTCTAACCGTGCTGATTTGTGTCAGTGAGAGAGAGAGAGAGAGAGAGAGAGAGAGAGAGAGAGAATGGGGCTTATCTTGTCTTTTATAAACTAAACCGCCTTTCCTGGTATAATGTTAGTTTTGGTGCAAGTGAGGAGCTTGCGTGCACGTTTGACCTGTTCCTGTGATCTACACGCATGCAGCTGTAGTGTGGTTGATGTGATGCTGTGCTAAAAAGTAAGCAGTATCGTATGCTGAATATTCGCAGGATTAAATGCAATTACAACCATATCTGATATGCATACTCCAGTAAAACCAATTGTGCGAATCTGATTGAATTCATCGCATGTGCAATAATAATTCACAGTGGGTACGATTTTAAAAAGATGAGATCAATATCAGTTTGCACTGTTTCGTAAAGACATACACAGTATGGGAGTTTCTTTAACTATGAGCAGTTTTAGAAATAAAATGTATTTTAAATGCAATTTTCAAAGTCTCTAGATTATTTAATTATCTTTAGATGTATTATTTTTATTTATTTTTACATAATTTCTGATTATTTTCACAATTTATGAATCCTAAATAAACACAATTAAATACTTTCACACTTTTTTGCATAATTTGATAAAGATACAACTTAATTGACGATGTAGTAATATTATGAATGTCAAAAAATACTGTTCAAAAGTTATAACTTTTCTTTATTTTCTTCATACTGTACATGACATCATATTTCTATCTTTTATTAAAAACAAACTTTTATATAACTATTTTTTTTTAAGTTAAAATTGCTGGTTTTAATGGAATAATTAGTGTAAATATGGAGTAAAACTAAATTTTTTATGTATAACACACTTGAAAAGTATAAATATAAAGGCATGGTAAAAAGTGTAAGACAACTTAATATGACATATGGCAAATGAAAAAAGGTAAAACTCTTAGTTAATAATAAGAATCAACCCCTGGAACATAAAGTGTGAGTAGTTGAAGAAACTCATAAATATTGTTCATCAAATATAGTGATCTTTTTAATGAGAGTGGAAATGTGTTCGACTAGCACCGTGAACGCAGGGGCGTAAGGAGAGACAATAGGGGCCTATCATTCATGGGGTTTGTGAGGTGCCGCTCATGCTTTGGCACACGCGCACACACACACACACACACACACACACACACACACACACACACACACACACACACACACACACACACACACACACACACACACACACACACACACACACACACACACACACACACACACACACACACACACACACACACACACACACACACACCTGTCATGTGAACAGGGGAGGTGATGTTGTATAAGGGTAGACAGATGGAAGTCTAACACAGGGTAAACCCAGCCTCGGATATTTATTTATTAAGGACAAATCGAATATATCACAGCATTTGAATCTGCTTTACTTTGTTGATATTCCATCCTTGTTGCTCTGTGATCACACTGTAAATGATTTCATGTCATTTTCACAGACTTTTTTCAGCATTTTCAGATATATCTTACAAGAAATTTGCATTATATTTACTAATATTTAATAATGTAGTAACACTGCATTATATTTACTGAATTTCAAACAGACAAGGCCTCAATATTCTTTTTTGTTTTAATCTATAACAGATTCTTGTTATGCTTACTAGTAAGTTTAATAGTACTTGTAAGCACACTTTAAAACGAATTATGGTAGTCGGTTAAAGTGCCATACAAATAGCAGTGATTATACAGATTTTTTAATGTGGCAATGAAACATTATTTGTTGCAGTAAGTTGCTGCTGATTTAACGCAAACTTTCGAAATTTTTATTTTTTTTCCATTACAGATGGCGTGAAAGCACTTTGAATTCATTATGGAGGTCTTATTTGTGCCTAGTTGCGTTGCGACTCTTTAAGTGCCGAGAAAGAAGTTTATTTGCAAATGTTAGCCTCTCACACACCTTGCTTTCCAATGCACCATTTTTTACTGGCACCATTCAGTACCTTTTCATGGATAAGTGGAACACAATCGATGTTATGTTTATAGTCCACCTGTCTACCTCATATCACCTAGTGGAGATGTTACATTGTATTTGTCAAAGGTTTTCCTGAAAAGAATCCCTGCCCTTACAAGTTCAGTTTAATGCAGTGCATGATGAAATGCACATGTAATGTTAACCTGGGTTAACAGCTTCAAATGAGCTATTAAATTGCTCATACAGAGACAAATTTTGAGTGCTATTCAAGTGGGTCTTTACAAGTGACTTTTCGTCTCTAATATGTTCTCAAGATATGTGAGAATACTACTAATTATAGCCTTTAGTAACGTAGCATAGCGACTCTCAGCAGTGCCTCAGTCACTTTCACTCGCCGCACACTCAAGTAGATCTGTACATTAAGTGGAACAATGGCTGTAGTTATCAAATGTCTGAATTAATTTATCTCACACTGTTCCATTGCTACAGTAACGTTTGCACCTTAAACAGCATATTCTATATTGTAGCAATGATTCCGGTTGTCCACCCGTGTCGACGGCCCTTTAAGGAATAGAGGTTTTTGAATGGTCACTTGATCAGATTCACACTTTTTTTCAGCAAAGATTAATGGAAGGATTTTTTTTCACCTAATACTGTTACCTTAAGGGGGTTCAGGTTGTGTGTATAGCTATTATCAATCGCTTTGGCAATCAAATTTTCTTGTAAAACTTTAATACAGTACAATTGTAATGCATACTGCATCGAAATCCTTTTGTTGTCATTTTAATGGACACACTTTATTCCACAGAAACCTAAGTGTTGCAGCATGGAATGAACATGAATGTATTTTATATTGTGACAACATTGTTTTTTGTGTGGTTACAGTGTGTCGAAGAAAAGATCAGCACTGTAAGTGAAACTTTTGAAGCAATTACCTTGACAAGTAAGTGATTTCATGACAATGTATGATCAATGTAGTCTTTCACTACAAAAGGGGTGTTCTGACTGATTCCAAGCTTTCAGGAATAAATCGAAATGAATGGGAGCTGCTTGAATGGAAATTGTACTTTCATTTTTACTTTCTGAATAGAAAAGAGAACTTTTGGAAAGTAATTAGGGAGCAATTTTCATTTGGGAAGCTAATATGTTTGTATATACAGCGGTGTTCAAAAGTCTGAGACTGCATTGGGAATCTACTTTTTTTTATTATTATGTAAACCTGGAAGTTTTAGGATCTGTACAAAAGAAGATTATTTTGTCTTTGAAGCAAGAGCGGAAATAACAAATATGTTTTTTTTTTTTTTTTTATAAAAATGTAGAAACATTAGTTTCTTTTAAAACAAAATTTGAAATGTCATAATTGCATTAAATAAAAAAAATAAAAAAAATCCAGATGTTTGACCTGCACTTTATATAATTACATTTTTAAAAATGCATATTTGTATTATCCTGTACATCTTGTTATATACCCAAAATATTGCCAAATCTCCTTAATGATTTGTATGAGGTCTTCATAAGTTGTGCAAGGCATATCGTAAATGTAAATCGATTTCTACATAATTCATTTACTGTTGTGAAGGAACATGTCTTGACCCTCCATACTAATGGATATTTAAACATGGAAAAGACACAGGGGAGGAGAGCGAGTGGAAACGAGAGCAAGAGAGGGAGAGAGAGAGACTATAAGAATGTATACAAGCTGAGCGTGCTTGATGAATCACAGCGGGGTAGATTTTATCCATGTTATACGCTGCCATTTTATCAATGTAGCAATCAGTAAGCTAATAGTCATATAATGAAACAATGCTGGAAATGGTCTATGATTTAAAAGCCATTGCTGACAATCAAGTATAACCTTGTTTTGAAATACTAAGCAGGCTGAGAGTTGATCAGACTCGCCTAGACCTTTATCTGATCATAACTGTGTTTTTAGCATGGAAAAGAAAGGTAGAATATTTGTCAGTGTTGTCTTTGTTCAGACGAATAGGAAAGAATTGAATATCCCATTGAAATGAAAGAGAAAAAAGACACCTGTTTTACACTGCAACAAAGAACGCTTTAAAAGCCAGCATGAAATGTCATTTGGACTAAAATACATATTTCTTATGTAGTCATCAGAAGGTGATGTTTGCCCAACTAGGCCAAAATGCGCTGGCCTTGGATAAAGAATCTCTCTCTGGAAAATGTATAGTATTAGATATGAAGTAATGAAATGTAGAGTAATTTAAATCTGAAACAATGTACCAGGGAAATAGTCTCTAATCATGTAAATGACACCCAGGCTATATGAAAAACATCTCCTCAGTTAATAACAGTGTGTGAAAGGTCAGCGTCACTGATATCACGTGCAAACAGAACGAGGAAAGAAAGAGCACTATTTTTTCCAACCTCAAATGTCATCTCTCTGATCTCTCCTACATTTGAGTTTGCCCTCAAATGTACAACGGTGTGCACATGGGAGCTCTTTTTAACAGAAAGACACACAGAGCCGTTGAGACTTTTGTGTGCAATAATTTAGCATCTTTTTCACTATCTGTGCTGGTGCACATTAATGTTAATATAGACTACTGTTCAAAGGTTTGGGGTCAGTTAGATTTTATTTTGAAGATATTAATACTTTTTTTTTTTAATCAGCAAGGACACATTAAATGGATCAAATGTGACAGTATGCTGTTCTTTTGAACTTTCAATTCATCAAAGAATCCTGAAAAAATGTGCCACGGTTTCCACAAAATATTAAGCAAAGCATAACCATTTTCATCATTGATAGAATGCATATTAGAATGATTTCTGAAGGATCATGTGACCCTGAAGACTGGAGTAATGATGCTGAAAATTCAGCTTTGCCATCACAATAAATTACAATAGAAAACATTTATTTTAAATTATAATAATGTTTCACAATATTACTGTTGTCAATGTACCTAATAAATGCACTGCAATCTTACCGGCCCCATCAACCTTATATCATCAATTTCATCAAAAAAACAAAACATTTATTTAAATTTGCTTGCTTTTAATCTGTCCTCTCCTGTTTTGATTGATTGATTAATTGCTTAAAATATATCGTTTTGTACTTTGATGATGTGGAGCTTGATTGAGGCCGGTGAAATGACAGTCTTAAGACTCCTCAGTCTCTGTCTGTCAGTGTTGGTAATGTTGAAACAACTGTGGCATCCAGTTCTGCCATGTCCCCCTCCTTTTCCTTTGTGTGTTTGAAGTGCTATAAACAAAGGGGAGTCCACATCACTTGTATAATAGCCCACAGTGTTACAAAGGGCCCAATACGTTATCTTGACAGCGGTGGGAGAATCTTTTTTGTCTGAGTATGTACTGTTGTCAAGCACACATGGCTCAAAGTAACCGCTCCGCTCTGCGGGAAAGCTGGTTCTTCCTCCGCTGTATTATACACCTGCTGCCGCGTACGGGACATGTACACCAGGTGAAATAGCCATCTCTATCTGAGGCCTTTAGCATGATTTGCCCCATACCTTTAGAAACAATCTCTCGCTAATATTGTAGACTCTGTATGATGTGACTGTGGTGTATCTTTGGCTGAATTCCATGAATTCCACCTATTAGAGCAGCTCTGTCCTATATTTATTTTTTATCCCCCCCCCCCCCCCCCCGCAATTTTGTGATGATGGTCATATTTGCACAGATTGTGATCCTGCTGAACTTGTCCCTATGTAAACAGGTGACATAGTGATTTCCGGCCAAATCAAGAGGTCAAAATATGATTGAAATAGCTAACATTTTAAATCCAATAGCCACAAGAGCTATTGCTTTTTATAAATGGATAAGACAAGTGATTTGATAGCATTATGGTTGTATGGGACATTACCAGGTACAAATGACCAGTAAGAGGATTTGGACATTGCATGTACGTGTGACCATCTCTAGAGATTAAAATAGACAGGGTGATTGCTGTAAGTCAAAGTACATGGGTAGTTGACGCATAATGTGTCTATAACTTTTTTATATATATCAACATCAAAATCACCTTACATTTAGGTTCTGTAACTCTTCATCATTTAATCTTTTCATCCCTTAATCATCTCTTTTTATATTCAATGTTGGTGTATATATATATATATATATATATATATAGGTGACATAGTGACCTATGTGTGTGTGCACACACACACACACACACACACACACACACACACACTACGTCTGTACAATTTTTTTAATGTTTTTTTTTTTTAATAAGTCTTTTATGCTCACCAAGGATGCATTTTCTGTCATGACAATACAGTAAAAACTGTAATATTGTGAAATATTATTAGAATATATATTATTATATATTAATATATATATGTTTTTGGTTTGAATATATTTTAAAATAAATTTTCAGCATCATTGCAGTATTCATTGTCACTTGATCCTTCAGAAATCCTTCTAATATGCTGATTTGCTGCTCAAGAAACATTTCGTATCAATGTTGAAAAAAGTTATTCTACTTAATATTTTTGTGGATTCTAAATAATATTTTAAAATAATAATATATTTTTCAGGATTCTTTGATGAATAGAAAACAACAACTTTTAATTGACATAGAAATCTTGTGTAATGCCATTGCTGAATAAGACTATAATTAATCTATACAAATATAAAAAGACACACAGGCTGTAGACTATGTAGACTATAATCTAGAGCCTGGTGTTACCATCTTATCCACTAGGGGAGCCATACTCCTCATTTGAGATCTTCACTCTGCAAACCCCTTCCACAGGATATTCACATGCTAAAATTACAATACAATACTAATCAGAGGACACTGTAAGTCATTTTCAGTTTAGTTTGCAGTAGGCCTACTCAATATTCATTTTCAAATTATTTAATCTATGCTATCGCTGTGCTTTTGTCATGTCATTGAAGTTAACCAAAGAGCAAAGCTTAAATTGATTTAATTTTTCTTTCAGTGTTAATGAAGGTAAATAAAAAATACTGTTTTCTTTCTTTTTCTTTCTTTCTTTCTTTTTTAAGTTTCTCAATCTTCTAGTAGGGAAAAAGGTCAATAATTTGTAGTCTATAGTAAAGTAATATTAAATAACCAGTGAAACCAAATGTATGTCTTATGCACATATAACAACAGTACGTTTTTAAACTGCTTTTTAAGTCCTGCTGTGTGATTCTGTCTTTCATCACTCTGCTTCTCTTCTCTTCTCCCACTCCCACCCATCCTTTCTCCTGCTCACTCAAGAATTTTCCCAGTATGCACATGTACACACTTAAATAAATATATAAACGTATAGCGTAAGCCGAGACAATCCCATGTTGGTCTAAACATGAGAATTCATCCATTCAAGCATTAAATGCTGGTGCGAAGAAAGCAGGCAGAAGAGATAGGACCCTCACTGCTCTCCAAGACACAAACTGACAAAAGAGGGCAGTATGATGACATTGACAAAGTGGACAAAGTTTTAATCTTTGATTCCTTGCCAGTCGCTGGAGTGGCTCTCTCTGTTTGTGTTTGCGAGTGAGTATGTGTGCATCTTTATCTGCAGGGTGTTTTGTTTGTGCATAGAATGGCGATGAAAAGAATGGCAATGAAAAGTGGATACTTCAAAAGATGAGAGGCAACATCAAGGACTTACTTTATGCTGTTATTCATAGTGTATAGCCAAGATCAAATGTTTATTGAACACTGAGATAACAGCACACCTTTCAAATTTAGCCGCTGCTAGCATTACCTTCATTTTGTGTATTTTCCACACAAATTTCAAAAGTCAAAACTAGTCAAAACTAAATAACAGCAGGCCTTCATGGATTTAAATAATGATATACATTTATTGAATAAAATAAAGTGAAACCAGTGAAAACTCTGGGTACAACTTTAAGTATTTATTTATTTATAAATAACTTTATAACTTTATGGACTTATGTAGTGATACATACCTGTCAAAGGTTTGGAAACATTAAAATGTTTTAATGTTTTTGAAATAAGTCTCTTATGCTCACCAAGGCTGAATTTATTTGACCAACAATACAGTAAAAAAAAGATTAATATTGTGAAATATTATTACAAATTAAAATAACTGTTTTTATTTGAATATATTTTAAAATATATGATGGCAAAGCTGAATTTTCATCATCATTATTCATAATGATGATTTGCTGCTCAAGACACATTACTTCTTATTATCAATGTTGAAAACAGCTGTGCTGCTTTATTATTTGTACATTATTTCACAATATTACTGTTTTGCCTATTTATGTGTGATTTCTTTGTGAAACCGTGATACCTATTTTTTTCAGGATTATTTGATTAGCCTAATAGTCAAAAGTTCAAAAGAACAGCCATTAAGATTATAAATGTATTTTCTGTCACTTTTGATCAATTTAGTGCATCCTTTCTGAATAAAAGTATTAATTTATTTTAAAAAGAAGAAGAAGAAGAAGAAGAAGGGTCAAACTTTTGACCACATTGACCAGTATATACACACTCTCACTCTCTCTCTCTCTCTCTCTCTCTCTCTCTCTCTCTCGTTTTGTAAAGACATTTATATGTAGGCAATTTATATTTGTTGACAAAACAAATTTCAAGAATTTAAGCACGACATATGTGACAAGAATTTTTTTTCTCTTTCTTGTTCGTACAAGTTACATTTGAACAAAATATTATTTTGGAATTTTATCTTGGGGGAAAAAATGAACAAAAATGTATAGATTTGCAGCAGTTTTAAATGAGATGTTAACCACTGCTAAAGAAAACAAGTTTGAGTGTAATTATGCTGTTGACTTTTTGAATCCGTCAATATATTGAGACAACTTCCCCGTGACAACTATACGTGGTTTGGAACAGCTTATGATATGTTTAAGAATAATCTCCCTGCTCTCTGTCACTATGAGTAGGCTATGTAAGTGGTGTTATATGGCAATGATATTGTGATTGGAGGTTGTTGCCAGAGCTTAACGCCAGCTCTCTCTCATGGTGCCAAACATTCTTCAGATTTCATTAGGTGAAAGCGCATTCGCAAATGGCATATTATGTCACGTAGGATGTGATTCTTAAGTTACGATCCATCAGGAATCCACACAATTGAATGCCAAATCTCAATGATGCAACATTTTCCAATCAAAATGAAATATGTTCAGTCATCAGGAGGTTCTCCTTGTTTTTGGACTCCTAAAGGTTTCTCTTTTGCTTAGTCATTCCCTTTCTGTACCTGCGAGTGCTGACGCTCTTGTAGCTTGAGCTGACAGAAAGACGTATTGAAAGACTGTCTGACACTCAAGTCCACACCTCTGTTGAGTTATGTCTGGTGAAATCCACCTACTCAGTTTATTTCCCGCTGATGCTTCAGGATTCATCAAAATTGTTTGCAGATACTTAGTTGTGCAATGAAAAGTAGAGTTTGCCAAATAGAACGATTGCAAAGACCATGGCATTTTATGCATTGGGTCAATGACACAATGCTAATCTGTCTGTTCAAATATATATTTTAAAATGAAATTCATACACACAATGTCTTGACTACTCTTCTAGGCTATGAAAAACATGTTTGTACTTTTTGAATTAAAAATTGTTATTATGTGGTAGTTCAGGTTGTAAAATGACATGAGATTTGAATGAAGTTATTTTTTTATGAGCTTTTATGAAATATCCATGTTGTTTGAAAAAATAAGTTTACCTTGAAACATATTGTACACTCACATGTATGCATGGGTGCAAGGGAGTCAACTAGAGTCATGAAACCTTTCTTGAAAATGGCATAAAAGTGTTTTGAAACCATTTATAACTTTAAGTTGAATAAAAGAGTATATTTCTAAGAAGTGAATCATTCGTTTTTAAACTAGATTTTTTCTTTCTTTAAAAACAAGACTTGTTTTATACAGCATTGACCCATTTATCTATTATATTTGTTAATTATTTAGATTCCACATTGTTACCTATTCATAACAACTGAATGTTGAGTTGATTTTTTTTATGTTGATCATCGTCACACACAGGAAAGGATGTAAAATAGATATGAATTTCACTTACAGTACATTTATGCAATATGAATTTCACTGGATCTCTTTTGTCTGAAAGGGTTTTTAATGCAAACGTTCAGTGGGACCTGGGAGGACGCCTGAGGTAATACATCACATTGCTTTTAAAGTAGCCATCAACCAAGGGGCGAGGGCCAAATTAAGCAATGTTAGTTGTCCGTGAACAGGGACTCGCTTTCAACCCGACCCTAAAAAACCTTGTGAAGTGAATCAGCTTAATTGAATTCTGGAGTCCTGCTTTTCCAAGGCCCAAAAGAGAGAATGTGAATTTTGTGTTGATGCAAAGCCCAAATGATTTTTCTCCATTTTCTGTGGCTGATTTTCTTTTCCAGAAATGTCTCATAGTAAAGGGGATTTCAGAAATCATAATCCGACTTAAGTTAAGAGTATTCTTTCACTAATTCATGAAATATATGAACACTCTATATCTTCAATTAAGAGGATTGAAAGATAAGTGTGGAAATGGGAATTGACTGGAAATTGGATGTTTTGGGGCTAATCTGCAGTTTGCGAGCAGGTTGAGGACTATGAAACAGATTATGAGAGCACATATCTTAGATATCACATACCTGGAGTGCTGTCTTTGTACGTGTGGATACTCGCGAACGTCAACGTCTTTTTTCCTTAACAATATAGGACGCGAAATGTGCTGATGTGATTCAAATTATTCCCACAAATTAACATACACATGCAAATGAGGATTTAATTAATGGCAAAATGCATTTTGATTAAATACTCAAAACGTCATGATTCTAATCTTTACAAAACTTTTAATTAATTTTGCTAGTTAAACCTCATCAACACTTCCAATGGAGCTTAATTAGAATCTAGCCTCCCCCTTATAATTTAAAGCAGGAAAATCAAAAATTAACCATTGTTATCACATATGTAATGCTACCAGTAAGAAAGATGGAGTCGTTGATAAATTAGCGGGGTCCTGATTTTCGCTTGCCAGTGAAATAATAGTGCTAATTGGCAGATACTCCAATATTGATTAAATGAGGCACACAACACTCATTTCATTAAGTCGTTCTGATACCATAATTCAGATCTCTCTCTTTGTGTATCTCATCGCCTCAGGATTAACAATTCAATAAGACCCAAGACAGGAAACTAATGGCCAAAATAAACATCCAAATTAAGCTCCGATGATCACTTCAAAAGGACTCTTCCCGCTCGCTGTTTTCCTACATGGCGAGTTCACGAAAAGTTGGAAATAATTGCCCGCCGCGAGTTTCCCACAGTACAGTCCGCGTTTCTTTCCTTGGGTGTGTCAGCTTGTGCTGGAAGAGAGGGTGAATATTAAAACGTGTGCACCTGAGTTGTGGCTGCTGTCAGGGTATCTCGCCTTTCATCACGGTGGGAGCAGGTAATGCTAAGATTTTTAAGATTGCCTTTTCAAAGCCTCCAAACTTTCCTCCTCTCCAGTGGAAGTCCACTAAAGAGTCTAAGGAGGCTTACGGGGGATAATTCCTTCCGAGGTGCTGGAGGTGAGATAACCAATTACACATGATCACTTTTGACTTCTCTAATCTCCAGCCTGTATCGCTGGATTTCACTCATATGAACCTCACAAACCTCGTCCCTCTTAAATCAGACATCTCAGCCTTTGTTATTCTAATATTCCAGCTTGACTTCAGCACTTCAGTCAAAAAGTTAAGTACCATCCCAACGGGCACGAGTTTCTCTGGCTCCAAGAGAAATTTGACCTGTGGCTCTGAATTACAGCATTCTTAGGTTAGCTTTTAGCGCCAACATTTGTCCACAATACAAAATGAGCAGTTCACTCAACTGGTTCAGATGAGTCAGTGTGATTTAAATTAATATGAGATTCTGTATCTCTGCCGAGCCATTTAGTTTTATTTTGCAATGATATTGAATGTCATTATCATTTTAAAATTCAGCAATATTCAACATCCTGTTTTGCCACCCTAGACTTTCCTTTACACATTCTCTCCAATTCTGACTCTCCTCTCCAGTCCTTATCTATATATGAAGTGTAAGAATGCAATCTCTGTGTTTGCTTGAATGGTGAAACCCAAGGCGGTCCAAATCTGAGCGTACTACAACTGGCTATTCCTTGTTATTCTCTCATCTTCCCCCCTGTAGTTTTACATTCAACATATTTTTTTTTTTTCCTCAAAACCATTTTAGACACCAGAAAGGCTAGATTTATTTAAAAGCCATTGCTCAGAAAATGAAGGGTTGTGATTCACAGATACAGAGGTTGACACTTGAGAAAGCTGCCAGGTCATCTGCAGTGATGACAGTTGGAAAGATAAAATGTTAAAATATCTGTGTTAATATCATATCAAATATGTGGACATTCCTCTTAATTTATGTAGCTCTTTTTAATCTATGTAACTTTGATGCTTTTTTTCTCCATCTCTCCAGGTCTAAGTGCCAGCTAGGCATTCTTATAGCTTCTTTGAAGTGATAGTAGCTAGTATTTGAACCCACAATACACAAATACACATTACTAATATAGCCTACAGAATATTTAATACCTGTAAAGTGACCATTTGATGTCCTTTGTCATTTATGTAAAGCAGAAGCTAAAGAAAAATGAGTGACCACCTCTCCAGAATCATGCAGTTATAGGAGTATTTTGAGAGGAACTTGGTCTACTGAATGTGAGATTGTCCTCCTGTCATAAAACCCATGGACTTCATGAGCTAATAGGAGTGTTTGATTTGCAGGAAACAATTTGATGTAATATGAAAAGCTTCTGAAAACCTCTTCCTGTTATTACAAGAAGTGACTAGGATGCTGTGACCAAATAGCACACATTTGACCAAAACAATTCTATAAATTATACACTCTGGTTGCAGTTACTACATTGGTGTATGCAGACATCCCACCTCTCCCGGAAGGTCCGGGAGTCTCCCACATATTGATAGACACAATGTCCCAGAAATCGAATGTGAGAGAGAAGCCCCATTTCCAGGGCATTAAAGTGCATTTTTGGTGACTTAATTAGAAGTTGTCAGCCGAGAGGCATTTACCGTTTGCATTTATCGCTTTATGTGAGTAAAAATTATTACAAACAGGCAGCGTCTGAATGCAAATAAATGTACTGAAACTTAAAACAAATGTGTTTCATTTGTTTTATACATCAGAGTCATGATTAACTGAAATTAAACAAAAAAACTTTGCTTTGATTCGCTTGGGCGAGGAGAATGCTCGCTCGTTCCTCGAAGGGAATTTGTTCTTTCTCTATGAAGAAACTCCGCTCTTGTTTGTCCCTTTTTTCAAGGTAATTGAGACAATCATCTGGGCCCCGCGGATCAGGACCTGCTGCAGCTGAGGCGAGGAGGAAACTGAGATTGTGGGTCTCTCAGATGGATCTCTCAGAGGAATTCGAGAAAGGTATGGCTCTTTCTCATTCTTCGTTAGCTTCTGAATGAGGTTTTGAGCGTTTGAATGGCAGAGCGTAAATGGTGGCGGGTCAGGCTGGGACTGCCTTGCACACAATGGCTGTGTTGCAGGCTTGCCGGGCTGATCTGCTGAAAGACCAGGACCAGGGTCAGGTGTTCCCCCCTGAGGTGGTAGCAGAACTGCGCCTCATCACAGATTTCGCACTCCGTGCAACCAAACCATCAAAGATTTCGCTCTTCGGCACATCTATTGAGGCGGTGGTCAGAAAGTTCAGTATAATATCTTTAAAACCTTCATTCTTTTCCTCTACCCTCTGATTGTGAGTGTTTTGTTGGATTAGGGTTTTAAGTTGAACATAGTCAGGTCTTTTCTCGTTTTAGAGAGTAACTTTGCTGAGACCTCCCCTGTCAGAATCTGCCCAGAATGCCATTATTAAGTCGTTGGCTCTCGTGATCCTTGGTAGAACTTGTTAGGTCTCCTCTTGTTTTTGAGAGCTCAGCCTAGGCGGAGCCTCCGATGTGCAGGTCTCTATGAGCCTCCCCGGAGTGACTAGCAGTGGAAGCATAGTTAGGTCACCTCTTGTTTCAGAGAACTATTTTATTGAGACCTCCGCTCCCCAGAGATCCACTAGGATAAGTACAGTATATGGTTCAAATATGGTTCAAATTTGTAGGCTCTGTTTTGAACCTCTTTGGTAAGTGGTCCTTAGAGTAGAACGTAGCTAGACCTCCTCTCGCTTTAGAGAGTAGTCTTGCCGAGGCCTCTGTTCCTAGAGCTCGGTCACGGTAGCTACGCCGGGTCGTATTGCTCTCTGTGAGCCTCCTTGGTGGAACCAGCCTTACATTGCATTGTTAGGTTTCCTCTCGATTTAGAAAGTCGTCATTCTGAGACCTCCGCTCCCCAGAGCTCCACATTAGATAACAGGTCCAAGTTGTGGGACTCTCTGTGAGCCTCCTTGGTGAAGTGGTCTTTTAGTGTAGCCTTTGTCTTGCTATGTAGGCTTTGTTCGCCTGGATAGCAGTATCGAGTTGTCAGGCTCCTTTAGAGCCTCTTTGGTAAGCAGTCCTTAGCGTAGAATGTGGTTAGGCCTCCTCTCACTTTACAGAGTTGTCTTGCTGAGGACTCCACACTTAGAGCTCCCCTAAGTGTTGCTTGGTCTCCTCTTGGTCTCCTCCCCAATGTAGCCAGGGTTTCTTGCCCTAGGGAATAGATTCACAACGACCACTGGTGCGTACCCCTAAGACAAGGAACTGTGACTCCGGATCTGTTCTGTTGAAGTCATTGACTTGTGTCAGCCATACGGCACTCATTCTTTCAGCATGGCAGAGTGGGCATTTGTTCCCTAGTAGCGTCCTAGGATGCAGTGCGAGTTCCCATTTGTAAGGAAACGTCTCGGGTTACGAATGTTACCTTGGGTCCCTGAGAAGGGGAATGAGAAACTGTGCAAATTTTGTTGCCATGCTTCAGGCATGCCTGCCCACGTCTGCTTCAGACAATAAATCGATGACGTGTACTACAGGTACCCTTTTATACTATGGCCGCACCAGTAGTGACGTCATAGGCTGTCGCCGGCCAATGTTATTGTCGTGTTTTGACACGTGCTACAGACACCGGTCATGCCAGAGAGTCCTAGAACACAGTGTCTAATTCCCCTTCTCAGGAAACCAAGGTTACGTTCGTAACCCAAGACAATTTCCTGACAAAAATTAAGAAATTACTGTCACAGATTTTTTATCATAATAATTTAATATTTTATAATAACATTTTATAACTTTCTAATGATTTCTAGGAAAATAAAGCAGTATTTTCATGTGCCCAACCAAAATGGATGGATGTTGTTTGGACTGTGATTAGTGATATTGGGCTATATAAACTAAATTGACTTAGGGCCCTATTTTAACGATCTAAGCGCATGGTCTAAAGCGCAGGGCGCAAGTTCACTTAGGGCGTGTCCGAATCCACTTTAACGACAGGAAAAATGGTCAGCGCGCCAGGTGCATGGTCTAAAAGGGTTGTCCCTATTCTCTTAATGAGTAATGGGTTTGTTTTGGGATTTATGTTGAGACGTTAAACCAATCAAAGTCTCATCTCCCATTCCCTTTAAATGCCAGTTGCGCTCGCGCCAATGCAGATTCTCTATTTACATTACAGAATTTGATAGTGGAAAGACTGAATGCGTCTCCAGAGCGCAAACGGAACTGCTCGTGTGCGAGGTAAAAGTGCGCAAGCAGACCATCTACGGGACAAGCCAGAATCCACCATATCTTTATGCACACAATAATAATCTTTTACATTGTAATCCTTTTATTTAAAATATTTGGCATGTTTGTGTGTTGCTGTGTATCCCTGTGTGTTTAATAATCAGAGTGTATGCGCGTTGTGCACCCGCCTATACGCTGATTTCACGCAGCCGCCATTTTGAAATCGAAAGTGAGGCTCCGGTGGGAAGAACCCCAGAAGTAAAGATAAACAACAATGCCTTGGATTACCAACCTGAAGCTGCTGCCGCGATTTACACTATTGGATGTTACTATTCAATATAGGATATATATATAGTTCATTCCTGCTTCTTTTTTTATATTCTGAATTATATATAAAAAAAATATTTTCTTTATAAATGAATTTCACTGTATATAGTCTAAAGTATGAAAGAAATGTATGTACATTTTTAGAATTGACACAACATCATTAAACACAACAATACGCCATCGCATTCACGACTCTCCTGTGATTAAAGGCGACACTTCCGGTTTTCTTCCCACCGGAGCCTCGCTTTCGATTTCAAAATAACGGCTGCGTGAAATCAGCGTATAGGCACACATTACTAACACGCTCTTTAAATAACCAGGTTTAGACCAGGTTTCAGTTGGTCAATGGTGCAGTCTATTTCTGTTGCCTCAAAATAGCAACGTGCCAACAATGCGCCAGAACACACCTCGTTTTCAGACCAGCACGCCAATAGGCGCACAAATGGGTGCAAATGCATTTGCTATTTAAACAACGTGGCACATGACGTGAAAATGATAACTGCGTCGGACTGAAACTAGCAAAAAAAATTGCGTCGCGCTTGCCGCTGCATTGCGCCGGGTGTAAGATAGAGCCCTTAATGTTAAGCAAGAGGCAGGGCCGGACTGGGACACAATTTCAGGCCGGGAAATCCCACACCCATCCAGGCCATCCCATGGACCCAAATAAAATATAGAAACACGGACAACCCTATTTTTTCCTAAATTACATTTATTGGTCTAAATCCTTATAGGCTGCGGCCGTATAAAATAATTAAAGGCTTTCTCTTGAACAGCATCCTCACTTCCCTTTTCCTTCTCTTCATTTACCCTAATATCTCTATGTCTCTCACTTCCACCAGTATCATCAGCCATACACTAATTAAAGTGGAGTACTAGTGTTATATATATATGCATGTATAAAGTGTGCGTATTTTTCTTGTACCTGTCTCTTCTTCACCTGTCACTTGTTCTGGCCTCATGTTACAAACAGAACTGTCCTCCACAGTAAAACAACCACCTTATTGTAATTTGTTTGTCCAGAATCTACATTTATGTTAGTAAAAAATCAAAGTATTATATTTATGACAAAATGTTGTTGTTTTCATCTTAAAATTACTTAAATATCCAACATTTAGCAACACTAGGCTATATTTCATACAATATGTAAAAAATTAAAAAATTAAAAAAATCTTATTTTGCTTCTATGTCATCTCACTCCCTGGCTGAATGTGTGATCATTGCACCACAGCTAGTGCTAGGTTGACTGTCTCCACCTTCATTTGATAAATAAAAAAATAAAAATAAAAAACGGAAAAAAGTTTTAAACCTCACAAATGGTTAGACATAATTTTCTAAATTCTCTAATAAAATGTTATTGCATTATTTTTTGTTGATGTCTGCACTATCACTCCTGTCTCCCTGCTCCCAGTACCACATAAATGTTAATATTTGTCTGCTAAATTACTAATGTAACTTTACACTAAATAATATTAATCTCCTTGAGCATACAGTATTTTGATTGACTAATAGGGGCGCTAACGCTAACATTTGCTAGCATTTCAATACTAAGTTAACTAAGAAAAAAGTACAGTATTTACAGATGAAACTGACCTGCACTTGAAGCCCTGAACAGGTCATTCATTTTGCAACATTTTGCTGCTTGTTCTCTGAGTGCTTTCTTTTTCGTTGTCCTTTCCCTCTCTGCTCCACCTGGCCGTTTTCTCTCCATCACCGGGTGATGCTCGCATTTTCTGTTTAACCGTTGGCTGAGGCTTAAAGTGGAATCGTAGCCTTGCCAGTCAAGACTAACAGATTCATGATTTTATTTTATAATAATAATTTTATTGAATGACGAATTCGAAAATGATCACTGGACAAAGGTAGTAGTATAAAACAAATGATAATAATAAAAAAAATAAAATAAAAAAAAAACGCTGGCTGGCAGCAGGCCAAATTAGTCGGCAGGCCACCGGGAATTCTCCCGGTGCTCCCGATGGCCAGTCCGGGCCTGGCAAGAGGTGTTATATACTGTACCTGCAGTCTGCCATTTTTGCCAAATAATGACATTTTTTGTCTAAAAAATATTTGGTTTAAGTTTGTACATTGTGTGCCCTGTATGGAACATTAATGCCCTTGGTCAGTCACGTGCCTGTTAAAGTGATGAACAGCACTATTTGTGGTTGTTTTCAGAGATGAGAACAGAGGTTTTATACTTGTGCTACAGTTCTGTGGACTGTAGGCCTACTACAAAACTTTCAACCTCTGTAGCACCCGTGCTATGTGTAAAAAAAAGTACAGACTGTCCATTGGATATAATAATATATCTATAAAATTTTAGCTGTGGAGCACTATTTGGTGCTAAAGTGAAATTAACAGTATATTTGTCCTGTCTGCTGCCTTTCACTTCACAGTTTAGGATTGTCACTAATGCCAGTCAGTGTTGTCATGACATCAGTTCCAGGGTGATGTCCCATGGCATTTACAGCTCCTGTGACTGGCTCAAAAAGTTCTGTTTCCCATTTACAGGGAATCGTGCACCAGCCACTGCCATTGAGATTTGGAATGAATGCTAGCAGATTGCTTTCTCCAGATATTATTGACCTAATAGGTTTGCGTTTATGGCTACTTTTTTAAAGTTATTGGTGTGAAAAAACAAAAACAAAACAAGAAAACAAAAATACTTATTGTGCAACTGTTTTTTTTTTTTTTTTGGCATCCTGGTGACAGCTGTCAAGAATCAACGGCCTAGATTCATTGTCATACTACAAAGATTGCAACACTGCTGAATTAGCACCATGCACATCGCAGGCACAGAATGTTAGCCAGAATTTAAATGAACGAAAAAAGACACAGACAGCCAGGGAAAGAGACAGTTCGAGAGAGAGAGAGAGAGAGAGAGACCGATTTTACCACATTTTCACACAGGCACACGGAACACCCACAACCTTCTGCTCACACTATTTTTAATCAAGCTTCCAACAGCAGTTATGGAAGTATTGTAACACTCCATGGCAATAACTTTTCTTTTTGGGATCCACAGCAATCCACGTTCCTCTCCTCTTCTGTCGTTGGTTCCTTTATTTTCCCTCCATATGCAAACTGCTATGACCACAAAAGTTATGAGCGAGTATATGACTAAATAGGACACAGAGACTTGAGAAATGTCTGTGGTTTGTGGCTTGGAGGAGGTGTGTGGGGTTAAAGATGGAGTGTGTGTGTGTGTGTGTGTGTGTGTGTGTGTGTGTGTGTGTGTGTGTGTGTGTGTGTGTGTGTGTGTGTGTGTGTGTGTGTGTGTGTGTGTGTGTGTGTGTGTGTGTGTGTGTGTGTGTGTGTGTGTGTGTGTGTGTGTGTGTGTGGATAGGCGAATTGGTGTCCCGGCTTGAGGACGGAGTTGTGCTTTTAATCAGACACAGATAATGGCTGCCATACGCCCTTTTCGATCTCATTCGGCACTTGAAAACTTTGTTGGCCAAGCAGCAGCTGCTCATTTTCTCAATATTTAACACATTTTTATAATGGATATATATGCATGTAACTAATCCCCTGACAAGCCTTTGATTGGCTAGCTCGGCAATACTTACAGCCAAAGTTTGTTTTAAGTGGAATAAAAGAAATTCAATCTGTGCATTTGCTGCAGCCACCGTGATATATTCGAAGTCTGCACAAAGCGCACCGCCAGGGGTGTGTGTGCACTGTAAGGCTGCCTGGATAGAAATTGAACTGTGCAATAAAGACGTCCCATTATGTAATACCAGTTAGCGGCGTGTTCCCAAATTGATTATGCTCTCCGGCTGTTAATTAAGTTATTATATTCCACTTAATTTGCTGATACTAAATTAGACTTTGACTCTTTGAAGCACATATAGGGTTCGGCAGGGTATGTGACTGAACTTAATGCGTAAGCGCTACTGGGAAGGGGGCTAAAGGAGCAATCAGCCGTATGCTGGATGTCTGGAAGTCTCCGAGCGATGCCTATAAATGTTGACTTCATTAATGATATCTCACAAACTGGTGCAGAGAGTCATATACATTTACAAAAGGAGAAAAGCGATTAGCAATTCTTTAATCGAGATAAAAGAAGGATTATTGCAATTTGTTCTCAAAGCCTCTGTGTATTCAAAGACCTTTCGCAAAGAACGGTGTCATACAACTGTTCTTAAAGTGATGGTTTGCTAAAAAATCATAACTCTGTCATATTATGAAGGTATTTTTAAAAGGTTTTTTTTTTTTTTTTGCTCATGCAATTAAAGTCAATGAGATCCAGTGATGTTTTTGAAAAAAAAATTGAATAATTTTTGGGTGATCGATCCCTTTAACTGTAATTACTTTTAGATTGGAGCTTTGTGGTGAGTGTTTTGGATAAAAGCATCTGCTAAATAATTAAATGTAAATGTAGTGCACTTTGAGGTGCTCATATGGGCAATACGAGTTTAAATCTGGCTTGCAACATTTTCCTACCCCAATCTGTTTTTTTTAGATCTAAACAAGGGTTTTGTTCAGATGAATCAACTGTTGACAGTTTCAAGGTTGGTTGGGGCACATTTAAATTGATTTGCTATCTGTCTGCATAAATTAGTAAAGACTGAGATGTAAGCCATCAGGATGTACAGGCATGCAGGTAAACTGAGATCTATTGAAGTCAATGCCAGACATGGAAAGGTCATGATGAAGAAAACGATAAGTAACAGAACAGGATCGGGCATGCCTTCCTCAAAGAGTATTTCCGGAGCTCAAAGTGCCAGTAGGCTAAAGATTCAGTTAATAGTACCATTTTGCCTACGTTTATTTGTGGAATGATTGCAAAGCATTGCATAATAATCTGCCAGATAATATTGCTGTGCCAGAGCTAGAGATGCATCCAAAATCAAACTTTAAGGAAATAAGCGTGAAATGAAACAGTATGTAGTGGCTTTTTTTTCTCCTGATGTTAACAAGAGGGGAACCAGATGCAGTTTGAGGCCTTAGACTTTGATATTTCGGCTTTTTGTTTCCCAGACTGCTAAATAAAACATCCCTTTCCCCGCTCAGTGATAAGTTTTTAGCAAAAAATGCATAGCTTTGGACACACTAATTTAGAACACATCATTTGCAATCAAAGCAACAAAGTGGTTTTGCCACAGAATCAGTGCTTGGGAAACCGCAGCAAATAAACAGTGAGACAGTCTCAATTTCTGTGAGCCACTAAAACTGGATATGAACCATATCCCATATAAATCTTGGTCCATAATTAAAGATATCTAATGTTAGCAGGGTTGTTTTAGTAGTGTAATTATGTACTGTTATTTCTGTTGGCTGTTCATCAAAGATAAAATCAAGGATTTTCAGTTTATCTCTTTCTGTCTGTCTATTAGATAAATCATATTTTCAATTCATTATATAATTATGCATATTTTATATATAAATCCATCCATCTAAAATTATTTTATATTAAATTAATTATATTTTCGTTTAAGTAATCATATTATTTATTAAACAGAAATATATTTTCATGCAGACCAGACAAATTTAGATTTTTTTTTCACTCACGTTGTTACTGCGCACTGTTAGAATAACACAATCAATCACCTTTCAGATCAAATTCAAATTATTTTCTTGTGTGTTAGAAGTTAGAAGAAAACAGACCAACATCTTTTATTTTCTTGCTGATATCTAAAATCATTCGCCACTTTTTCACCACTTGTCTGTTTTTAACATAGACTTAGTGCAGTCTAAGTCTAGGCTTAGCTGTCGGGGCAGTTGTACTTAATTCCTGGCACTATAAGCACGCCTGACTCGCCAAGATAGGTCTGGCAACCCAGTAAAAGAGCCCAATGCATCTTTTTACAATTTACAAGAATGTGTCAGCAATAGCCTCTTGGCGGCCATAGCTGGAAATTCAAAATGACAAACTAATGAAAGCATTGTGATGTCTATGGCAGCGAGATCCGTTCCTAAATGTGTCTATTTAAAGCAGCTGTTCTCCGCTCTGATTTGGTAAGAACAGAATGCATCTCAAGTGACATCATACGGTTGGTGTTGATTAATTAGAAAGTTTAAATTGCCTTCTAAGTAAATAGAACTCGCCAAGAAAGAAGGTTAATGATCTCTGCATTATAGCCAAAGAGACCATTTGGCTCCAATTAGGTCAGTGAGAGCAGAGAAAGAAATATTATCAGACTGATCTCTCTCTCTCTCTCTCTCATCCTTGTGTCTCCTGAACTGGCTGCCAAGGAGCATCTTTGACTCACAGCATGAAATTAAATTTCTATGGTGGCCCAGAGCATCACACAATGAAAGAGACTTTGTGTGAATTTTCCTCTCTTGTTCTAGAGCTCTGTCAAAAATTAATAAATCAGGACAAATGAAAGTGTGTCTAAAACCCACACTGTTTTCAAGGTGACATGTTCATATTCTTTCTGACACATGCACTACCCCAAGAAAGGAAAAATTAAAATCCATTCAATGCTTTTTCAAGACTATACCATAGGTTTTATTTTTTATAATTTTATTCTGAACGTCAATGAAAAAAATGTGATGTTGTCCATCGGGAATTGATTGGATGGTTGTGGTTTGCTATTGGTCGATCTCATGTGAGTGACAGGTTGTCCCGCCCTTGCACCAGTAAAGGGAATTTATTTTGATTACAAGGGTACATTTTGATACAAACATGTGCACGGTTAAATCATTTATAATAAATACTGCAATATCCCAAAAATATGGGATGGTGACTGCTATTCAACTACATCTGACTTCATCTAAAATATCTGAATGAACTCAACATTATGTCTCCAGCTGTGGATATGTGTAACAGAACAACAGAACATTTGTTTTTATACTTGGGTAGTCATACATGGTACACAAGCACTAAAAAAAAAACCAGTGACTTTGAAGTAAGTTTCTCCTACTCTCTGAATGCAGTATTACAGCAGTATTGAACAACACCATGGTGTCATGAACCCCATTGTTTCTAGGACACGCTTCTCTGTTCGACTTGGAGGGTCAATCGATCGTTTTGATTCATGTTGTTTTTACTCTGTGATCAAAAAGGCCTCTGACATTACTAAAGGTCACTGGAAAAGGTTTGAACCATAGTGATCTGGATTTCAGACATAAAGTGATGACTTTTGGTCTGTTTTCACATCCACTTTTTGCTTCTAACTTGGTTTTTATGATATACAAAGCTATCTAAGACACAAAAAGATACATTCTACGTCACCGGACTAATTTGCCTAATCTTTACGGTACTGCAATGGAAACGCAGACAGCAACAGGTCTGGGGGAAAAAAACATTCCTGGGACAAATTGTTGCGGCTTATTTTTTGTGGAAACGCGGCTTATAATGGATAAAGCCATGATACGGAAATTGACATATTGCATTTAGATTTCAGCTATTTTGTCTCTTTATTATTGAAGATCTTCTCTATAGGTTTAAGTCTGATACCCATTTCTTCAGCAAACAGAGAATGGTGTATATATGTGATGACATATGTGAGCAAGAAGCTTCGTAGTAGTCCATCAAGAGTGCTGGGATCGAAGGGAAGTCTAAATGATCCTGCTCCTTCTGTGTCATTAGGGCAGGGAGGAGAACCCCATGAAAGAACTACCAAAATCTCCTTGAAGGAGGAGGAAAAGAAAGGCTGAGTATCGATCTGTCTGTCCACGGATATGATACTTAAGCCCAGTACTCAGAGTCAGAGAGCCCAGAGATCCATATCTCAAAGACTTTAATCCATGCCCCTCTCTAGCTAGATTGGCCTTCACCCTAACCTCTTGACAACTGCACGAACAGATCAGGTATGGAAATTCAGCAGTTCTCACATTAGCCTCTCTCTCTCTCGCTTTCTCCTATACTCTTTTGCTACTCTCACTACTCTGTGTTGTCATATTCATTATGTCACATGCATTCCTTTACAAAAAATGTGAAATGTGAAATCAAAATTGATCCCAATAAATGTTCTTGGTATACAATTCATCAGTGCACACACTGTACTAATAATATAAAAAAATATAAACAATTGTCATAACCTTTAATCAAAATGTAATCAAACCTTTAGAATGACGCAGGGCTACGTGGGAAGAAAAATACCATAGCCTAACATGCTACTTTCCATTTGTATTCTTAAGAAATATATGAAGTTGAAAGCATTTAAATGTAATTTTTTTTAATCAAATTGTCTTTAATGTTTGTAATTTACTATAGTGGTATTTTAATTTTATATTTTCAGTTTTTGTAATTGTATGTGATTTTGACATTTTTACAATTTTTTATTTCTATTTAGCATTTATTTTTTGTTTAAATTTGTTTGAGTGAGTTTAGTACTTAAACTTATTTTATTAGTTATTCACCAACATTTCAAATGTTTTAGGTTTTTTATCTAATAACAATATTTTATTCAACTTTATTTGAATTAACAAAAAAGGCTATCACTATTGTACTATAGATATTTAGACTGTCCTAATGATTAATGATTTTGTTCTATATGTATTTGCAAGTTTCATTGTAACTAGTAATTATATAAGACATTCAAAATGGAATTATTTCATAATATATTTCTGTAAAGAATCATGTTATTGATTATACTGGCCTTGTAGGGCTACTTGTGCTAACTTGGACTTGACTGACCCGAGTAAGAGCCAGAGGTCAGCAGGGCCAAAGGTTAGATCCATTGTCTGGATGATCAATTGAGTGGATAAGAGAGATCATTCCGGACAATTTGACTGACACCTCAATGCTTCAGACGGTAAATATGCATAAGCTTTTGTTTTCTGAAGAATTAAATCACACGTACAGTGTGAGATCCTCTATATTCTATTGCTGTAAAATCACAACAAGATTCTCTGCGTGCAAGTGTCAGTGTGTAATACAATTCATGTTCTCCCTTGTGATCTTAATCTGCAATAATTTCAGCCGCTATCACCTCCCTGTCTGTTTCCCAGGCTAAAAGCCCAGCAGCCAACGTCCTCCTTAAAATGGCTTGAGAAGTGACCCTGCTGACCTCTGGCTCTGATCTGAATCTGAGATGGGTCTGCTCTAGCTCCTGCTTAAAATTGCGGTGCATATGCTGGGCTGTGTAATGGCCTCGGGGCCCTCCCCAGCTACAAGAGAACAAATGAACAATTCATCATCGGCAGCTGTCCGCCAGGCCCAGGTGACTGCATACAGCCCCCTCCCCCCCTTGACAAAAAAACACGGAGGGCAGCTTTTAATCGGACGAACACTAATTGGATGGCCTGGAAAGATTAGAGGAGCCCCCTGGAGCTACTGTTCTCATCAACAGAGGCATCTTCACGCCTGCCTCAAACACAGACCAGAGCAAACCTCACTCTCCAGACCTTTTAGAGGAGGAGACACCCCATCAAACCACAAATATGACGCCACAGAGGCCATGCACCACATGTGAAATTATATCAAAATAACTTCAATATGTTTTTTTATATTGCTGTTTTTCATAAGGTGAATGGAGGTACTGTCCTATACAGTAGGTGTTCTATAAGATAGATAGATTGGATGGATGGATGGATGGATGGATGGATGGACCCCAGAAAAAACTTGACCCAGTTGACTCATCAGTTCATAAGTGCCTTTAGATCACAGTACTACAATTACCATGGTCATAATGCACAAAACCAGAATGGCCCCTAACTCCCCCATATATATTTCAATCATATATGTATATATACATTCAATCATATATGAACTACTAATGTCCCTGGTTTTCATTTCAGAAATCTGGTCACCTTAGTCTTTCCGTGCAGGTTGGAGCTCTGCCTTTCATTTGCAAGCGGGTGAGCGTAATTCTTTGTTCTCACTGCTTTGTGCTGGACTTGAGCCAAGAGCTTAATTTAACGATATGAGTTTCTACATGTGTAATGTGGAAGGTGCTGCACAGATGCTTGGAGTCTCACAATATCCACCCCACACTGAGCAGTCACTCACACATCATGTTTTTGTCTGAACGTAAAGCTTCCAACAGTGAGTTAAATGGAATATGTATGTCTTGGGATTGGGAAAGAAAGTCCAAATTAGACATGAGCTTGAGGAGTCATTTGATCTTTTCTATGATTAGCTGATGACAATGATATCAATTGCACCCTTCAGCCCTCCTACCTGCGAACTTAATAGGTGAAATCTGCTGTTTTGACTGTCATCTCACCAGTCATCTCACCTCTACCCCTCCTCTTTCTCCACACAACACACATTCACAGAGGTCCTGGCGATTTTCACCTCCAACCCAGCTCATGCTATCAAATGTCGCATGACTTCCGCTTTCTTGGAACGTTACCAGACAAGGCCCATTCTCCACTCATCACCAGTCAGACCTTACAGAGTAGTTACCAAGATTAATTTGATGTGAATGAAAACAAATCTGTGAAGGACAGACATGCAGTTCAAGTCATACTGTGTATCTGGGTGTCAATTGTTCTGTCAAAGGAACATTGAAAATATATCTTTACACAAACTTTCTGTGGGCAAAAACTCTAGAAAATGTGTGTTGTGAAAATTAAACATGACCTTCCCCTTTAGTGAAGAGTTCATTATATATATATATATATATAGGACATTCAATTAAAAATGTCTACTCTGATGGAGAACTCTGACTTTGATTCTGATTTGCCATTGTAATGTATAAATGAAACTTTCATTCGTCATATATAATAGTTCTCCATTGTTGTCTCTTGGCTTCTTTGGTATAGATGTGATATCATACAGACAGTGGGGCCCCTGTGCAAGCCGGCAGCCAGGCTTGTGGTCTCATCATTTGTCTGTGAGTGAGTCCATTTGAGTGCACTTAGCACATTGAGCAGGCCCACTGTTACAGCCCCTCTCATAATTTGCTAACACCTTTGGCTGCAAAGGCGACTAACTTGTCACTCACCATTTGACTCTCACACTTTAGGAGTTGTTTCCGTAGCAGAGGTGAGATGATCCATCCTACCCACAGCAGGTGAATTTTTTATGTATAAATGTTAGGTTTGAACACAGCTGTGCCAGATAAAAAAAAAATTTTAAATAAAAAAAAAGCAGGGAGAGAGAGATAGAGAGAGATATATGAAGACGAGTACAAGATATGAAATTTAGTGTGTTTTTTAAGGAATTGTCTCTTTTTGTCTTTCTCTCAATTCTCAATTTCCAAGTCCTCTATTGGCATGAGTGTTTTACATAAAATATTGCCATAGAAACAATACATTAATACAATTACATATTTTTGTGCAAACCATGATACATTTTTTTCAGGATTCTTTGATGAATAGAAAGTTCAAAAGAACAGCATTTCTTTGGAACATTCTGGAAATGTCTGTACTGTCACTTTTGATCGTTTTAATGCATCCTTGCTGAATAAAATTATGTATTTATTTTCTTTTATTTATTTATTTACTTTTTTCACATCTTACCCCACACATTTGAATGGTAGTGTATCATAGTTTTGCTAAAAATAAATTAAAAAAAGTTAAGTATCAAAAACAGTTTTAAACTTTGACAATAAAAAGAAATAATAATAAGCCTCTTTTGGCGTAAAAAAAATAATGTCATGATTTACTAAAGATACGCAGTGAAAAATTTGCACTGAAAAGGCGTGGACAGTAATTTTTGTGGCTGACCTTATTGCATATACATTTGTAGGAGTTTCCCTTTCAGACGCAAAATTTATGGGAGGAGAGTATTTAAATGAATCACGCAAGGTGATTTACTAAGGTTTGTGCTCGTCAATGTACTGGTGTTTGCACCATTATTTAGAAACCAGGAATGGTGAGAGAACATTGTGCTTGGTACGTTTTTTTTGGCCTAAAAAACAAACTTGAGTCTCTAACCGACAAAGTTTAAATCCCATCTGGCTAGTGCGCTTCCCATAATGTTTACGCATTAGGTCAGTAGGTGGAGAGTAGGCGGTCTTTAGTGGCTGTTTGGACGCATTCGACCAAATGAGCATATACACTGCGAAAATGAAAGTTGTCCGACTACCTCTGGAAGTGATCGAAAGTGGACAAGCTCAAACCAGACTCCGTTTACACCTGTATTTAGCGTCGTCCACTTGTGATCCGATCGACCAAAACGCATCTTAATACCAGGTATAAACAGGACCTAAGAGACTTCTTTCAAAAACATTTTATTTAATCATATTATTATATGTTAATAAATTAGAATAAAATAAAATGCAATGAATAAAAAAAAATAAAAAAAAACTTACAGCAAAATATTCACAGACATACTACTTTTTTCTACAGTGAATGAACAAACACATTCTGTCTCCCTCTCCCTCCCTTTTTCTTGTTTACGTCTCATCGATAAATTGCCACCACAGATGTGGCTTTTTTTTCTTTCATCTTTCATGCTCAAAAGAACATGAGACCCATTTTACTACAACCCCCCTGCCCCACCGCTTCAGGCTATACATGAGACAGTCTGGCCAAGCTGAACACACCAGAGCAAAATAATACCCAAAAGCCTCTACTCTAGGGATTACTCCAGTCTCTCTCCTCTCAGGCCTTTCTGCCTTCCAGCTGCAAGGGCCTCCTGTGATCCAGGGCCACTGTCCTGCACCCACGGGGGAAATGAGGGATGCTGGGCCGCGTGTGGCTTTGCTGGAGAGAGTCTATGGGGTTTAAAGTGTGTGTGTGACCGCAGTACGGCTGTATGTTGTGCTCAGTCAAACGGTTAAATGCAGCTTTTTGTCCACCCACAGCTGCTGCTGTCCGCGTACCACCTTTCCTCTGTCTGAATTTGTGTTGTTGTGGTTGTTTATGCCTAAGTCCTGTCAGGCGGCCACAGCGCTGCGGTCAACAATCTCCTCCTGGGCTCCCATGGGGCCTCTTTGCACATCTTTCCTTCCTTTAGCCTGCTAGTGACCCTGCGTTTGTGATCATAAGCCCTATTTCACGATTGCTAACATTGCTGTGGTGAATTTAACGTTAAAATGATTTATTGATCATTATCTATATCTGTTCAAGATTACATCATTTGCTTCTTTATTTGTTATAGTTGCTGATTAAAGGCTTTCATCGACTTTAAATAAGTGTTGTTTAAGCACCTGGGATGTATTTTAGAGAGAGATCGTCTTCACAGCTCATGGTTTTCTCAGTTGTAGCCTTGGCCGAGCCACTGGAGACTATTTTAGGGCTTGATATTCTTAAGTGTATGGATGGATGTCAATGCATTCGACGTATAATTCTTTCTGAGAGCCATTCTTCCTGAAGGTCGGTGAGGCAGGGTGGATGCATTTGTTTCCTCTGGGGCTCAGAGGACAGAGAACGGCGTTTGTTCATAGACACAGCTGTTGATTGTTATTGGATGTTGGCTAGCACCAAGGTCTCTGAGAAGCAGAGAGCCAGAACCAGAGAGTATTCACGGTATTCACTATTGTTGTGCTTAATGGACAGAAAATTACAGACAGGAGCTGCCATGTTCTGCCTTTGTCTCTTGCACACAAAGGAACCAGAAGACAATTTGAGTCTCGAACCAAAGAGACGAGAAATCAGAATCCTTTTCAAAGGATAAGTCACTCAAATACGTTGCTAGAAAGCTTGACCACGTTGGCTACTCTAGTCACACTCCTATTCTGTCTCCATTGTTTCGTCCAAACTCAAGTTTTCCACTTTCCCCTACACCCGCTGGTCTATTTTCACATTGCACTTTTGAATCTGGTGTGTTTGCCTCATTGACATGAGCTAATAGCTAGAGCTAGAAGTTCTGAATACAAGCCTATAAAAATGGATTTTTAAATGAATCTTATAAATCCAATTGAGCATCCGTGGGATGCGCTGGACCAACAAGTTCAATCCACAGTGGCTCTACCTCGCAACCATGACTTAAAGGATCTGTTCCTAACGTTTTGGTGGCAGATACCACAGAACACCTTCAGGAGTCTTGTAGAGTTCATGCCATGTCAGGTCGGCACTGTTTTGGCAGTACTGTAACGAGCTGAGGAAAGATGAGGATCTAAATGCAGGGTTATTTAATAAAGTAACACATAAAAAAGAGAACACAGAACTCGAAGAACAAAGGAACAAAACCAGGGGGATCACAGAGGCAGAGGCAACCATTACACGTACAACAACTGACAAAGTAACAAGTGAAACACAAGGGCTATAAATACACAGGGACAAACAAGCTTAACTAAGTAATGAGGAAACAAGATACACCTGGGAACAATCATGAACTAATCAACAGAAAAGACTACAAAGGACTACAAAAACATGGCACAAAACAGGAAATAATAAAAGTCCACACAAAACAAGGTGAACACAAGAAAGGAATCATGACTTAGCCCCCCACTTAAGGAGCGGATTCCAGACGCTCCTCAGTAAACAGTCCAGGAGGGTGGTGGAGCGGTGGCGTTCTCTGGGGAGGGATGGAGGGCCAGGTCCATGGAGAGGAAAAGGGCCTGGAGACTGCGGCAGGACGGAAGGCCAGGGCGGGCCAGGCTGTGCAGTCGACCAGCGGAGCTGGCTGTGCAGGCAGCCAGGGCGGAGCAGGCTGTGCAGGTTCTTCGGGTGACCATGGTAGAGACAACCCTTCGGGCGGCCATGGCGGAGACGGCCCTTCTGGCGGCCATGGCGGAGACGGCCCTTCGGGCAGTCATGGCGGAGACGGCCCTTCGGGCGGCCGTTCAGGGCTGAGCGTTTCGGAGACAGCCTCCATGGACGGGTAGCCGGAGTTTTGGACTCTGGAGCTGGCTTGTGGGCTGATTGGGCTCAGGGGCCGGCAGCGAATTCTCAGGAGCAGTGGCGACCATTTTGGCCATCTTGTCTGAGGGCTGCGAGGTGGCGGCCATCTTTGCTGAGGGCTCGGCAGGCGAGGCGGTGGCCATGTTGGCCGGAGACGAGGGCTCAGGCGTGGCGGCGGCCATCTTAGCCGGAGATGAGGGCTCAAGCGTTGTGGCGGCCATTTCGGGACGAGACTCGGGCGTGGCGGCCATCTCGGGACGAGACTCAGGCATGGCGGCGGCCATCTTGGCCGGAGACAAACTCTCAGGCATGGCTGACATGATGTGAACAGTCTCTGGCTGGGCAGGCATGATGCGAACAGTCTCTGGCTGGGCAGGCATGACGTGAACAGTCTCTGGCTGGGCAGGCATGACGTTAACGGTCTCTGGCTGGGTGGTCTCGGCGGAACGAGGCATGGCGGCCTGGGGATTTGAGAGCACTGAGACCAGTGAAAATCTCGGGATAGCGGCTGATCGGGCAGATGTCAGTGGCGGATCGGCCAGCCTGGAAGCCAATCCTGTCCACCTTCGGATGGGACGCAATTGTGCTGGCTGATGGTGCAGTCTGCGGTGGACCATGCTCCACAGCCAACGGAGATTCGGCTGTAAAGTTTAAGGGTGGATCCTCCTCCGCTTCGCCCATGGTGAAGGAAGATCCACACAACCGCAGAGCCAGATCTATATATTGGGCCAGGGTCCAGCCAGTATAATCCTCCAGCATCATTTGGGCGATATTCTCATCCAGCCCGCTCCAAAAAAGGTCCATAAGCTGGGCGTCATCTAATAGTGCTACTGTAGATGACAGAAAACCAAAAACTCCTCCACATACCTTTCGATGGACTGGCCGTCCTGAAAAATGGAGCAAAGCACTCTCACAGGATCCTGGTTACTTCCTGCTAGATCCATATTTTGGTCAGTTGTTAATCTTTCAGATTTAGGTCTGGATTTCCAGGCTACTTATAAGGTGCAATACAAAAAAAATATATATATATTGATCATAATAATAATTTTCTACAAAATTTTCTACTTTTCTAATAAAAAATTCTACTACTATTGCTACTACTACTATACTAATAGTAATAATAATAATCATTATAATTATTATTAATAACTTGAAAAGTTGTTCTGATGAACAGTCATGTGGACTTCAGCACATTTGCAGTTGGTATGAAAGTAATGCATTATATTTCATCGAAGTAATCCGCTATTGATATTCATATGGTTTTAAGTGTGTTTATGTACACTATTAAAAGTAAAGGTTCTTTTATTAGCATCTACTGTATGTTAGCATCTACTGTATGCTTCCATGAATAATCTTTAACATCCATGGAACATTTCCATTGCACAAAAGGTTCTTTATAGTGGAAAAAGGTTCTTTAGATTTTTAAAATGTTCTTCACATAAAAAAATATATATAAAAAAATAAATAAAAAAAAAGGTTATTTGAAGAACTGTTCACTGAAAGGATCTCTGGGGAACCAAAAATGGTTCTTCCATGGCATCGCTGTGAAAACCCCCTTTTTTGAACCTTTACTTTTAAGAGTATATATATATATATATTATATTCCACGACTTTATACAAATAACATTCAGCTGTATCAGATTTCATATGAACATTACTCCAGACACCTTTTCAAGTGGACTCGAGTAATATAGTAATTTGCTTCTGAATCATGTGTTTCTGCTTTCACATTGAGGACATTGGAAATGACCAAATGGAGCTTTATATTGTAACTATGGTATATCAGCTAAATTAGAGCCAACTGACATCAGTATGAATTTTAGAAGCATCTCTAAAATCTGAACATTCTTAGAGAACAAACTGGAGATTATAGGGATTGTTTTTGGTTGCCATTCGTTCTGTGAATTACACCCTGTTGTGACAGCGCTATTACATGAGCCTAAACAAGTTTTGCTCGTAGGAAGTGACTACAACTGCGTCAGTGTTGCATTTCCCAAACGTCTTGCCCCGTTCACCCCTTCAACCCTCAAACACCAGCCCATCCACTTCCCCTGAGATGGACTGTTGTTTACAATGTATGAGTGAAATAATATTTCTGAGCTTTGCTGCAGTCTCCCTCTGGAAGGCACCATTACAACAGTAACAGAGGATTAATTAGAGCTTGTCCCCATAGAGACATTTGAGGCTCCAGTCCTGGTCAAAGGGGAAGCATTAGCTAGTCAGCACGAAGGTGGTTGTGGTACAGCGCATCCCAGGTAATTAATAGGCCTGAGGTGAGGGTAAGTGTGTTATTTATTGGGGTTGGCCTTGAGACATTTTATAGCTTCAGTGAAAAAGGCTTCATTTAATGTTCCTCAGTGTAGTGAGGTTTCAGAGCAAATATATCCAATGTACAATGTACAGCAGCCAAGCTGCCAGTAGAGGGGGCGAGGAAGAGTGCTTTACTCTACATATCTTGGGAGACTAATCTTATGGAGTTATGATTATATCCTCTGAGAACTTGATGTAAATATTCTAAATCTGTAATTAAACCAATTATTCATTGTCACAATGAGTTATGATTCCACTGAATGTACCATATAGAAAATGTTGAAGCTTAAGGGGTCATATGATGCTCTTTTAAAAGTTCATTATTTTTGATTATTATGTGTAATAGAATAGGTTAACATGCTTTAATGTTCAAAAAACATTCTTTTTCACAATCTGTACATTATTGTAGCTCCTCTATTACCAATCTGTCTGAAACTTGCTGATTTCTACAAATCCCCTCCTTTTGAGAAGCTCAAAGTGCTCTGATTGGAGCAGTGTTAACACAGTGCGTTGTGACTGGCCAAACACTTGTAACGCCCATGTAACGCCCATTACATAATCATGAGCTTCAGCTTCCAATTTTGTCTTTACTGTCCCAATTCATGTGGAGGGCACTGCATATATAATTAATGTTATATATCTATATGTAAAATCAGATAATAATTTGTCAATAAATACACTACTGTTCAAACATTTGGGGGATGGTAAGATTTTTGAATGTTTTAAAAGAAGTATCTTACTCTCTCTAAGGCTTTGTTTATTTGATCAACAATATGATAAAACAGTTATATTGTCAAATATGATTACAAATGAACAGTTTTCAGTGTCACGTGATCCTTTAGAAATCATTTTAATATGTAACACGAAACATTTCTTATTATCATCAATTTAGAAAACAGTTGTTCTGCTTAATATTTTTGTGGAAAACAAGATGATTTTTATAGATTTTTTTTTATTATCCCTATGCAGAAAATTTATGGGAAAACTACTTTTTTTATAAAACAACAACCTTGGAAAATTATGGAAAGTTACATGCATTATAATAGTAATAATAATTTGTCATTTAGCTAATGTTTGTATTTAATGTAACTTATCACAGAGTCAATCCCATGCTAAAAACCTTGTGTATCTTTTTCCAGGTATTACAGACTTTCTCCTTGGCAGAACCCAGGACTGTCTTTACCAAAAGACACACCCACGTGTCTCTTCAGCAGCAGGAACTAGAAAAAGAGAAACAAAGCACGAACAAAACAGACATGCAACACTTGTTTGTTGTATATAACGTCAGTACTGTACTCTGCCAAAACACTGTATAGGCCCTCAGCTTAACGGACAGCGCTTTATTTCCACCTCTACTAGCAGTCTCATACACATAAGAGTGCCTGCTTAGTTCAGGGGAAGGCTCACATGACACTGCCTACCCACTATACACCCACAGACAGTCAGACATTCCAGCTACAATGTGAGTGTTTGGATCTGAAGCCATTTTGAAGTCGCCATGCCCGTAATCTATAAAGGGATACGAGAATACGACCGGGAGGAGGGAGGATTCTGGGATGAAGCGAAGCGTTTCCATATGGACAAGAAGGAGGAATACCTGGAAAAAAGCCACTAATCTTTGGCTGTGAAGTTGAGGAGTTTTTAACGCTAATAAACGCGCCATTGGCAAAGTGCTCGCCATAAGGAGGGCCGGCTACATCAGGCCTGTCTTTCCTCAAGAGGGAAGTAGTGTTGTCACATGTGGTCTTAGCTACTTGGAACAAACTCAAAGACTCACTATTAGGGTAAGAAACTCACTTCCAAACCCTCTGAGACACAAAAACCCTCAAACTCTTGGGGAAGACTGAAGAAACTGAAGCTGCAAAGGCAAGATGGCTCCTTTTACAGGTTGAAAAAAATTAGATTAGAACATTCAACTGTCCAATTCTGTAAAAAAAAAGGTAAAGCCTTGTGCATTGTCTCGCCTACGACATTTGGTATTGTGTCTGATGGACACAGAGTGTTTTAGAGGCAGGTTTGTGCCCCCGTCTTGCATAAACAGAGTATTGGATATGGTCACACCACCAGTCCTGCGAGTTTGAGAAATGTCAACATCAGACCCACGGGTGGTTTCGCACTCCACATTCGGTGGCCTTCTGTCTTTCCCCCTGCATTTGGCCACAGGATCAGACAGCTAGTGTCAACACATCTCGACTCCGAGAGCCTCAAAATGCCATCTTGTAGCGACATTATCCGACAGTACGGGGCAAAATGAGAAACGGGGAGGAAGAGGGAGACCTGCGTTGATCTGGGATATGTCACTGGAGATCCACCTCCTACCCTTTTCCGTCACCGGATTGGGCGCAGTGGAAGGGCTCATCTGCTCCTGGGTATCTGCAGCGCATTAAGAGCACAGGGGAGAGAAACTCGGAAATGCTGCCGTGGAGACGAGGATAAAAGTGTAATAATGTGCATGACGATAGGTCCTTTTCACAACGCTCAAACCGTATTACTAGACCTGTCCTCAAAGGCGAGAAGGAAAAGGACAGTTGGAGAAAGAGTAAATGACAGGAACCAAAAATAGTGGCAAAAGGAGAAATGGTGGGAAGGACAGAACCCGAAGGGGGGTCGCGGGCAAGGCGCGAAGAGATAGAAGCAGAGCGAGAGAGTCTTAAAAAAACTGTATAAGGTTTGTCAGAGGAACAAAGGAGATAGGATATCCCTAATCCCTGCAATATTAATGTCTAAAATGTCATTAATAAGCTCAGGATTCTGAGCCTGAGACCACACTAGGATGAAGGTACCTGCCAGGGCTTGTCTGACAGGGCCTTGGCTAATGAATGAATATAAAGCTACTCCAATCAATCACACAGGATTTATCTTCGCCCCGAGTATAGGTGAGGTCTGGTATGGGGTGACCACGACTGTCAAGCATGCCGAAGCAGCAGCCAAGAAACTGTCGTGGCATTACAATGAGGCTTGTATTAATGGCCGCTTGTGCTTTTCTGCCATGTGGGGGAGCAAGCGTAAATGTGTGAGTGTGTGCGCCAAGATTTCTGTCCATATTTTAATTTTAGTAAATGAAATGACATCACTGGGTCATTAACTTCAGGTTTAGTCACTTTACCCTGGGCAAATGGAGGCTGATAAATGTTTAGTTAGCCTTGGTTGTCCACGTAATGTCATGTGTTGCCAAAGTGGAATCAGTCTTCTAAGTGTTCCTGTAAAAGGTCTAAAATATTTACCTGTATTGGTTGTTTTATGTGAAAATTAGATTTGCAGAATTAGATGTACATTATAAAATGAAACTTATTCCTGTGATGACAAAGGTGAATTTTCAGCAGCCACTTCAGTACCAATACATCAGTTTATAGCAGGGTTATTATTGTTAACTAAAACTAACACTATGTATATATAAAAACATTTTTGTTATTTGAAACAAAATAAATGTTTACTGAATTAAAATAAAAAACTTAAACATATTTATTTAGAGGCAACATTTCTCATTTTCGTTTAGTTTAATTTGAAGTACTAATATAACAAACTAAATAAACTAAAACTAATATATACAGATTTATAAAAACTATATAAAAAGATAAACACAACAAAATAGCTAATACTTTAACTAAAATGAAAGAAAAAATATACAAATTGAATATACAAATATAAATTTAAATATATATTAACAAAAACATATAATAGTAATATACTATAGTATACTATAGTATAATATTACTAAAATATAATAACACTGGTCTTTCAGGTCACATGATCCTTCAGAAACCATTCTAATATGCTGATTTGGTGCTTAAGCAAAATTTTTTTCATATTATTATTTATTAAATATTTATAAATTAAATATACATTTTTATATTTGTAGGCCAAAACAATGTATTATTTTATTAAAATATTTTATTTGTGGTACTTCAATGGTTTTGCTGTTTCGTGAAATCTTTTTAATAAAACCAAATTAGTTTGATCCACAGTGAAGTGCTTCCATAGTAAATGGTCTTGGACACACTAAATCTAGCAGCTGCACCCAAAATAGCAATTCATGGGCTATAAGTCATTCCTAAAAAGACTACCGTTCCCTGTTCTTTAGACTGCAATACAAGTCTGTGACAACAGCACAGTCACTAATTACTAGGCTAACAGCTAGTTTGGACAGCCTGTGAGAGCTCAGCATGCAAAGTAGCTTTTGCTTGTCCAGCAGAAAGGTTACAATGTCCATGTCGCAGAGGTCCAAGTAATTGTATGTATATTTTCACGTACCAAAGTCATCGTTGTAAATTTCTGCTCTCTGTATCTCACTGTAGTCTCAGCATGTGGTATTGTCCTCTCGGATGACATTTGTTGCAAGCTGTAATAAAAACGCTCATTAGAGAGTTAGCCAGGAACAGAGAAACAAAGAGGTGCCCTTGTATCTAGTTCAGTGGCAGGCTATATTTTGATGCACTAACCCCAATCATGGGTTTGTGGCACGCTGCGTTTAAATACACAACATTTAATGCTCAAACATATGTTTGGTTTTTTTTAAACATAATTGCCACAAAATTAATGAAAACAGGTTTAATTATGGTCTGTGGCTTTAAAATGGCCCATTAGCCCTGTCTAAAATGGCACCTTTGCTGTTGCCATCCAAGAATTAAGCCTAAATTGGGGTCAATTTGAGTCTGTTAGTCATTCCACTTGAAGGTGCATCATAACATTCACACCACAGGTGTGATCTGCAGAATTAGAGTTCCCTGCACCAGCGTGTACACGGTGCCAAATGACTTGTTCAAACAGACTACTTCACCTCATCAAAGCACTGCCTTCATATCCACTGGGCAGGCATGTCCAAATAAGCTGTGAAAATATTTATAGCCTCTCACTGACTATCCTCTCATTAGCGAGCACTTTTCTCCTCATGCTGCCAGTTGCCAAAAAAGCAGAGAGTGAAATTTATTTTGAATATTCAAAAGGAGATAATCAGCTTGTGTGCCAGCAGTGTGCGGCTCTGTTAGGCATGTGCATGGCAGCTAACGGTGCACGTCTCTCACGCTTTCCATCAATGTTACCTGAGATGTTTTTCTCTCATCCGAAAGTGGGCCGTATGGTTTGGCGAGACTAATCAGGATGATGTGTGTGAGGAGATGGCATGTTTTTAATACATCTACAAAATATTTGATCTTTGAATATGCACAAATGTCATATGTAGTATTTTGTTGTTAGAAAATTTGGAAACACTTTACACTTTACAGTAAGGTTCATTAGTTAACATTAGTTAATGTATTAAATAATATGAACTAACAATGAGCTATACTTCATCTTTGTTAATGTTAGTTAGTAAAAATCCAGCTGTTCATTGTTTGTTCATGTTAGTTCAGAGTGCATTAACTAATGTTAACAAATACAACCTTTGATTTTAATAACGTATTAGTAAATGTTGAAATTAATATTAACTAAGAGTAATATATGCTGAAGAAGTATTGTTCATTGTTGAATATTGTTAACTAATGAACCTTATTGTAAAGTGTTACCGAAAATTCCGATTACAAATAAATGCTGTTCTTTTGAGCTTTCTATTCATCAAAGAATCCAGGAAAAGTTTCTTGAGCAGCAAATCAGCATATTAGAATGATTTCTGAAGGGTCATGTGACACTGAAGACAGGAGTAATGATGCTGAAAATTCAGCAAAAAAAACATTTTAAAATATATTAAAACAGAAAAAAATATTTTGAATTGCAAATATGTTTTATCAAATATACAGCCTTGGTGGGCATAAGAGACAGACTTCTTTAAAAAACAATAAAACATCTTACTGACCCCAAACTTTTGAGTGGTAGTGTATGTATATATTAACTTTAATCGCTTTTTAAAAATGACTTCATTTTTTCTTAATTAAGTGACAAATGCCTATATGTCAATATATCAAATGAGACCTGTCAGCAAAGAGCATGCATCAGTAAATTCTTTACATTCACTATGTCACTGTCAGAGTTAATATCTAAACTTGCAAGAGTACACTCAATGACTTTTGTTGCCGATATGCCCTCGCTGTCAAATAGACAAACCAAAAAAAGACTGTAGTGGATTGTGCTGATGGTTAGTAGTGACCAGACCAAAGTCAACTCATAGGCAGAGGGCTATTTGTTTAGCACCATTTAGTTTCAGGTTATATTTCGGAGGGGTTGTGGCTGCTTGTGTACCAGGTGGTGGACGTGCAGCGTCGCTGGGGGACGAAGCTCTGGAGGAAGACATTGACAGTGGACATTGATAGACACAGATAAGGGCTCGGAGGGACAGTGCTTTTCCGAACACTGGACCCTGACCTTCCCTTTCCAACAAAAGAAAGTGCTGTTTCCAGTGGGATTCAATCAAACGTGTGTCCTGACAATGCAGACGCCATGGGGTTTGAAAGAGCAATGCAGACGTGCTAAAAGTGTTGCAGGAGTCACGGCCTTGACAGATTATCTGATTTAATGCTGCGCTATGGGAAAAATTATTTGTATATGCTTTTACAAATGAGCCTATATATATATATATATATATATATATATATATAGGCTCATGCCTATATTTTATTATATTAAATAAGACCTGTCAGCAATTGGCATTCATTGATTTTATACTGTACTTTCTTTAAGAATTCATGAGTGTACGTCATAGACTGTAAAAAAAATTAAAATATGGACGTAGTGTCCGTGACGTCACCCATAGGTTTCTGAAGAGCATTTTTGACGCCCAAAGTGGGCGGAGCCGGCCGTCGCCATCTTGGCAGCGTGTCACCGTGCGTCAATCCTGGATAACCGAAAATGGGCAAAGAGGCGGGATTAGCTGAGGTGACGTGACGGCTAACAGACAGCAGACAAACGGCTAGTAGTGACAGCAGCAACAATCCACCTGTCACTCAAGTGGCCACGCCCCTAATTATGCACAACTTTAAGGCTTATGATAATTTAAACTTATGAGTTATAAAAAAATGCACCCCCTCACAGTTGTCATGAAGGGCAAAATTAGCTATATAGACTAAAATCACTTTTTGTACCAGGTTGTAAACAAAGTTAGATGGGGGGTATATGGGATTGACTCTCTTTTGGAGCCTGTCTCTAGTGGCCAGTCGGTGAATTGCAGTTTAAGTCACTTCCGTGTTGGATCCAAGAGACAGACCGGAAGGTTGCCTCTTGGTGTACGTCCAACACAAGATTGCTTGCAGACAACCCCTAAAAATTAACAGCCGCAGTTCATCTTGTGGATGAAACAGCAGGACTATCTGAAGCTATTTGAAAAGCACAAAAATACAGGGTGCAAGCACCAGTTGTTAACTGGCGTTGAGCCACGAAGTCAATCGGTGTTCCCTTGAAGCACCTCTGAAACTGAGTTTCAAAATGGCATCTGGCTACCCTCAGTGTGTTCCACTTCTCCTGCTGATCTCTGGAGAGGAGGAGGCAGATCTGCTGACTCCACACTCATGGGTCGACCAACAAAGGCAGCACTGAGACTCTGCTCCCTGGATCCTGTAGTGGCGGGCTTGGCAGGCCACAGAGATAATGAGCTCCAGACCAGGGAGAGTGCAGCATTATCACCCTGGAATTTAGTAGTCGGGTCGGGCGGGGAGGGATTGAGCCCAGTCTGACCCAGCTCGGCTGTGGGAGGCCTGGGCATGTCACGCACTACCGGCTCAGATTTTCTGGAACTTTCTCCAGACAAGCCCAGAATCTTCCCTGCTGTCATGTATGGCGGTCACATCCCAAGAGAACACTTTCACATTTGCTTGAGTGCGAGAAAGAAAATGCCGCACTGCATGATTTGATTATTTATTATCTTGAGAAAATTGCTAACGATCGCTTCTGAACATGCACCGCAATTAAGGATTTCTGCCTGGACTGAATTCAGAGAGATGTTTATTGTTGAGTGTGCCGCATGGAATGCCTTACGAGCGGGAATCAAGAACCTGGTCATTATGCATGCTGCTGGTGGTTTGGTGTATGTGTCATGGGTGGCATGTTGGGAAATAAACTAATCATGTATTTGCATCTGTTAGTATCAGAAGAAGAAAGTCTACTACTTTGCCTATTTTTTCTACATTAGTGTCAGATAGGCCTATGTAATATTACCACCAAAATATTCCTCAATCTCTACTTTTCACACGATAAAATGTGTTATAATTTGAAAAGGCAAAGGAAGTTGTGATTGTATTTTCTTCCTTATTATGATGTATATCTGAGTGAAGCGTTTCCTCGAACAAGAAAAAATGTAGTTTGTTGGAAATTGGTGGGGTTTTTTGCAAAAAAATACAGAATATGAACCTTACTGTAACATCTGGACCTTCTGATTAGACTTTATTGTATTTCTGTTGTCTTTTATTATTAAAATCTTTGTATGTACATCACTCTTTATATATATATATATATATATATATATGAGTGTGTGTGTGTATTTTTTTTCCATAATTTTATTTTTCCTTTCTTTCTTTTTTTCTTTCCTTTCTTTCTTTCTTTCTTTCTTTTTTCTCCTTTGTGTCCTTATAGTGGCCTTTGGGGAGGGTTGTAGCTGGGGGGTCTTTGTTGTTGTATCAACTTGTTTTGTTTCTTGTTTTTCTTACCACACATCTTGTCTCATTTTTAAATGATATTATACCTTTTATATGTCTGCAAAATTTTATAAAAAAAAAAAACATGGGAATATAAAAATACAGGATATGTCCTTAAGGATAGCCTATATGTGATTATTATTAGCTTTATTTATGAACAATAGGGACATTCCCATTTAGAAAGCTACGTAAACAGAGGCATGGCAGCAATATACTTCCTGTATATGTTTCTTGTTATGTTTGAGGCTTTTTCACTTAATCAAGAATCAGTTAAAGAGTGAATGGATCAATTAAGCAATTTATATGGCTAATCTTTGGCAGTCCCGGCATTTTGATGTAGCCAACAAAGTGATTGCAAACACTGTTAATGCATCCAAAAAAAAACTAAAGAGGGTTGTTCTGCCGCTCCTCCCGAATGATTTAGAATAATTTTAGACTAATTCTGGAAATGGAAACAAGTCTCTTCTCCAGCTAGTGCTGGCAGTCCACATGAAAGCACTCCGCCACCAACTTTCTTCCAATATTTCCCCATTTGAATCAGCTAAATGGCTATTAGCTGTGCCCCATGCCAATGTTCTCACCATAATCACATTGAAGGTGGTAGCTTGGATGAGTTTATTGTGACATCTGTGTGTGTGAATGAGCGCATGGATGGGATATGTGTTTGATGTATAGTGCTGATGGAACTAGACTAGAGCATGACATTAAATTCAAAGTTTATTACATTTTTACAAAAGTTTAAATAGCAATTGAAAAAAAAAAGGTACTATACACTAAATTATTATTTTTTTATTTTTTTATCAACATGGCTGTATTTATTTGATCAAAAATACAGAACAATCAGTAATAGTGTGAAATATTATTACATTTAAAATAACTGTTTTATATTATAATATACTTTAAAATTGTATGTATTCCTGTGATGGCAAAGCTGAATTCCTCCAGTATTCAGTATCACATTATCCTTCAGAAGTAATACAAACATGCTGATTTGGTGTTCAAGAAACATTTCTTTTTATTATCAATGTTGAAAAACAGTTGTGCAGCTTTTTTTTCCAGGAAAGGAAAAAAATCGTCACTTTTTATCAATTTAATGCATCCTTGCTGAATAAAAGTATTCATTTTGATTAAAAGAAAAAACCTTACTGACCCCCAAACTTCTAAACGGTAGTGTATATATGTGTGGTACATATATATTAAAATAATGAATAATTAGGGTGCGACAGAATGATGACAGTATTCGCAGCGGAAGTTCGTTTTTTCATTGCTCCTTTAACTGCCCTTTTCATCCCAATAAGTGCCTAATTCAATCTGCTCTTTATAGGATTTAATACTCTTTTAATAATCATTTAAGTCAACGGCATGCCATAGTGCTCTCAGCCAGCTTGAGTTAGTGTGTTTATGATTTGTTTCTATTGAGACTGATGAAGGTAATGGCCACTTCCTCCATCATTCCAGCCTAACATGGTGCAGGGCCACAGGCCCAGTCCTGCCTCTCCAGGGACCGGCCCGCTCAAGAGCAGCTGAAGTGTGGCCAGGGTCCAGAGCCACCCTCCTGCCAGAAGACATTTAACAAGCTGGCAGTAAAAAAAAGAAAAAAAAAGTAAAAAGTAAGAGGCCTGTTGAGCATGTGGGCAAACATAAAAAGCAGTGGATTTAAAAGTTAATTTTTCCAGACGCTATTATAGCTCCTTCGTATTAAAACCTTGTGCCAGTGAAGGTTTCCTACTCTTTTGTGATTGTGCATGCTTGTGTGTGTTATTTGTGTGTATTCGTGTGTGTGTAGAAGCGAATGTACGAACACTTTATGGGATGCAGAGCCACTCTCCTCTGTGGTTAATTATGGTTTCTTGTTTGCCCAGTCATTTTGTCACTTCCTTGCCATTTCAAAGTGATAACGGCCATAAATGCCTTTCCAAACTCTTTACAGCAGCAGAGACCTCAGCATGGAAATATGGCCCCTGTTTAAAGATAAGGAGGAAAATTACTAAATGAACACATGGTGCTTTGTGATGAGGACTTCCTCTACACCAAAAATGTACAAGTACAGGGAAGTAAGGGACATCTCTTGTAACAAAAATGAATGATTATACTGTTAAGGAATCAATTCTGATATAGCGATACAGATGCCTTGTATTAGCTTTGACAGAAGAATAGCCGTTGAACAGAGGAGTGTAAGTATGTACTTATCCTAACTAGAGTTCGAACGATATTGATTTCTGGGTGCCTGATGCTGATATTGTCGAAAGCAGGGTGGCGATGGCTGATCTAAAGCCAATTTATCACAATAATTCATTTAAAGTATTTATTTTAGATAATATTTACTAAGTTAAAAATAAATCATTTAAAAAAAATGATGTAAAATACATTTTTATACTTTAGAAAGAAACCTCTTGATTCTGTATTTTTTACAGAGAAAGTAAAAATAAAAGGAAATAAACACTTTAACCACCAGTGCACTCAATAATTTCAATAATTTCTTAGAACTGTTAAAGACTAATGAAGTACAGAGAACGAGAGCTCCTGTTCGTCTGCGTTTTTCACCATTGTCAAATATGAGCTGATATATTAGCCTTGGTAATGTTTTTGGTCAACCGCTAATCTTAATCTTGTAAAACCGTTTAAACGCCTATTGTTCCGGATTGGGCTTTACAAATTTACGTCATTATTGAGCGGCTTAATTTTGAGTTTCAACTTAGGCCCTGTTTACACATGGTATTAAGATGCGTTTTGGTCGATCGGATCACAAGTGGACGACGCTAAATACATGCGTAAACATTATGGGAAGCGCGCTAGCCAGAAGGGATTCAAATTTTGTCGGCTGAAGACACAAATTTGGTTTGAGGACGAAAAACGTATCAAGCACAATGTTCTCTCTCCATTCCTGATTTTGTCTTTTCCGTTGTCTCTGGGCGCATTCATATGTAAATTGCGCGAGCTTATTTCGTCCATTAGATCGAAAGATCTGAAAAAAACCATACATTTACCCATCCATAGACACTCCCCTCGAAGAAATCAGGACAGAAGTGGTTGAAGGTGGACAAAAGAGACGGATCAAAATACCAGGTGTAAATAAGTGTCTCCCTCGTCCACTTGTGGATCCGATCGAGCAAAACGCATCTGAACAAGATTACCATTTTAAAAATAATTGGCAACACCACAAGCCATTTAATAATACACGGAGCGAATGCCAGAGCCCAATGTAGACGGAGAGCTCAAATGAGCCATGATGTACGAGCCAGCGCCTGTAAGGAGGACTGAGCCTGAAATTGCCCCAGAGCGCTACGAAACAAATGACCAGGTGTGTGAGCCGGCAACACCGTGTGACGTAGTGGGAGTATTACTGGAATACGACGGCATGTATCCAGGGTTCCCACCCAGCCTCCCTCTCCCACCTCCATTTCCAATATCAGCCAGTTTCTCAGCCCCCGCCTCAAATGGTACCCACCAGCTCCTCGACTTCTCCTCTAACGCAGCTCTGTGTGGAACTGCCTTGGGTCTTTGGGTCTCCAGATCCGTCTCCAATCGCTGATCCCGTCACACCTCCTCTGCCCTTCGACTTGTCGCCTCTGCCTTGGCTCCCTCGTCCCTCTAGCTTCGCTTTGGTCAGACATCACTCTGCCTGCGCCACTGACTTACAGGCCTACAGATGCGTTCAGTCTCTCCACCCCTTTGGCTCCATCAGGCTCCACCTTCCTTCTGGCTCTGCCTTGGTCCTCTGTCCCACCGGCTCCACCTTAGTCCTCTGGCACCCTGGCTCCACCTCGGATGCTTGTCACTGTGGTTCCACCTTGGCCTCCAGGACCATCGGTGTCGCCCGGTCCCATCTGCTCTCCGTCTTCGCCTTGGGATCCACCACCATCGGCTACAACTCCATCAGTCATGCCCCGGGTGTCGTCAGCCAAGTCATGATTGGTTACCATCAGTGCCATAATAAAACTAAATATTGCACTATAAAATAAAATGATAAAATGCTCCACACAGGCTCAAATGATTCTCTAGCCTCACTCCTTTTAGTTTTTGGAAATAGTTTTCAAGATTTTATCGATTTAAATTCAAGAGAATCTGTATATACAGGTGGCACATCACCGCAATAGAGAAACATCAGAGAAGTGAATTACATTCTTCTTTATCCATAAGCCTTTTTCAGAGGAAAATCTCCAATTCAAAGGCCTAATCTACATGACCCTGTGAAACCTTGTCATCTGCTGGGGTCCCAGAATAACCAGCCACCTCAGAGGTTACAAAGTAAGGTAGTTAAACTCATAATGTCCATAGCTAAGATGATTATCAGTCCGCACAGATAAGATGCCTCCAGGAGATTTTAAGTGTGAATATTTTATGCCATCTGATTAGCCTGGGCCATAACAGTGTTAAAAAGGTTTAAACATGACCCCATGATCATGAGCTGGAATATGCGTACAGAATCTTTATTACAAGAGGGTTTTTAAAAGCATATACTAAAACATCCCTGGCACATTGACTTACATACAGGACGGAGCACAGATCAAGTGGATCTGGCTGTTTCATTGTGTCCTATGGGAGCTACTTTGACACTGTTGCTTGCCAAGCTACAAGCTGATTATGATTTCAAAGCAATATAAGAGATAGAGAGACTGTTTAGGTGAGTGTGTTTTGATTATTCCCTCAGCTCAGACATGTGCTGTGTGTAGCATTTGCTACTACAGGAAATTGAACTCCTTGATTCCCAAGACCAATGAAATTAACTAAAACTAATGCCATTAAAATATTTTCTGTAATTGCAATGAAGCTAAAATAAAATATTAGATGAAAACCTTAAAGGTGAAGTATGTAGTTTCTGCGACACTAGTGGCAGCAGAATTTGAAATAATAAAGCATATTTTCTGTTTTGTTTAGTTCCTGTCTTTCTGTTCCATTCAGTTTTGGTTTTCTTGGTAACTGATTATCTCCTTGTTTGTATCTATAGTCAATTTGTAATTGATTTAATTTAAATTTTAAGTTAAACAATTAAATACTGCCTTGCTAACTCACTGAAATAAATACGTTTAAGTTAAAGTACAAAAAAAAAAATACTGATAAAACTTAAACTGAAATTACAATTATTTAAAGGGATATATATAAATTATATATATATATATATATATATATATATATATATATATATATATATATATATGTAAAACAACTACAAAAAAATGACACATAACAAACACATAACAAAAACTGAAAATATAAAAATTAAAGCAAACTCAAAATATGAATAGATACTATTATAGTAAATAAATAATACTGAAATAACTGATGCCCGAGCCTGCTTTCGGTTTCTCTTCAGCGTACTGCCTGTAAAGCATGAACACAGATCCTTTCGACTCAAAACACCCACAGAGATAGAATTGCGTTTCATTCCTGCATGCATAATTAATTCCCTGCAAAGTTGACTTTGACCCTGAAGACCTCTCTGACAACTCGTGCTCTCACCTTAGATAACACAGTGTATCTTCTGACAACTTCCTGTTGCCTGACAAAAATGGAACAAGACAAACATGCTGGAATCGGAGGTTTAAGCGTGGACAGCGACTCCGCAAAAGCAGAGAATAAATCGTTGGATTTGAGCAGTTTGAGGAGCAGAGATCCTGTAAACAGCGAATGCTGTCTCACAGCAACCAGCCCATGTGTTAGCACCTTGTTGGGTTGACTGCAGCCTGGCAGACGGGGCTTGTTTTTACAGGGATCAGCACCAAAAGATCCAGGGTGCTTATTTTAACACCTGCCCTGGAGCTCTGTCTGTGCTAAGCCCACTCCCCGTCCACCAGCACCTCCCTCCCCCCCTCGAGTGGCCCTATCTCAGCCTGGGCCCCATGCCAAAGACCTCAGAGGTCTGTTCTTGCCATGACAGGCCCACGCAAACCCAACTTCAGTCTCTCACAGAGCCGCAATCATCTGATCCCTCAGCAAAATGAATGCTCAAAACAACAACAAAACTCTTTCTTTAATGACTGATCCTTCTGAATTGCACTAAAATAACTTATTTGTTGACTTACTTCCTGTTGAAAAAGGGTGCCAATAGGCTACTAGGCTCATTAATAAGACCAAGGGGTCTATGGTTAGCCTACTAGTAGATAGCCATAGCATCTTTTGCTCCTGATGGCCATTCAAAGTTATCCAAAATTAAAACATATTGCTTTATGGCGAGGTGCATTCTGACCAGATTTGGGTCTAAAAACTTGCAGAGATTGTGGAGTTATGTGAAACAGGTTTGCAGGTATGTTCTTTGTTAGTTAAAGGTTAAGAATTGTGTGTAGTGTTTCCTCTTGTGCATTTGTGTTACCAGTGTTGAGATATTCGGTCCCAGAAATAACCGTAACAGTTTTAACTTTAACAGTAAGAACTGTCTCATTTGGTTCTTTCATTTCATTTCAAGTAGGAAATGACCAAAAAGCGACTTATATCTCTGTATGTTTGATTTGTTCATTTCTGGATATAATTAATGGCTGGAAAAATATGTTTATTGGCTCAGTCTGTGCTGTGCAAGGAGCGTGCATGCAACTTCGGATGTGTGTCAACCTGGAACTAAAGTTTGATTTAGTTTGATTCAGTGAACCAGCTCGACCAGTTTCCAGATTAAAAGAACGATTAATTGGTTATTGTATGTAAAAGGGGCTGTTATAATTTTTCTTATATATTTATAGCCCATATATGAAAAAAACATCTCTGCTAATATTATAAATGATATAGAGTAGCTGATTAAAAATAAAAGTTTTTTTATTTTTTTTTTATCATTAAACACATACGGTTAATAAGAGTCATTCGCTTTGGGAATCATGTTGCACTGGTCATAATGTATGTGGCTATATGTCTTTGACACACCATAAAAGAACTGGCTCATAAGAGTCATTTATTCGTGAATCAGACTACAGTGGTCGCAATCATTTTGATACACTAAAAAGAATGAGTTCATAAAAGTAATTTAAATTGGTCGAGTGGTTTGTTTGTTTTTGCTAAGGCCTGAAAAGACGACTCAATAGAAAGAATTTTTTTGTCATAAAAGTATTTTTATTGCATCACATTCAGACTGCAAACTAATTACAAATAAGTACGCTGTACAAATATGTCCTCACAGCCACTGAAAAAAATAATTTGCCCTAAAAAATAATTGCTAAAAGCACATTTTTTAAGCATTTAGGAGTACACTAGAGATGGCGTGTAAGCTGACACACATAGACTAAAAGCCACAAAACTCTAATTTTGATTTCATAAAGGGTTTCCCATGGGAGACCATTTAGAGTGACATTGCACCATGAAGGAATGATGAATTATGAACAGTCACAACGTGTGTGTGTGTGTGTGTGTGTGTGTGTGGTCAGCATGCACTTTCTCCTCTCTGGTCCACTGGTCTGATGTATCCCCTAGGCCCAGATGCTCTCAGCAGGAAGAGACTGTCCATCCTGCAAAACTGCACTGATCTGACAAACCTGGGCAGATGTGCCAAGTGCCTCCTGCTTAAGGGTCACGTCCCCCTGTAAGCGATGGCCACAGATGGCCCATATTTCACTGCTAGCCTTCCTCCGTTCGCTAAGGTTAGGTCTCTCTCTTGAGTGGAGTTATATGTGACCTCTCAAGAGAACGAGGGACTGGGGACTTCGTTTAGCCAATGGGGAGACGACTGCCGCCACAGCCACGCACAGCGAAATCTTTCCTTTTTTTTTCCCCCTGAAGATCAGTCTTCTGAATTATGTGAAGTGCTGACTTTAATTTGTCCTGAGGAAAATAAAACTCCAAATAAATCAGATTTTGCAACAGTGTGAAATTTAGGCCAAGAGAAAATTAATCAGTTTTTGGAGTCTGTCATCAGATACAAAATCTCAAGTGTCATGAGCTGTTCTCAAAGTTTTTTTTTTCGTTTTTTTTTTCGTTTTATCTGTTTTATGTTCGCGATGAGCACATCTTACATTCCGTTTCACTCTGTTTATCCATCCATCCATCCATTTTCAATATAAGTGCCATTACATAAGGCCTTAATATGTGAAAAAGAGGGGGAAAATGTGTGTGGTGTATTAAAATGTGAAGTTTTCTGAAAAACCACATCACAAGAATGGGCTGAAGTGATTTAAGGGGAATTAAAATTCATGCTGTATGTCAATTCAAAATAGCAAACACAATATCACCCTCTGAAACACTAACCTCAAAACAAAGTTCCCTCAGGGATCCACTGAAGATGCATTACCGAGCCCAAATTGTAAATAAGTTTTTAATGGACATTTATTGCGCTGCTACGCTCTTCTTGAACTACACCCATTTTCCCAACGTTGATAAATTCTGATGTTTGTCTCGCTCTGAAATTTTGCAAGCTAAACGTAAAGAGAATCCAGATAGTATTTTGTAAGCAAATATTTTTGAACAAATGACGCTCCACATGTCATCTGTATATTTACGATGACTCAAATACATGGGTGTGTGGGTCTAATTAAAAATGTGAGCGGGGTTAGCAGCCTGCTGCTTTCCTCCAAGTCTCTTGTTGCCAGCTCTTGGCAGCTCTGCTGTCAGAGAGCCAGCTGTTTAGTCCTGCCCTGAATTATTGCCAGCCCGCAGTGCATTGTGGGACATCTGGTCAGAGCAATGCTTTTGTCATCTTTTGTCAATACAACGCTTAAGTTCTTAAGTCAGGACATTACAAGAAAGTGCCTCCATTTTATGAGATATTTCTAATTACAGAGTTCATGGTATGCACACCGCTTTATAATTTCTGAGCACTTTTGAGCAGTATTCACAGATTATGAAAGCGAACAAACTATGGAATTGTGGAATTTCATATATTATTGCATGTGGGTATTTTATACATATCGATTCATGGAAATGGTGTGTGGGTTTTGACGTCCTTTTAAGTCAATGAAAGAAAGAAGATCAAGAGAAAGACAACTCTGTTTATGTTTAAATGAAAGGCAATTAAACATTATTTTCCCTCAAAGAGAAACTGCTATATATTCAACAGTTTTCAACAGCAGTATGGTTGATCACCAGTTTTGGATGCAGACTGGGCTTCTAGGGTACGTTTACATGACAACAATGTACATTTTTCAAATACAAACAACACCATTGCCAAAACGATCCCTGTTCACAAGAATCCGCAAAAACAACTAAAAATGCTGTTTTATTCATGGCAGGCCAGTAATTGGCGATCTCACTTTGTAAAGAATCACTACGTGCCTGACTGCACACATAATATACATGTGCATGACGTCACCATTTTTCAAAAATTCGCAACAACGGTATCAAAAACTTTGAAACCCGTTTTCAAAAGTTTGTTTTCACACCCCCAAAACCTCATTGGTTCTTGCAGAAGCTCAAACGTGCTGCGTAACACACGAGAATGAACCTCATTTGTTCTTGAGCAAGCTCAAACGTGCTGCGTAACATGAGAATGAACCTCATTGGTTCTTAAGGTAGTTCAAACGTGCTGCGTAACACGCGAGAATGAACCTCATTTGTTCCTGCAGAAGCTCAAACCAGCTAACATATGAAAATGAACCTCAATGGATCTCACATGTCAAGCAAACATGCTTGAGTTTCCACTTACCTTATCTAATGTGTGTGTTGATGAATGTTTATATGTGAATACAAGCCTAAATTCCATCTGTTCATCATATCATCACCGTTCAATTCACATAAAAAGATTTTCTCAGATGACATTAAATGTCTTCTTTTTTTTTCTTTTCTTTTTTTGAAGATGAAAAAGTCTTATGGGTTTGAAACGACATGAGGGTGAGTAAATGATGACCCAATTAAAAATTTTGGGTCAACTAACCCTTTAAAAACAGCACTGCATCTTAGGTCGCCTTTCGCAATCCTTTGCACTAACCTTCCCTGCTCTGTTGAACTGCAGCGCATGACTGTCCTGTGATCAGTGAGGAGCTTTTGTGAGTGAAGAGCATCTTCTAGAGTACAGACGGGTCCCTGATGTCTTCAACCCCTCCCTGTGTTTATAATTCATTATTATCATGAAGTATATAGCCCCGTTCACTTTTCACAGATGACTTCAAACGTTCCCGCTGCTCTGTTACCCTTTCTAAGAGCCGATACAGCGCCGCTGTACATCACATCCGGACTTCAAATATTCTTTGAGTCTCAATTTTGCCAACAAAAAGGAGGAACCGATGGCACAAAACAACGGCAACAAAAATATCCCCCCACTCTTTTTATCTTGCGTTTCTTCAAGGAACCCGTGTGTGTGTTCTCTTTGTTTTGCTCTAGAGACGTGTTTCTTTTTTTTGCTGTTGTTGTTGTCTTCTGTGAAGCTCGTGGGCCAAAAGCTCATAATCATTTCAAAAGGTCCTTTAAATATATAATAGGCATGCTACATCTCAGCAAACAAAGTGTCACTCGGAGGAGGTAAACATTCGAGCCGACTCCCGCAATCATGCGACGGTCCCTGAAAAACGTCTGTTTCGTGACCTCTGCTTTCACGTATCACCTTCACAAAAGCGCATGCACGTTAACATCCAGGAATACAAAAATAAAACGTGTGCGACAGTCACACAAGTCATCTTTACGATTATAGGAAATCCTTCCCCTTGCTGTGCCCATACACCGAAACACTTTAACTGCAAATGCATTTTTTATTTTTATAATCTCCCACTATGAATGGCAATTTAAATAATATCATTATCACTGCTAAGTAATGAGTTTTAGTTCAAATGTTGTTTCGCATTCCAATATCAATAATATCGAGAACATTATTATAAGTTGCAGGTTTAATATCAGTAATTTCGATGTGGGGTAGTCAAAGATGACTATTATTATGTGACTATTAATTTGCGCAATAAAAAAACCAAACAAATCATTGGCGTAACTAAATGAAAGACCATCAAAACTGTCAATATGCATTTCAGAGGTGGTTGCTCCCACATAAATGTTATGTTTAGAGCAGACCGAGTTATTATCTTGCTGACTAGTGCATGTAAACAGTGTCTGAGAGCTGTTAGTTCCAAAAAAGATGCTGTTTGGGGAAAATTGAGAAACTCACCCTTGGCACAGTCGTATTCCATAAATCTTTTAGCATGTGCCTGTTGGCTAAAATACTTGGCCTCAGAACAGAACTTAACCTCACAATCCAGAGATGAAGAATGGGAAAGAGAGAGAGAGAGAGAGAGAGAGAGAGAGAGAGAGAGAGAGAGAGAGAGAGAGAGAGAGAGAGAGAGAGAGAGAGGCTGATAGACATTACACTTCTCTCCATGTCAGGACCTGGGCGAATGACGTAGCAAACCGCTTGAATTTCGACTCGCCCACAGGCCTGAAAAACTGCTCGCTGTGAATGTTGACAGCAATTTGAAAATCATCGACCAGAACACCAGAGAAAAAACAAATCTTTATTATGATTAATCCTCAACCGCCGTGGTCTGAAAAAGCAGCATCAAAGCGGAGCGCTTATGAAGGAAATCAGACTCTGTCGTGTTATTTCACACAGATGAAACGGGATTGTTTCTCGAGCTGAGGCCCAGTGCGTGGCTGTTGTGATGAAGATTGCCAGTGGCTTCTTGTGGCTGTGTGTTTGTAGGGCCGCTGGAATGAGAGTGGAACCTCTGGACGGAGTTTCACTGCTGTCATCCAGATGTTTCTTATGACACTCAATGAGCTGCAGATTAGTCTGAGCTTTATGGGGAAGAGATTGCATCTTGGGACTTGGAAAAGGACTCTTTTTGACCACTTATAACAGGTCAAAGATGTGGAATTTTCAAAGGACTATCCTGATTGAATACTGAAAAAAGTGTGAGATGTAAGAAGAACTAAAAAAGGTCTACTTTCACAGATTATTTAAAGACATGACCTAAGCGATTGAACTTGATGTTCCCTATTTCTTTCTTTTTCTTCCTTATCATTCTACAAAAATGGTACTTTAGTATATCAAGACTTTTTAGCACCACAAATTTCATGTTTTCTATTGTGAAAAGTATTAAATGTTTTATTAGATGTGTTTTTTTTGTTGTTTTTTTATAGCCAAGCATGAAAAGGTACATCAAATATCTTCCCACTCCTCTTAAAATGGTCCTTACATTCCAAAACGGTATCTAAAAATCAGAAATGATTGATTGTATTAATTAAAGTGAATAATTAAAGCATTAAAAATAAAAAATAAAAAAGTGTATTTTAGTATATATAATAATAATAAAAAAGTGTCCCACATTTTTAGCCATTTCTAATTTTAATTAAACCGAATTTTTAATTAGATGTTATGTATATTAGTACAAAGTTGAACAAAAACACATTTAATTTTTTTTTAATGTATATATTGTATTACTAATTTATTTATTTAATTAATCATTAATTAGGGTGGTCTGGTACTTCATTAAAAAAAAAATGCCCTAATTAATAAATAGCTACTAATATTATATAATACTAATTCATATAATTGATTTACTTAAAATTTGATACATTTTGCCTTTCCATTTTGAAAATTACAAAACGGCACAAATCAGGGTTTAAATTATTGCTAAAAATTCCAAGCCTCATTTTAAAAAGAATAAAAAAACAAGTCATATAATATTATAGTTTGACTTCAGGATTGATCAATATTTTCTGAAGCGTAGGCACCTTTCACTGATCATTTTTTGAAGACCTTTTAGGCCCTATTTTGTAACCTGTTCGTGGGAAATCGCCTTCTCACTACCCTTTTTTCCAAAGTGTGTGTGAGTGTGTGTGGCACACAGTTGTGCACGGCTCCTTCTGACACTGCGGCGAACAGCTCCTGCTCCGACATCAGAGAGATTCCACAGCAAGGTTTTAATTATGTACTGACTTAACTTGGCTCAGAGTTTCAGGATCCTTATTGAACAACATAAATCTGGAGCAATGACAGCTCTGTTCTCCACACCCCACAAACACGCCGGGTCCACGGACCTCCCAGGGTTTAAGAGCGCCATCCCCTCCTGGACCACACCACTAAGGTGCAGTCTTCCATATAATAAATCCTAATCGAAAGTTTGTTCAGATGTGTCAGAGAGAGTGCATGTGCACACATGCGTTCGGTGAGAGATATACATGCATGTCTGCGTGTATCCATAAGTTCATTTAAGGCTGCCCCTTTTGATACAGATGGTCTTAGGCCAACACACTGCGCACAGATCGCATGACGAATATCATAAAATGTGTGACCACGCTGCATGACTTAAGGCGAATTGTGTAGGTATGTTAATAATGTCCCTTTTAGCACCAGGTTTTAACAAGACTGTTTCTCAGAACTCTCTAAAATTCCCAAGTCTCATTTTCTCCTTAAAGCAGACCCCTATTAGCACACTTATGAACTTTCACACTGGCTTCATTTCAAAATTAAACACCTGTATTTGTTACCCACCACCGACGAGAGGTGTTTTTCAAAGGTGACAGCATTAACGACTGTGATAATCACGGCTCGTCCTCTATACCCCTGTTTCTCCGCAGGCTAGCATCCTGTTTTCCAGGCCATCGTTCTCGACTTTCAGCTGTTCTGCAGCCGCCTGGCGTTTGGAGCCGTGTGAACGCACCCCCACTGCACTGCGCACGCAACGAGACGGTTCTTGGGAGTGAGAAAATTATCAGATTTATCTCGTGTCTCCATGGGCACTTTTTTTTTTAAAGAGGATAAAACAATAAATGCAGCTAATTAAATAAAGGGTCAAGGGGAACAATGAAAACGCGGCACAAAATGACAACTGAGTGTATTAAACAAAGACGTGATGAAAATATTGTGACGATCTGAAGGCCAGACCACAGCTGTTAGAAAAACTAAAATGACTTTTTAAAAGTATTAGTGTTAGCACAAAAAAAGAAGAAGAAAAAAAAAACACATTTAACCGCTACTTTCCAGGTGTGGGCGTATCCAGAGTGGATTTGGCTGTAATTTGCGGCAAAACACAAATATGCATTTTTGTTTGTTTGTTTACTGTGGCATTATTTCCCCCTCGTATTTATTCTTTTTTTTTTTTTTTTTTTGGAATGAAAGATGAGGCAGAGAAGAAGAGGATTAGCTCATGTTATGTGATAAGTGAATTAGTCCGTTTGTACAGCGTTTGCTACTGCCTCACCTGCTTTGCATGGTTTTGTGATGCATTTGGAAAGACTGACTCGAACAGCTATAAAATATAAACACGTTTGGAAGATGAGCTAGTTAGTGAGATTTAACGCTTAAAACAACATTATGGTAAAATTTATGAACGTGTCATCATCCTCTTGCAGCTGCAGTCAGAAAAGAAGTAATGTTTCCTCTATCTCACTAAATTCTCTTTTGTTCCTTACAAATAATAAATATTTCTTAATATATACTTTAACTTATTTTATTTATTAGTAATATTATCATTATTATTGCAGTGTATAGCAACAGAACATTTTTGAGAGAAAGAGCCAGGAGTAATATATATATATATATAGTAGTAGTGAAGAAGAAAAAGATAAAGTCAACATCATCAAACTTTTACATTTTCTAAATTTCTATGCAATAGTGCTGTGTGAATTTTTCTGTCTGGCATCAGGGGATACAGTAAAAAATTGCTAAAAGTAATGATATATATATATATATATATAAAATAAAACAACAAAAAATCTAATTTTAAACTCTCAGACTTTGATAATAAAAAAAACTTGCTAAAAGCAACTCGGCAACTCTGGCTATTAATGAAAAATAATGAAGTAACTTGTATGATAATTGTGCATAAATTAACATCTTTACATAAAAAAATGTAAAAAAATAAAAATATATATATATATATATATTTTTTTTTTTTATCAAAAGCAGCTCAGTGAGAACTTTGTCAATGCTTGCAAATGAACTAATGCAGTGTATGTCTGCTAATCAAGTTCATGCACTGATTCATTCACAGGTATAATTTCAATAGAAGTCACAAACACTCTTTATCAGGTGTCCTGTGCGGATCTGGAGTGTAAGCACTACTGACTGGAGGTTGGCCTGTTCTCTCTGAGTTCCTCCTACTCCAGCATTAATCTGATCCTGGCGGAGGAATGTGGGATTTGGCAAGCGCTTGGCCATAAATAAAGAGAGGCCTACACAAACGAATGTGTTAATTACTAATTATACAGAGAAAGGCACAGACCAAGCAAATGAGTGCTGGAAGGCGAACGGAGACGTCTGATCCCAACTGCAGTGTTAGGTCCACTTATGTAAAATAGAAATCAAACGCTTCAATCATGCAACTGTTAAGAATGTGTTCCTGTCCTAATTGCATGAGAAACAGTATCTGTCACATGAACCAGAGAAAAAGCCCTGTCTCTAGAATCGTGACCTCCATCCCAAGATGCTGTTTGAAAGTCCCTGAACTTACACATTTAATCACCTTATTCCGCCTCATTAGATATTGTAGCTAGTCTTCTTGGGTTCAGAACTCTTCCTCACCTTCTGTAAAAAAAAGAAAAGAAAAAAAAAGTGCCTGGATATACAGTGAGGTGGAAACCTGCGGTAAATTAGTGTCACAATTCCAGGGAACTATTTGCAGATCAGCGGAAAGTGGCAGATGGCGCTTGCATTGAAACGTATTGTGACTGTTATTCAAAAGCAGACTTTTTTCCTCTCTCTTTTTTCATGATATTAAAAAATAATGTGTTGTTTTCTTACTGTGTGGCCTATTAATAGGGAAAGAAGTGGGGGAGAATTAAACTTTAAGCAGCCCTCGACACTCGCTGAAATTTAGGGTGTCTATTAAAGATCCTCTTTAAAAAAGCAGAATGAAATAATAGATTTGCGGCTGGCATCTTGCCTGCCTGCAACTTCCTGGGCTCATCATTAGAGCTGGCATCTCCAGGTCTCAGGGAAACATCCGTGGCCCTCAGAGTAACACCGTCTTCTGCATCTGTCCTGGCTGCCTGTCTCCAGAGCCTGCTCTCACTGATGTTAAAAGAAATCTTTATTGTCAGCCACATCTCCCATTCACTTTGTTCACCTGCGCTGACAATCCTGGGCTGTGTGTGTGAGAGAGAGAGTCACAGAGAGATGTGTGTGTGTGTGTGTGTGTGTGCGAGTGTACGTGAGTATAGAGTCCCTGCGTGAGAGTGAGTGTGTGTACGCAACTCTCCCTCCCTCCGGTCTCTTTCGTCTTCCAACATTGGCATCCCTGAGTTTCTAAATGCTCCCTCATTAGTTTAAATCTGTTTGAAATCTCCAAGTGAGAGAGTGGTAATGAAGTGCAAGCGGTGGCCCTTTCTGAAGCCGTGACAGGTGGGAAGATGGCCCGTGATGTTTGATTGGGGGGGGGGAGGGCGCGTTGGCAGGAGGATGGAGCAGGGGGGTAACGGACTTCTGGATTCCAAAGCATCTTGCGTGGGTATCACCGGCAGACAGAGCGCGTTTTCGACAGCGCCGCTTACGACACCTCTTCAAGTGAAGCCATACAGCACTTTGGCGCATGGGACTGACAGTTTGTTGAATTATTTAGCTAGGCCCCGATCCGCTGTTTGCATTGCCGTTCATTATGCGCTCGCTGTCTTTTAATGAGGTCAATTATATGGGGCTGAGTTCCTACACAGGAAACAGAAATACGCTCGATTAAATGGGCGTAAGTGTAATGCTCAGGTGTGGGAAAGGGACGCAATAAAAGATTATTTCTTTGGCAGGAATCACTAATGTGTCTAAAATTGGTCATTCCGATGGCACCTTCAGCAGATCATTGGTTGTTCTCATGATTTACCCAGCCTTATATAGCAAAAAAAACTTATTTCACCCTGTAGAACACACACACAAAACATTATAAAAAATAAAAAATGCATGGTGATCATTGGCTATTAAGATCAATCAATCAATCAAAGTAGGTATAGGTCAATAAATATTAGATAAGAATCTGAGCCTGAATCCCTTTAGTGCTCAAAGAGAACCAAACTTGACCCTTGTGCTATATATGTATATATATATTGCTGGCTATCATTTCTTTGTAACCAGGTAGAAGAGAAGATTGTTTGAACAAATCATTCTCCTGTGCCAGTTTGGCAACAAGCTAAATTTGCAGAGTACAATCCGCTTTTAGTCTTGTGACCTGCGAAGATAAACAGGGGCATTTGATGGGGGAGGTAAACAGAGTGACGGAGAGATTTAATCTGCTAATCGTGCACAAATTCAAAGTTTCACATCTCCCTTATCTTGTGGCTTTTCCAGAGAGAGAGAGAGAGAGAGATAAGAGTTTATGCTCAGAAGGATTGATTATCTGCTAAATAAACAAATATGGATGCCATGTCTATTAAACCACGACTGAGTTTGTCATATATTTATTTGCTAACTTTAAAAAAGAAAAGAAAAGAAAAGAAAAGAAAAGAAAATTTGGAATACCAAGCATTTCCTTATTCACTGTTTTATATAAAATATAATAACTATAATTTAATTAACTAATAAAATAATAATTTAAAAATGTAATATATACAATATACAATAAAGTGATAATAGGAATTTATCTTTTTTTCTGTCTTTGATTAATCAGTAGTTCACTTCCTTCTTCATATTCTCCTTATCAATGTTGGAATTTTTTTGTAGCAGCTTCAAATATTTGTGCATGAGTGCATAAATGATTTCCCTTTCATTCTCTCTCTCTCTCTCTCTCTCTCTCTCTCTCTCTCTCTCTCTCTCTCTCTCTCTCTCTCTCTCTCATTCTCTCTCTTTATTTCCAGGCCTTAAGTAATTTGACCTTTAACAGGGAGAGCAAGCTAATTTTTTGCTTCGATGGCCAAGAATCAGAACATGTCACTTAATTCAAATTGGAATGAATACAGGTATGCATGACACAACCAGTGTGGTTTTGTGTTAAAGAATGTGTAATGAGAGAAATACTGTCTGTGACACTAAAGCTTATCTTTTTAGATTTGCATTGTAGATATGCATTTTAACTTCCAGATTTTCGTCTAAGACATGCAGACACAATCACAGTCAAATTATAAAGCAAAAATAATAATTACAATATAGTTCAGTATAGAATTATTTATTTATTTATTTATTTACTCTGGATGTTTTTAACCTCAAACACAACTCAATAAGCTCTGGGGATTCTTTCCTTTAATTCCTGTTTCAATCTTCCACTTACAGTAAAAAATATGTGGGATTGTACCTCATTAGCACCCCCTCCTACTAACTGTCACTGTCTGAACTATGTTGCTTTCCCATTCCCCTTTGTTTCAGTCTCGGATTGCCTTTCATTTAGAAATATCTTTGATCAGAATGTCATCTTCACATCTAATTCAAATGCTGTTCTCTATGCAAATAACATCAGCTCACCTTTAATGAATTTGCAATGTCTATTCTTACAAACATTTACTATGGTAACCATAGTTTCCAAACAAATAAAACACACATAAAAACGGAAAACTTGATTTTAATTGGCGCTTTGTTTTTTTTTTTATAATTATTTAATTACTGGAGAATAAAATCGATATTATAATTATATATCTCATATATATATATATATATATATATATATATATATGTAATTCAAATGAATGCATTAACAATAACTGTAGTATCATTGTAAAAAATAAAACAAAATTAAATAAAATGGCAGAAAGCTTATTGTAACGTTTGTAGCGTATCTGATATTAATTTATAAATATAGTTTTTACAGTACTAACTTAATCTACTGTATACTTTATATACATTATGTGTGTGTGTATATATATATATATATATATATATATATATAGTATTTTCTCTTTTTTTTTTCTTTTAATGGTGAGGAAGAGGCACAGCTAAGCACAGAACACCCTCTTGGAGGTAAAGGGAAAAAAGGAGTAAAAAAGGAAAAGGGAAAAAGCTCATTCTGCACAGCCCCTCTGCTCCGATAATGCATCACACTTCAACTCCGTCTCATCTTATGCAAAGTGACTTACAAGAGGAGGCTGGCGCCAAGAAGCATCAGCGCTCCGTCACTTGAGAGAGGGAAGCAATATTAAAAAGAGTCCCTTGACGGATGCCACAATAGCAGTGGCTTTCATTATCGCCCTGCCGCCTGTGTCAAGCCACCGTGTAACGTTCATTGTGCATGCATAGTAAATGACTATTTACCTGCCAGTGCCTTTGATAAGTCAGTCCCCTGTCTGCAGGCCCTCGTGCCCCCACCCCTCACCCTTCCCTCCCCCTCAGCCGGACCCGGGCCACTTGCTTGTGGTTCCTCCGGCGCCCCCCTCCTCTCCACACAATCACATTATCATGAGCTTCCCTACCGCCTCCTCTGCTAGAATTTGTAAGATTACATTTTCCACAGGTGCCGTTCTCTGGGGCTTATCAAGGAACTTTCTTTGATTGTTTCCTGCTTTTTTTTTCAGTACCTCCCGTTTCCACTTCTTTTATCTCCTTCCCTCTCTGAGCCGTCCTCCCTCTCGCGCTTTCTCTGTTCCTCCTCGTCTCGCTCGTGTTCCTCGGCCTTCTTCTCCTGTCAGCGTCCCTGCTGGGGTTTTGTGTTGCGGTCGCTCTGTTTGTGCAGTCCCTTGTTTTCAAATGACATACCGGGATAGATATGCAATATTAAACAGGGGCCTTATGAATTTTTGACATCTAATTAGTTGCTTCTTGGTTAACATATCACAACTCACGGGGGGGGCAGGGCCTTCCGCCAGGGTCTCTGAAGAGCCAAATAAAATAAAAAAACAGCCTTCTTTTGCATGTTTTTCTCTAATGTAGTAATCGTTGCGCTAAGGTTAATTAATGGCCCTCGGTATCCAGGATTTTCACAGTGTATCTGGTTTGCGGTATCGTCACTTTACCAATTAGCTTATTTTTCCTCTTGAAATCTTAATAGCCCACTTTGAGCGCTCGTATGTACCAGGGAACATACAGTCGAACAGCAATTTTGTGACATTGTAACTATTTATGGATGGCACAGACCCTCAGATCACACACTTTCTCTCATCATTCACACACACACATAAACACCTCGATATCCAGTCAGCTAGGCCAAATAAAACAAACAAAAGCAATAAATATAAAACTGTTTCCTTGCTCTATTCTCCATGGCAAGGGCCCAATCCAGAACCATCCAACCTAAGCTTCCTCTCTCATTATGCATATATGCAGTAGGATCCAAAAATTGGATGAAAATTGCATGAAAAAAAGAGAAAATTATTTAAATTTTTTCAATTCAATATATATATTTTTTAAATACAAATGATATTATCAGCATAAAAATTATGAAAAAGTTGCATTTAAATAAAATTACATAAATTTCTAAATGTTTTAGTATTTGTTTTGTCGCTCTTTTGCTTTAATGACATATTTATTTACAGCCTATTTACACACTGCATTTCTCCTGTTTCTCCCGTACTTCACATCCCTAACATATTTCTGCAAGAAACTTTTCCACTCTCAATGGTTGATTCCCAAAGGTCCATGCAAGTACGCTAGGGAGTTAGTGATTTCTCTTGTAGAACAGAGCAGAACAGCACAGCACAACAGGAAGAGCATCAGCAGGGTATCTGGCATTGATACAGGAGGGATTCTGGATAGACTGATAAGATGTGCATCTTCCTTGGCAAATCTGTCTACAGAGTTTTAGACTGATCTCATTATCTTAATCACTTCAAATACCTGTTTAGTCATCATCATACAGGTCAAAATGAATGACACTGCAAAAACCCATGTAAATACAGATGTGTCTAAAAGGTTAACGCTGAAAAAGTAGAATAAAATGGTAACACTTTAGTTTAGGATCCAATTCTCACCAACTAGTTGCTTATTAGCATGCATTTTGGCTGTTTATTAGTACTTACAAAACACATACAGTATTAACGCCTTATTTTGCATGACCATATTCTCCATCCCTTAATCCTACCCAATACCCAAACTAGACAACTACCTAACTAACTATTAGTTAATAGTCAGTTAATAGTGAGAATTGGACCCTAATCTAATCCACATTTTAAAAAATTCACTAAATGTACTAATCCACATTTTAGAAAAGTCACTAAATAATTCAAATATTATATTATTGTGGCAGACAACATAATAAAAAAGTAATATGCATATTACAAAAAGGGCCATTATATATATATACTGTATATATATCATTCTATATTATGCAATATTACAGTATGCATACCATGACTAGAGAGTGTACTAAAAAGAGAGAGAGAGAGAGAGAGAGAGAGAGAGAGAGAGAGAGAGAGAGAGAGAGAGAGAGAGAGAGAGAAAGAGAGAGAAAGAGAGAGAGAAAAAAAGCTCACATTATCTTCAGTAAAGGATAACATTTTGTGGACAGTTAGGTCTTCTTCTATGTTGCCTCTCTGCGTGACAGGGAAAGCAAACTCCAATTTCAGAGCTCTCTGAAGACCACCACCATCGTGGATACTGACGTCTCCCATAGAATAATGATCAATTAACTGATTATTCTGGTGAGGGGCCTGATTCGATAATCAGTGCGGCTATTAATCACTTTTTATCTACTAATCAGCAGCTCCTTATTCATTATGCGCTACAGATCAGGGGCGAAGCTCTAGACTGGGCCGTGTTTTCAATCACAGAGTTTTCCCTTAGATCCTGTGGTAGGTAACATGTTGCGATTGTACGATAATACCGCTCAGATCTGTCTGAACTCACGCCATGATGAATTGCAGGCACTGAACGGTGAGCCAGGACAAGAGGAAAATGAAAACCAACTGAACTGAATTGGTGAAACACATACAGAACTAAAAGTTCAACCAGAAATGAAAATTCTGTCATCATTTGCTCGCCCTCATGTCATTCCAAAACCAACCTGACTTCTTTGCAGGGACAAAAAAAAAGTTATCTAGCAGAACATCCCAGCAGCTTTTGTGCTTCGTTCAACAAAGAAAATCATACACTGTAAAAAAAAAAAAAAAAAAAAAAAAAAAAAAAAGTTGCTACCTTAAAAATATAAAGTACAATTAACTTGGAAGTTTAAGTAATTCATCTTAAATTACATTAAACCTACTTAAAAAATTAGTTGAATCTGGTACATATTTTGATGAGTTAAATCAATGTAAAAACATGTTATCATAGCTTATTGATCATATATTTTTTACAGTGTGATTGTAAGTAAATAATGACTAAAAACATTTAATGAAATAAAAGAAACATATGTATAAATGTACTTATTCTAAAATAAAATGCAATGCAATGTAATTACTGTTTGAAACAAAAAGAGATATATTTAAAAAAGGGTCATGCATATGAATATTTCCAAGCAGAAGAAGCCACGAGGTAAATTGCCTGTTCTGAAAAAGACTACGACAGCACTTTACGCAATGCATTTCCACCCATTCCCCCTTCCCAAGTGTTCACCTCATTCTCAGAGCCCGCCTTTTGCGGCATAAACGCTTTTCTGTTATTTTTTCATTTAGCGTCAATTGACCTGACAGAATGGTTAGCAATTAAGTGATTTTTGTAATGGTCTTGGGTAATTTGCTTAGGCTTGTCAGCTGTATTTTATGAAGTCACCCTCAGCCCTGCTCTCTCGCTGGTGCATAATAGCTTATAATTTCAAAATCTTTATCCTCTGTTTCATTCTCAATAAATTAAAATTACAGGAAGTTGTTGAAGACGCTTAAATTTCCCCCTTTTTGTTCCATTCTGTCTATTTCGTAATTGACAGTAAAGGGAATCTTTCTGGTTGGGCAACCATAACATAATCACGCTTAATATGTAAACTCTGTCACACGATAAGCGGAGAAACCTGCTCGCTCGGGTTCAGCGTAAATACAGGAAGTTTTCCCGCATAGCTAATTGGGCATATCATGTCAGAGCCATATCGCACAGAAATCATTTGTATATAGTTCACGCAAGCAACACCGACCCTTGCAAACATCAACATAATACAAGGTCAAAGAACAGAGAGTAATGATATCTCTTTTATTCGTCAGGACAAAAGGGACTACAGCTTTTCTCCCGTGCTCGTATTTAAGGCCGTGTTGCATTGATGCTCTCTGCTTGTCTTGTCACTAGAAATGTTGCAAATTTCCAGCATAAAATACTTCAGCTGTCATCTGCGTGCCACCACTTTGTCAAGTAATGTTTTTCAGCTAATCATCTCAGCTTGTAATAACTCCAGCCTAACATCTGCTGTCCCCCATAACACTTCACTAATTTTTCCCTCATTCCATTGCACACCATTCGCTCCTAACACAATCTACATGTATTAGTTGATAATGACTTAGCGCTTAAAAGCAAATAGATGTCGAGGGACCAGAAAGACAGACGCTCTTACCCTACCCTGACTCTAGAAGATGAATCGAAGCCTGGGAGAGAAGAAGAAACGCTTATCAATCATATTTAATGTTTATATATGCATGTACTGACAAACTGTGACAGGACTCTTGTTGGCACAGCGAAAGCGTCTAGGCTTTGAATTTGTCCTTTCTGGGAAGACATTCCCCGAAAAAAAGTCTTGAAAGAGTTATGACTTTCACCAAGACCCTCTGTCTTATCATTTTCCTTTATGACCTCATATTGGGAAAAATCCCCTACTTACGTTTTAATGGGTTTCCTTGCTGTGCTTAACATGGTTTGAAATGGCATCTCATAATAACCATATGCCTATTAAAGACATGATTGAGACAGTCACTAATGAGCAAAGTACATGCTGACTGTGTTAAGAAAATTGTTGGAGATACAATCATATTTCTCTATACTTCTAATGAGAATTTGGCAGTATTTCTAATTGGTAGAAATTTAATCCACAAATTTTAACTGTTATGACTTGCGGTTATGATCTACTTTGTTGATACAAAGTAGAAGATGAAATTGCACAGTTCTGCTTTAAATATGTGGACACATTCCATTACACTTTAAATGAGAGGTTCTTTTGGGGGGGGGGGACCATTAAAAAGTTTGAGGTCAGTGAGGTCATTTTATTTCTCGAAAGAAATTAATACTTTTATTCAGCGAGGACGCATTCAATTGATTAAAATTGACAGTAAAGACATTAATAATGTCACAAAAGATTTCTATTTTAAATGCTGTTCTTTTGAACTTTCATCAAAGAATCCTGAAAAAAAAAAAAAATCAGTTTCCACAAAAAATAAAATAAATAAGCAAACTGTTTTCAACATTAATAAGTTCTTGAGCAGCAAATCAGCATATCAAAATGATTTCTGATGGATGTGACACTAAAGACTTGAGTAATGGCTGCTGAAAAAAATCTGCTTTGGCATTACAGGAATAAATTACAGTTTCAAATTCATTCACAGAGAAAACAGCTTTTTTAAATTGTAATAATATTTCACAATATTACTGTTTTTACTGTATTTTTTATTTATTTTTTATCAAAGAAATGCAGCCTTGGTAAGCATTTAAAACTTCAAAAAAAAAAAAAAAAAATTACAGATCCAAAACTTTTGAACGGTGTACATTTGCAGTTTAACTGAACCACTTTTGTGTTTGGATCATGTATAATATGTCGATGCATAAAACAAAGACAGGAAATAATGCCAGACTGCATTCCAACTTCAAAATCTGCTCTAAAAACTGTGAATGTCTCAGACTTGATGGGAAAATAGGAAATAAAAAGATCTATCTACTTGCTTAAAATGTGCAATATCGTAATGTTTTGTTTTGCACACAGAACTGATTTTAGACCTTCCTGTGTGTTTTCAGAGAGATCAGAGAACAGGAAGACAAAGAGATTTAGCCACACTTAAATTGCAATTGCAGTTCCCCCATCGACGCTCCTTTGCCCAAACACCTTTTTCATACACGACTGAACCATTCATATTCCATCTGTTCCAGCTCTCACTCTTTGGGGAGGCTGTCAATCTCGAGAAATCATGTGACACGGAAGGGATGGGAGAGGAAGATGGGGGGGTGGGGGGGGGGGGTTGTTTCGCCGTTACACCGCTCATGGACGCCTGACTCTTGGGACTCTACCAAGCATTGAGTGAACATTTACCTCTCCTATATATTTATAGGGAAAGAGAGAGAGAGGGAGGCGGGCTGGAGAGCGCCGATGTTGCCGCTGCAGCATGACCGGGAGCCAGGAGAGAGAAGACACATCTGTCACAGGATTAACTTTCCACTCCCTGGGACCTGTGTGTCAGGAGCTGCACACACACTCTGATGACATCAGACGGAATACAAAAGCTGCCTATTGTTGGCTGATGAACACCTGTCAAAAGCTTACTGAGATTCATAAGGAACCTTCAGAGCCAGACGTCCAGCCATTACTGAAAATGATATAACAAGAGACGTCTGTGTTTAGTTTCTTTAAACCCTTGTTTATTTGATTTACTCTTTACCTTTTAATTCTTAGTATAGTAGAGCGAGGAGAGTAAATATCATTTTCTTATAAGGTATTTCTTCAACTATGGTCACTTTTGGCCCTCTCAACAATGTACAATAAAGTATATACATCCATTACAGAAGACCACTTTATAATAAGTATACGTAATAAATAATTTACAAATAATTTGCAAACTATTAGTTTATAGTTATTTAATAGTTTATAAACTGTAGTTAATCCATTAATAGACTATATACAAAAAGAGAGTTCTTCATTCTTTGCCACTGTAATTAACCAAGTGTTACTGTTTAATTATAGCTCATATGTAAAGAGTTAGATAATGCTTTGTTAACAACTTATTATTAACCATAAATAGTTATCCCGTTAGATTAGATCACAGGAAAAAGGAAAATGTCATTAATTAAGTGCTTTAAACCAGCCTTTATTGGACATTAATTACATTAGTAGTATTAAGAGTTCCTTAAAATGTTTACAAATTCATTAAGCTAATCTCATAAGAGAAACACAACCACTTAAAAAAATGAAATAACATAATGCTGTCAAATACGAAATTTATACAAATACTCATTAGGCCACATTGTTAAAATACATAAGATAGGATTAGGGTTTAGGGGATAGAATATACAGGTTGTACAGTATAAAAATAATAATTTCTTTGGAAAGTTCCCATAGAACAAGGAAACCCAGTTTTTTAAACTATTAATTAACTATAAACTATAAAGTGATTTGTTACTGTATACTTATTATGAAGTGTTACAGAATTTTGTAATTTTTCTCTTTTTAATCACAAATTATGTATTATGTTTAATAGCATTCTGGATTAAAATGTTCTGTGATTAAAAATGGCAATGGTGGAAATTACATTTTAACATTTTTTTGGGGAATAAAATTTTCAACTTCTTTGTTTGTTGTTGATATGCAAACATACTTCCTTACATTAATCTCTCTCTTCACAATAAATGTCCACTAAATTCAAAAGTCAAATGAACTTATCCTTGCAGGTTGGCATTTCTATTTTACTTAAATTGCAGCAGCAATTAAACTTATTTAATAATCTAATAATAATAAATCTAATAAATTTAATAATAGTCATCTAACTATCTAATGAGGGCAAGCTGAGGGAAAAATATCTGGTGTCATTATGGTCATTTTATCTCCTGCCATTTCTCATTGTCTCAAATCACTTACCATATCCCTAATAGAACCTACCCGCAGGTGTAATTTGGCCATAAGGCTGGACTTGAGGGATTTGTTTTGCTTCTTTCTCTCAGGGACAAAATATCCCCGGTCCTGATCGCTGACCCTTGAGCCCTGTTTACAATATGGAGATGATTATGAAGGTCTCAGCTTAAATAGCCAAGGAAGTCCCAGCGGAGCGTCCTAAGCGACCAGCGCCGGCTCCTGGCGGATTGTTTTTGTTTTGGAAGCACCCTCGCGCCACACGCCCCTCCTCCTGTCTGTTTCGTTCTCTCTCTCCGGCCTGCAGGGCATTAAGATGCCCATGAATTAATGAAGAACACAGAGGTAATTAAACGAGGTGGTGACGGGCTCCTCTGAGCTTTCAGAGGGACAGAAGGTCCTCTCGGGCCCCTCCCTGCCTGCAGGTTGCTACGTGCACTACGGGCTTGATTGGCCTGCTGGGCAAAGGGGCAGATTGCAGAGAGGCATCACCTGTGGCACAGGAACCCCTCCCAGGGCCCTCCCCAGGCTGCTGGGTCACGCGGCCTGGTCTAAACACCCCCTGTGGGCCAAAGAGGAGAAAACAACAAGAGAAGGATGCAGAGAGCAACAGGGCCACTTCCCCAGATTATTGCACCATGCTGGCCTGTTTACACTGAGTCGTGATGGACAGCTAGCAGGCAGCAATTGCCCTTTTATCAGACTTACCTCTCACAGACCAGCGCCACTTTTACGTGTGCCTCAGAACGCCACGGCGGCAGCAAGCTGTAATGGACCTGCCTGCCGTTTCAATAACAAGCTTTTTGAAACCTCGTACAACAAAGCGCTGCTGCTATCTTGCATCACTCCGAGTGACTTGCTTGAACTTCTTCGCCTTTTAAAGGGATAGTCCTTCCAGAAATGAAAAATCTATCATCATTTACTCACCCTCATGTCGTTCCAAACTTGTATGACTTTCTTTCTTGTGGAACTCAAAAGAAGATTTTGAAGAATGTTGTTAACCAAACAGTTTTGGTTCCCATTGACTTCCATTGTATGGGAACAGAAATTGCAAAATGACTTGAGGGTTAGTAAATGACAGAATTTTCCTTTTTTTTTGTTGGACTATACATTTAAGAACAATATTTTACCCATTTCAAACACAGTATATTGCAGTATACTGTAGCACACAGCTACAAATCAGATGTATATCATATTATATAATATAATAATTTATGCAGGTTACATATCATTATGCTAGTAGTTGGCAACAAGTGAATCTTGTTATGAGTGAATCACTGAATCATTTATCCAAACGATTCATAGAGAATTAGTTTTCCTTTAAGAACAATATTTTACCCATTTTAAACATAAAGCATATACCAGCACACACCCGAGATGTGATGACCCTGGGCTACATATGGTAGCAAGTATCTTGCAGTATGCTGTAACACACAGCTACAACAGATGTGTTATGAGCATTTCGAAACGTGGATTAAAATGTGCCGCTGACAACACGTTTGCAAAGTTTTGAAGGCGATAATGGGAAAGTTTAGGATGCGACTGCTCGCTTTTGCACGCACCCTCACAGATCTCTGGCCTGTCCCACAAGGGGCATCTTTCTAACACCGTGTGAGGGACCACAAAAGACGAGGGCGTTGGGCGATCCAGCGAATCCGGGCTCCTGAGACCGACCTGTATTCTGTTTATTTGTTCTCCGACTGCAGTCTGGATAATCATCTGTATAAATGCTCAGTTCCCACTTGTGCTTGGAACGCTCTCCCGTCCACGCACCGCCCCTAAGGAGGATCTCCCAGGGAGACGGAACATGTGCACAATCAGGAGGCAGGTACAGCCTTTGTCAAGCACTGCTGAGGGAATTGTGCAGCATGGAGGTTGTTTGTCTGACACAGAGGTCCTCATCATGCCTCTCTCCATCTGCCAACGCTTTTTCGTCTCTGCGTCCCTTTGTGCCGCCTCACAAAATATTTGGACGTTGTTGCCTTCAGCCTTGGAAGAGCTGTAAACAATGTGTGCTATTCAAAAATGAGGAAATTAAAAGTTAAGAATAAGAGATGCATGGGTAAAAGTGCATTTAACAAGAGACGGCGTCCATGTGTGTCATATTATCATTTCACTGTCACAGAACTCCAGTTCCACCACTACATTTCTATAAATTGTAGAAATATAGGGGACACTGGGACTAGTTGTCACATGGGGAAGTTGCAACGATATCTCAAGACTAATTCGTACAAATTCGTACGAGTGAGTAAAATGTGGCTGATTCGTACGAATTCGTACGACCTCACTCGTATGAATTCGTACGATTTGTCTAAACCCCAGTGACGGTTAGGTTTAGGGGCGGGGTCAGGGGTAGGTCATTCGTACAAATTCATACGAATTAGCCACCTCATAAAATCCGTACGAATTGCCATGAGATCGGATTGGAAGTTGTCACACAGGGCTAAATCTCCGAAACTAAAAGGTTTTGATTCAAAAGTCCAACTGCACAAATGTGTATTTTCTCTAACAGTGGTTATATACTGGTTTCAAACATTTATTTCAAAATATTCTCCACCTGCACAGCTCAAAAATCCAACTACAGCAGTTAACAGTAGAGCCAGAGATTGTCTTATTATAGGGAGATGAGAGGGTCTGTATCTCTTACCATTGAAGAAAGCGTAACGGCTAACTTGGATCACATGAGGCACCTCAGCCTATCGTGTAATGGCAATGATGTCAGTGCCCGCAGTTCAAAGTTTTATAACAGTCAGTTACAGTCTACTTTAATCAGTTTCTTGTGGATTAGCGAGTTGGTCTTGTGAATAATATGTTCTAATGTTCTATAGTTGGTGTTATATATCGGTAGTAAACATACAGCATTGTTTGTGGAGTGTGCTATACTGTGGAAAAAAGAGAATGAATATCTCTATTAGCTGCAAAGTACTAGTCACTGCAGGGCACATAAAACTACATTTATTACACTAAAAACTGTAATACATATTTAATTAATTAATATTAATAAAAATGTTTTACCATCATTCATTAAAAAGCGTTATATCATCATCATTAGCAGTCATAAATCATTACAATACAAGACTAACCTGGCAGCGATAGAAAAAACACTATTTCCTCACAAAAGCGGTTTAATCAGTGTAGTGAAGCCTCGTCTCCATTGACATCCATTAAAAAAAATCTCCTCTGGTCTCCTTCCCTGCGTACCACCACAGCGTTAGCATTAGCCATTACACTTTTTTGGCTAAAGGTTGCAGGCTTGCCTTCTAGTGGCTTTGGTAAAACACGGCACTAGCAATGCCAAGGTCAAGGGTTCGACAAAATTATAAAATGAACAAACCTGAATGCAATGTAAGTCACTTTGAATAAAAGCACCAGTAAATTACGCCTATGTTCGGAACTAAACAAAGTAACTGGCAATATTGTGCCTAGAATGTAAGTTACTTAATATTCACTTTTTGTTCAATGAACTGTTGTATAAAAGTTATATCACGCAATAATACTGCTTCTTTATAACGGCAACTTCACTTTTTAGAAAATACCCAAGTTGTCATTGATAGTTATACTGTAGTATAATGGAGGCTTGGACAATAATTTTGTATTTCAATTTTTTTTTTTATATTGCTTACATTTTTCTGAAAAGTCTGTAATAAGCTGTTTAAGGGCAGGTTTCCAATGTGACAACTTAAACTACCCCATAAAATGAACATTTACAACACATTTACAATAATGGTACAAATGTTCAAAAGGGGTTTTCTGTATCTAAGACTCATATGTATCCATACAGAAAAGTAAACTCAATGAAAAATAAATTTTCAATGTAGTAAAACATGCGACAACTAGTCTAGTCAATAAACAGTCTTTAAAATGCCATGGAGAAAAGTAAAGAAAAGAAAAAGCTAGACCCAGAAAACTGCAGTACACCCCATCTTTGGACAATTGGCTGGGTCTGGACATGGAGTAGAGAAATGTTCTGATTATGAGGAGAACAGGTGCGGGAGAGCCCACTCCTGGGACCCTCAGACAGCCACTGGCCTTTCTATGGGGACTGCATTTGTGTGTGCGCGAGCGTGTTGATAGGGGACGGGGAAGAGGGGCGAGAGCTCAGCTCATTAGAAAGCTTTTGCTTCTGCTAACTCACTTGTCCCATGGGAGACAGCTAATCACCACAAAGGGACCTAAAGTCAGTTAAAGCAGGATGTAGGATGCTTATTTACAGACCTCTTTCTCTCTATTTCCCTCTCTCTCCCTGCTCTTTCCCTCCATTTGCCATTTATTCACATCATTTGAGGAGATTTATGCGAGCGCTTCAAAGAGGGCAATACATTAAAACAAAATACATGTAAATTAAATACATGTAAATACTAAACAAATCAATGCACGCCTGTTTACATTATTAAGTGTTCATTGAAACCGCCTCAAATTATTAAGGTGATGGATCATTCTTACATTAAGTTCTAATTAATAATAATAAAAAAATACTTTTGTAAATGATCAATAGAAAAAAAGCATATTAATTCTGATAAAATATTAATACTGATTCTAACACTTGTTTTTTTATGCATTCATAATATACATACATATACATATGTGTATATATATATATATATATATATATGTGTGTGTGTGTGTGTGTGTATAGTACGAATGCATAAAAAAACAAGTGTTAGAATCAGTATTAATATTTTATACATATATATATATATATATATATATATATATATATATATATATATATATATATATATATATATATATATATACATATATATATATATATATACATATATATATATATATATATATATATATGTGTGTGTATGTACACACACACATAGATAAAAGACCACTGGGTCTCCTTATCTCTTCTATTGCTGTTAATTCTGTTGTCATTGGTATTTTTGTTGACCACAGGAGCGCTCGTTTAATAGTTTTGGGGTTTGAGGTTCTGGCCCTAACAGTGGTCAACATGCTGCGGTCGACACATAATTAGTACAAAACAATGAAACCAGACTGATCTTCAGGGCTTATAATGACCTGCATCAATTCTAAAGTGCAAATATTAAAGGCATTCAATGCATTTTTTTTTTTTCTCCAGCTGCGTTTGGATGTTGTCCTTGTTTTCTTTGTTTACTTCCCCATGACATCATATATAATTGGATTGTGGCATGGCTGTATCATTGTTTCCCTGTCAACCTTAACTTGTGTCCGTGAATGAGCCATCATCATTTTCACATCCAATTAAAAGTTATAGAACTCCATTATGAAACTTCCACTTGTCTGTATCCAACCAAAACGACCACAATTTAAGTTATTCACTGATATCCATTCAGCCTTGCTTATTTCCCAATAGGAAGTGAAACAGTGTTTTAAGCTAAAATGTTTCTTGGTTCCCTTCCAAAACCATTGCCAGGTCTGTTTACGGTTTGGTGTTCGAGATTAATACATAACCAACAGTCTCCAACCGTATCAGATGATCATTCTTCTTAATGAAGGTCATGTATAACAAAATGTTATGGAGTCTTAACACAGGGGCTCAGGAGAAAATGAGCATTCTTCTTAAAGATGGTCATGGAGCTACAGTTGATACTTCTTCATAAAATGACGGTCCTCTGACAGGAAACCGCTTTGTATTCAGCAAAGCTTCGCCTCTGCCGGTCAAAGACTGTTTGCTTGTGTTCACCGAGGTGGAGAGATCACATATAGGAGTGGGTATCAGTCTCCTCCAAACAGCAAGTCTCTTTATCAATTTGCTAAACACACACAGTCTAATCCCGGGGGGCCTCCTGTGGCTGCAGATATAAATTTAAGAGGATAATTAGACCACGCGAGGGGGCACTCCACAGGACAGGAAAGAGGACGGCAGGCAGCGGCCAAAGAGGAGATCTCCCTTTCCCACAAGTGCCCGGCTGGTGCTGGCAAAGCCTCTGCCACCCCTGGAGCCTCGCAGGTGCTAACTGATTTATATCTGTTCATAAATGTTTAACCTTTTTTTTCATCCAAAGGAAAGGGCATCTTATCTCTCTCCCCAGTTCTGTTAATTGAGTATATGATTAGAGCCTGCTGTTTGACTCGACAAGTCCCCTCTTTTGTTGCTAACAGGAAGGCCAAAGGACACAACTGAGGGAGTGTCACTGTCGCCATAGGTCCCCTTCTCTGATGAGGAAAAATGCTTTATTAATTTTTTTTACCTATGATTCCCTTTGCTACCCTACATAAACTCATGGGAGATATATAAACGTTAATAAATGTATTTTATCAAAGCTATTTTATATTACACTCTGTAAAGAATAAGGTACATCAAAGTTTTAGAGTTGCTACAGAATGTTTTTAGCTGCCAAGACTTAAAATGTGCCAATTGTCTATTTATGTTGAGAAGATTTCTTTAAGGTACATTTTAAGAAGTTTCTATACAAATAGGTCTTGTCATAACAAATATTACGTGCTTCACCTGATGCTTTCTTTCATAGAAAAAAAACACACTCGTCTTAAAATATTGACAACACATGCTCTACCAAAAGAAGTATAAGTCTCATGATCACAAAGGCTGCTTTACGTGATCAAAAATACATTGAATATGTAGTAAGTTGGAAAATGTATATAAATGTTAAATTAAAAGAGGAAAAAATGGACACCCCTTTAAAATGTTGTATTGTTCATTAATGTATCAACATTCGTTTATTGATGGTTAAATTCATTGTTACTTTCTTTGTTGTGGGTAAAGAAAATGTGTTGCTGTTATTATTGTCTCCTGTAGAGGGTATTTAGCGCTGTTGAATTAAGGTACTGCGCCGCTTCAGAGTTAATTAAACTTTGCTGGAGCTTGCAGCCAGTACTCCTGTCTCACAGCGTTTCTTTTATTATTCTACAGGTGAGCAAAAACAATTCAAAAACTAGTCGAAACTGATGTTAAACACTGTGCTTCAAACATGTACATGTTGATTTTTGATGGGTTACTGAGAAAGACTGTTAGTTTTATTAATATGCATCCAGTAGTAATGAGTCAGATATCGTATTACACACGACTGACAAATATGTGAATCTGAAGTGAAATGAGAGAAAATACTCATGTGAAAAGAGTTTAGGAATGTTTCTAAAGTGTTTTAGATGTTGATTGTAATTGGATGATAAAGTTTAAGCGAGTTAAATGTATATTTGCTACTGGAGTTATCTCGAGCCAAAATGGCAGCGCATATAATGCGTGAACTAGAGCCAAAATGGTGACTTGCATGTTTAACATGAGGTTAGTGTGAAGCCAAATGCGAGATTCATTTATGTGTCAGTGTGAAAATGGAATTAATGTTTATGATGATGTGAAAACACTGTAGCAGGTCAATGTATTGTGATTGATTCTAATGTGTTGCAGAACAAGTCAAGTACAGACAAAAGTAACTTCTGAAAAGCCTTTATTGAAATGTTATTTTCTCTAATGGAATGTGTTGTGTTACAGAGAAACAAGTAACTGTTGTTCTGTAAAGTTAAATATGTTAATGTTGTGAATACATTGAGAGCTAAGCAAAGAGTCAGAGTTAATTAAACTTTGCAGGAGCTTGCAGCCAGTACTCCTGTCTCACAGCGTTTCTTTTATTATTCTACAGAACTGGCAAAAGTGGTTCATTCAACTTACCCATTTAGGCGTCCCAGCCCTGATGCGAAAAAAAAAAAAAACTGTTTGACAATTTGAAACAACAGTCATTATTCTAGTCTACAATGTCAAATGTTCCTTTACTGTGGCTTTTGATCAATTTAATCATTGCTAAATAAAAGTATTAATTTATTGCAAAAAAAAAAATAGAAGTCATAAAATAAAAATAAAAGTCTTACTGACACCAAACTTTTCATCACATGAAAACTTGTGTAAGAAAAAATAAATAAATAATGAAATGCCTTAAATCAGCACATACAGACCTTAAAGTCCCCACGTAGTCAATAATTGTATCCCTTAAAACTCATCTTTGATCACCAAAGTGACATATTCAAACTAGTGTTGGGCGATATGCTCTATTTTCATATCGTCCTATCGTCAGCCTTTGAGATCGGCGATACACGATATTATCGTGAGGGGGGCGGGGCTTACTTATTTGATTATCAACTTGCTTATTTACTCATTAATTTGCTTGTTTTATTAGTTCGTTTTATATATGAGAATTGTTTTCTATTTTGCTAGCAAAGGTGGAGTGTTTATTAATAGTATTTCAACATGTCAGCGGGAAATTTTCGGACACACATTATCCTCTCATGCCGTTACAGATGCAGCATTTTGACTGTACTTCTGCACGAGATGGGAACACGTTTTAATAATTTCTTAGGTCAAGAAAGAGTCGGAGTTTGTGATATATGTCCTCCTACCAGTCCTCTCTCTGACTGTATGCACTTCACATATCGCACTTCAATAAGCCCAAAGAACGCGGGTTGTGTTTTAAATGCCGGGAGAAATCAAAGGCAAAAATCTAAAAGTCGATCGGTTTATAGGCTACTTAAACTATATGACTTGACTCCGATAAAGGAAAACGGGTTAATGTGTTTACATGACATGCATTGTCAGTTTATTCAGCATAATCAAGTTAATAACGTGCATGTAAACGCGCTCATTCCCTGAAAATGAAAGCAGAAACGGACTGAGCTTTCGCTGCATTAACGGCGCATTCTCTCAGAGACGACGGTGGATATAACGGTATAGCAACTATCTTAATTTACTGGCTTAATATTTCTCTTGTCGACTTACATTATTGACGGTGAAACAATTAGAAGAATATTACTTGTTAAACAACTGTTTGAAGCTGCTTTTGATTTTCACAGATGGCAGAGTTGTGCTGCGTTCGTGAACTAAAGACTGTTATTAGGCCTATATAATTTTAGTGATATTATTATTATTATCATTAATATTTTGTAATTGTATTGTTTTTAGTGTTATTAGTGTCATTAAATGTTTTGTTAATGTGCTGGAAACAAAATACTGACGAACAACGATGCCGTCTTCATCTTGGCTCTGTATAAGAATGATGCGTCTGTTAAAACAAGCACTCTTGACAATTTGTGAATGGATATCATACACGCGTCGGTGATGTCGCAAGTGTGGTGATGTCGTTATGAATTTAGGCAAGGCAAATTAATTGTAGTTCCTAATTAATTTAATAACAATACTAGCTTCATAATCATAATAATAATGATTTAATACATTAATGGGAAAACAAGCTAATTATCGTATTGATATCGTCAAAGGCATCTGCCAGCAGCGATATCTCTGACAATCGTCGATACACGATACTATCGTCTATCGGCACAACCCTAATTCAAACGTTAAACGGGAGGAGTCACATGACTCACGTACAGCGCAGGTTTTGACAGAGGTCCCAAAAGTGATCTTGCTAGGGGGAGTTCGGGGGCATTCTAGCTTCTCTAGCGACTCCCCTGCTAGTTCGCGGTTAATTATACGCTAAAGCCCGCTGGCACGTTGACGTGATTGGTTACAAGGTAGTTTGTGACGTCAAAAACACCAGCGATTTCAAACCGCGTTTTTGAGACTGTCTTTGGTTTACTGTGGTTTTAAGGAGAAAATACTCAGCAAATGGTGTTGACTTGTGAATTTGTACATGGGATTGTCTTAAAGCACATTAAACACCACATACAGAATATAAAGAACATAAAAAATTAGATTTTCACCACAGGGGGACTTTAAGACTTGGTACACAAAAAACAACAAGGGTAACAACCTGAAAAACACTCATCCTGACATCACAAGACAACAAGTTACTAAAAATCACAACACAATATGTGACCCTGGACCACAAAACCAGTCACATGGGTACATTTTTTGAAATTGAGATTTATACATCATCTGGAAGCTGAATAAATAAGCTTTCCGTTGATGTATGTTTTGTTAGGCCAGGAAAATATTTGACCGAGATACAATTATTTTTAAATCTGGAATCTGAGGGTGCAAAAAAATCTAAACATTGAGAAAATCGCCTTTAAAGTTGTCCATTTATGTTCGCGATTGTGCTGCATTCACTCACAAAAATAAATGTTTTATTTATTTACGGTAGGAAATTTACTAAATATCTTCATGGAACATAATCTTTACTTAATATCCTAATGATTTTTGGCATAAAAGAAAAATCTATAATTTTGACCCACACAATGTATTGTTGGCTATTGCCACAAATATACCCGTGCGACATGTGACTGGTTTTGTCACATACTGTATAAGTCAAACAATGCAGCCTTATTATTATGACAGGAAGACACAAATGTGAATTGACTACAAAACCCTTATTTCCCAGAAAATACCAAACTAAAAATACATAATAGTAACTGAAGCAACAATAAAAAAAAACAGCATTGAAATAAATCCTTGGATATTTTTTTTTTCAGCTTTATTACAGCTTTTTACAGAGCAAGCCTTTGTTAAAGAGGTCAAGAACAGCAGTTTTACCTGAATTTCCCTCAAAGTATAACAAAGCCATCATCAATGTTGTCGCACTAAATGTTCCCTATTGTTGGGTGAGTACCATTTCCATTTCTCTTTCCAGAGAAAGAGCTCAGTAACACCACTGACAGTCTTTAAATCACTATCTCCACTGGTTTGCTCACATGTAACTCAGCATATCTATCCAGTCTCAAAACAACCAGAGGCATTGTCAAAATATCTGAAGTTGTGAAAAAGCTTTGACAGTGTTGTTTCAACAAATGATACATTATATTATCACTTTAACTTGGACAGTGATCCTCTGACAGTTTTATCACTATAACTTCATTCATGTGAATGGATGTGTGATGACGGTCACAACATCTGCAAATCACTCAAGTGTTTTCCACACAATATTTCCTCTGGAAGGCAATGAAGTGTCTATTCTCAGTATAAGCGAATATTTCTACTAAGTAGACATATCACCTATGTCATTGTGATCAGCTCCATGTTTCAAGTTATTTGAAACCAAGGCCATGTGACCCCTGTCCCAAAATGCCAAGCCCCTGCGGTCTTCCATGAGGCCACAACGTCAGCATCAGTGCAAAGTAAAAAATGAGTTGAAACAGCGTCAACTTGATGTGCAGAATTGTTTTTCAGTCTTCTATTAATAGTATTCTTCACAAACCTACTGAAGCTGGTAGCTCTAGACTGGTGATGACATCACCACAGATGTCTGAGCCAGTGGTCAGCTCTGGTGTTGATTATTCAAGTGTTTCAGGCCTCCTTAATAGCATCTTCCTGGGAGGTGGCTGACTTTCAGAGAACAGAAGAGGGCTTAGAAAAAAAAAAATCAATAACACATGATTTATTGATCACTAAAAATGCTCCTCATTAGCCCCCCGAGTGGCCCTCTGCGTTTAACAGATGACAAAATGTCACCACTGCACTAAAACTGTCCTGGATTTCTAACACACTTTCAGAATCTTTCAGAGAGGAAACCTGGAGCAAGAGAAAACAAGCAACATCTAACTTCCTGTTAAAGCATATAGGCTATTCATCTGAACAAGAATTCTGCTAAACGAAATTTGTATATATGTATATACTATTTCTAATAAAAACAATTATAGATGAAAATGGTAAGAAATGACAGCACTTAAATATAAAAATCGGGTCATATGAAAAAAAAAATCAATTAAGACTTAATTTTATAATAATTATTAATGCAGAATAATTAAAAATATAAATGACAGATACAATTTTAATAAAAAATTATAGATGAAAATGGTGAGAAATTAGTGTGCTTAAATGTAATATAATTGGGTCATATACAAATAATTACATACTTTTAATTTATGATTTTATTTTCTAATCATTTCTAATAAAGAATAATGATATATATTACAGATTTTATTACAAAATTATGCAAATGGTGGGAAATTACAGCGCTCGAATATAATATAATTGGGTCATATACAAATACTTTTATTTGAAGAATTTTAAATTAAGTTTTTCTTTTATAATATATATATTAATTAAGAATCATTAAACATATATATGACAGATTATTAAAAAAAACATAGGTAAAAAGAGTAAGAAATTACAGTGTGCTCAAAAATAATATAATTGGGTCATATACAAATAATCAAAATATACAAATAAAATGGTAAGAAAATTACAGCACTCAAATTACATCATTCAAATATAAAAAATATTTTTTTTATGTATAAATACTCGAATATAACAAAAGTAGACATAATAAAAGTTAGTATTTATTTAGCTTCTCAAATGCACCTGCGAATTGCTTAAAGGTCAATTGCATACAGTAGCTGTTACAGTTATTTATTAACTCTACTCATTAACATCGTCAACGGTCCTTCCTTCACACTGCTCTCATTGTTTGTCTACAGAAGAAACAACTTGATGGACAGGAAGCATTTAACAGATATGCATATGGTTAATGCTATAGCACGTTGTCCTTTTATTTATTTTTTAAGAAAATGTGCCAGAAAATTCAGGCAGTAGCTGACGTTTCTTTCTGGTAGACAGACTGTGAGAGGGAAAGTTTATTGGAGGATGGAAAGAGAACTGAGGATGGGGGTTAGAGAGATCAAATATCCATTTAATTAATTCAAGAAAGGGCAATAAAACTGTTTTAATTAACTCAAGGGTCAGGCTCTATACCCAAATTTCGCTCCGATTAGTGGCCCATCTTTACTCCTTATGTTCCCACGATGCATATAAAACCTAATGGCATTATAGCCTAAGTGCTATCACATTTTCTTACCCTTATTCTAGTTACTCTACCCCATGAATACATGTAAAAACATTCATAATAAATAAAAGCATGATGGATTGTAGTAGTTCGAGGATGGCAACAATATACATTATCACAATATAACTGCTCAAAAATACATGTACCTATTTTTGTATTGAAATAACTTTAATAACAGGGCCACATTTGTTGGGAAGCACAGTTTAGGAACAGAGCAATGGATCACAGGGGAGAAGTGCCTGAAAAATCCTCCTGTTCCTGCTGTCCTGCAGTGAGGCTGATCCCTCATGCGCCGGGCCGCAGAGTCCCTGACTACGGTGCTCCATCACCTAGGTCAATGTGACGCATGAAGGTGCCCCTGCTCACAGCGGGACCCTCGCAGGGATTTTTAGAAGCACAGAGCCGATGTTGCTCTCTAGCTGATGGTCAGTGCTGTGTGATTAAACGTTTCTTTACGTCACTCTCATAAGTCATCATAGCTCTTGTGACAAGGTTTGCGTTTACCCATGATTCTCTTACACTATAAGCAGTGTTGGTTTAGCTTTTGGCCTGTGAGGAATGTATCGAAGCACATATGTCCACCATTCTTGCTTTGAAAAAACTTCTTAATGAGCAAAAAGTCCATTGCCAAGTGCAAGAAAGAAAAGGACTTTAAAAAGAAGGAAAAAAAGAAAAAACATGTTCTAACTCTCCTTGACTTGCTTTTTCTGCTTTAGAGAGGCCTTAATTGCGACACATTTATGCAGAGAAAAAGGAGACTGGATTTGTTTTGTCTGCCTCGTCGATGGTCGTTTCATTGCAACAGATGCTGAAAGACAGATTTGTTCAATTTAAAATCAAAAGGTACAAGCTGGGGCTTTTATGTCCTATTTTTTCTCGTTTCTAAAGGAGCTTAATATCCTGTCATCACACTTGTATAATGTAAGTGTTTCAAGGAAGTGTTCTCAAGGTGGACTATGGGATGTTTTACATGCCATCCATTTGCATGAATTCAATCTGTATACTGTATTGCCATTGTCATTGTAATTATCATCCATTTTCCATTTCAGCAATTGACGTGATTGGTCATGTAACACCGTTATGCACTACACTATTAAAGCTCAGTTCACTGTTGGGCTCTCAAAATACATTAGAATTCTTACACCAATATATCTTACATTGTAGCCTTGTCTCATTAGTATTCATACACAACATTTTTTGTATGTTCGGATGTACACTCAAACATACAATAAGGACCTATTGACAGAATTTAAAATGTATTACGAATGCATTCTGTACAACTCCATATTTATATTATTTCTATCATGACAACTCTCTGAGTGTTGGACTCTCAGGTAATGGATATGACAATGTTAATATTTTTGGTCTTGGCAGAATACATTTTTATAAACTGCTGTTGCTGCTGTTGTTGATTATTGCTGCTGTTGCAGAGCAGGTACGGGACTTGTTAGTGCCAATATATACACAACACACTGCTGTACAATATAGCGTACGTGAATTTCCTGTAAGATTTATGGTGGAGCTGGGGGAGGTGGAGGGTTTCTGAAAATGTGCTGCAAACTGCTACAGCAAATGCTGAGCAAGTTTTTGAAGGTTGAGCAGCGAGCTCATTGGCTACTGATATAGCAGTAACCAATCGGCTGTGCCCTATAAGAAATGATGGGGCTAGAAACACATTTCAGGTATGAATACCTATGATTACTAATGAGATCATGCTGTGCAATAAAATGTTTTGGCATTAGATAATTTGTAGCCTATAAGAATTACTTTTGTATAGTCTTGGCAACAAAAAATATAAATATAATAATAATAAATGATAAAATAAAATAAATAAAATAAAACACTTTGTTGGGAACACAGAGAGACTTTACAACCCTATCAAATCAATTACTGCAGTTCTCATAACCTTTAACAATATGAATTTAAATCAAAACAAACAAATATAAAATTATTTTCACAAGAGATGGAAATGAGCAGCTGACACTGGCCTGACACAGAGAGACACAGATAATGATTCCTGCTTTATTTTGACCAACCAGTGCTTAATTAAAGCCACGTAGCTTCTGTTTGCCGCGCTACAGTCGAACCCTCGGCTCAAGCTTATTCAAATGGCAGTCCCTAAGGGACAAATCCAAACTTGGGTGAGATGGCAAGCTGTTCTGCATCACTACGGCAACACCTGCTATTACAGGTTCCGTCTGCCAGTCAACCTGGCCCAACGGGGGGCGAGCGGACCACAAAAACATTTGTACCTACAAAATTCCTGATTAGCATACCTGTGGGAATAATGGACAGAGGGAAAAGGGGGGAGAGAGGAAAAAAAATACCAAGATTTAGAGTCTTCACAGATTTTTTTTATCGCAGTTTATCATGCAGCAGCAAACATAATTTCTGACATGATTGCAAGAAATTTCTGCGCATTGCCACTCCTGAGGTCTCGAAAACTTACTCCCCTAAGGGCACGGGAAATCATTGGTGCACATATGTAGAACACTGTGTCTTGAAAAGCACGTTAACAAGCCTTTTGCGGCCCGTTATTCAGATCATGGTTGGGAGCCGATGCTTTCCGAGCTGTCAGTTAGTTGGGATGAGCCCCTCACCTGACATTGCACAGTTACACTTGACTGGTCCTCATAACCAACAAAATCAAACTCTCATCAAGTAAGCCATTTAATTCTAAATAAGGTTTAGCACATACAAAACAGTCCAACCTGACACCCTCCCACTGCACATTTTTTATGCAAGTCAAATGAATACAAATCTACGACCTGTCATTTTTATGTCCACAATTTCACTAATCAGTGTTTGTTAAAGAAAGAATTAAAATAAAATAAAATAAAACTTCACTTAAAAAATGATTAGTTTAAAAGAAAAGTTCACGGCATGCTTACAATAAAAGTGATAAATGCTATGCATAAACAGCTCATCAAGCTGGATCCGTGGCACAGTGGGACTGTAGCTGTTTTGTCCGGTGGGGATGCCGGTTCAAATTTAACCTGCGACATGTTTTATTCCCATTCTCCACTGCAATGCGGCAATTGTCATTGAGTGCTCTACCATGCAAATTCTCATTCTAATCCAGTTACAAAATGATTAACTGATTCATATGAATGCTGAAGAGTAATTTTAGAGAATCAGTTCATTCATGTCAGGCTCAAAAATGACTAAACCAGTATCATAAAAGTTGCCCATATGGCTCTTAATCCTGAATAAATAATGCAAAGCAATTTTGTGAACTGAACCAAATGAACTCTTGAAAAGATTTGACACAAACTAATGATATGGTCACAAATGGTCAATTCTCTCATTAATGTTCACATTATTGTGTCACGTTGTTTAGTTAATGACTTTTAAAAATGAACTTACTGTAAGTATGTTGTTCAGAAAACTCTTCAAAATAATTTAACTTTAAAAGATTTCAGATATAATACAGTCAGTAGTTTTATGATATGGCTTTCTACCATGCAAATTCTTACCAAAATCAATACATTTAGACTAAAAAAATAAAATAAATAATACTGAGCCAAATTAGTAAATCAGTTATTTCATGTAAATTTATCTGTTCAAAATTATTCACAGATTTTTTTTTCAAATCCTTTGAATCCTTTGCTGAATCTTTTTTGTTTCAAAATATTTAAGATAACTGCAGACTGTTACTATATTTCCATCAGATACAGTGTGTTTTGAGTATTATTACAGGTATTTTAATATAATTTACATATTTAAGTTTAACTCTGTCCATACAGATGACCTCTAATTGGGAATATTTTGCCAAATAAAATTTTCTGACTAATCTAATCTGATCTATATTTAAAAGGTACACTATGCAACTTTTTTTTCTTAAAAATGTATGAAATTTATATGAGCGAGTACACCATGAATCTATCTTCCAAATAAGTGTTTATATTCAGACTATTTTAGGCTGAGCGGGATGACAGCTGCTGCGGAGTAGCCCAGTATCGGCATGACTCGTCACATAAACTGAGAGAAGTAGCTTCGGCTACAATGTTCTTCCGCCAGACGCATGCAGTTTTGTATATTAACCGCTAGAGCTGCAAAAGTTGCATAGTGTGCCTTTAAAGCTACAATATGTTTTTTTTGGGTTTTTTGCCGCTAGGGGTCGCTAACCTCTTACAATAACAAAGGCGTCGGTTGATGACGCATAAGCGGAATTATGGAACTTGTCGTCATGCCGAAGGATCTAATAATGTTTATGGATGAGTGAATTCACTGATGTTTTTAACATGGTATGAAGCAGGTCGCGATTGCTAATGAGAGACAAATATCAGCGCCACACGCGAGTCCCGTGGATATAAAGGAATAAGGACATTTCATTCTACCGAACTACCCGCAAGCGCTGAATTAATACTCACACAGGTCAGTTTATTAGACGTATGAAACTTGTGAAGCAACGCAGCGGTGTTTTACTTGGTCTGTTGAAAGTGTTAGTTTGTCTATGAGACTAGCAGTAAGCTAGATCAACATTAGAATAACATACTGATCATATTCAAACATTTCATCATGTTGAGCTATATAACATTGATTAGTTTTATGTACATTTGCTCACCTCTACATTTGCGCGTCTCTGTCAAGTCAAAGTTTGTCACGGACGTGGAGCTCTCGGCATCTCGAAAACGCCACGCTGATATTGATCCTCGTTTTAGTTCTCCTTTTGCCCCAAAGTCTGCTTGCCATGGTCCATAATGTTTGGACGAAACAACAACAGCGTGAGCGTGCCACTAGATGTAACGTAGTTGTCCACGTCTGTCGCCATGGTTACTATGGCAGTACAAGCGGAAACCAGGGATAACGCGGATATTACGTCATTGACAGGCGACAAGTGAACAGGGACGAGCCATTATTTAAAATTGGAATTTCTCAAATTAAAAATCTTTGGGAACTTTTGGGATATTGTAAGTACACAACTGCAGGGAATATATCAGACTGTGCAAGTGATTTTGGGAAATTTTATTACAAAATTCTTACATATTGTACCTTTAAATAGCTCCACTTAAGTTTAGCTATATTAATAAATGAGTAGCCTATAGCTTTAAAAGTAGCATAAAAGACTGACAAAAGAGGCAGTAATAGTAGCAGCTTGAGCACTTCCCCAAAGATAAATAAAAAACAAACAAAATAAATGAGTTAAATCTCCACACTCCTCCCTTCCACCCTCCTTGCTGCATCCCTGCCTGTTTTCCAGAGAGGTGAGGACCGCCCTGTGCTCCTGAGAGAGAGGAAGCTCGCTGAGAGCGGCACGCTTCACTACAGAAACACCTGCTTTTGTTAGCTCACTACGCCACTTACTCTCACCCTCAGGGACGTGCCACGGGGAGGGAGGGGACTGAGGAGACACAAAGCAAACAATGTCTCTGAGCTCCATGTCATCTGGATGAGAAAACAGATCCACCCCCGCCTCAGAATACAGAAGGAACAGCAAAGTAGGCTAACAGTATTCAGACTTTTAGGGATGTCAACTTGAAAGTTTCTTCTGTGTGAAACATCATTCTTTCCTTTTACATCGTTATTCTAGACACAAACATCATTAAAGGAATACTGCGCTCATTACAATTTGATCATTTATTCACTCTCATGATGTTTCAAACCTGTCTGATTTTCTTTCTTCTGGACACTTTTTTTTATCCATATAATGGATGTGCATGAGGACTGGTGCTGTTAAGCTCCGAAATAACTAAAAAGTGCCAGAAAAGAATCATAAAAGTGGTTCTTATTTGATCAAACTTTTTTTTTTTTTTTTACTGGACCAAATGATTCCTTGAAAAGATTTGACTCAAAACAATCATTCACTAATTAGCATGCACATTATTGTTATGTCACAATTTTCAGTTTATAATGACTTAAATGAAAGTATAAAAATAGTTTTTAACTTTACAAAACTTCAGATACAGCACAAAAGGTCATATGAACCCCATTTTTATTTTTTTTTATGGTACTTTTCATATCACTTTTAAGCTTGACAGCCACAGTCCTCATTAACTTTCATTGAATGGAAAAGAGTAGTCAGGGTATTCACCCAAAATTAAATTTTGTGTTCCACAGAAGAAAGATAAATGGGTTTGAAAACTCATGACAATGAGTAAATAATGACAGATTTATTTATTTTTATTTTGGATGAACCATTCTTTTAATGACACAATGGTAAAATTGATGAACACCAGGCATTTTACTCCTCTCTGTCGTCCATTATGAGAGTCCCTGTAAATATGTTCCTAATAAAGGAGTTCATCTGCAAGTATATTGTATGTTGTTTGGGAGAGAGTCGCTGCGTAATATGATGTGGTTTGGGTTGTAGCACTCATCCATATTTCACTCAGACCGCTGGGAATTGAGTGCTATGAATCCTGTAACAGTCGAAATTTAACTGTCCTTTTAACACACTTTTATTCAAAGCACCACAACAAGATGAACTATGGGCAAAAAATAAAGTTTCTCATTCACAGCATCCATGTAATCCATGAGTGTTGCACATCTTTTCTTGCAAAAGGGAAATTATGTGTCTTTTTTCCAGGCCTTATCTTTTCAGAATCAATCCATTATTCGCAGCTTATTTGAAAAAGCCTTGCATCATCAATGAAGAAAGGGTGTGCTGACAATGGCATTAATTACTTTATCTAAATCATTTCCAATTAACCTTACACACCACCTTACAAATAGAGTCTTGCCAGGCCACCCTGAATGACGCCGTCTCCAACAGACAGACAGACAGATTTCTAAAAAAGGAAAGAGAAGAAGAGAGAATGTAGAGTAGGGGAATTTCGTGTAGAGAAAGATAAGACTGCCACTTAGTCTGAGGGCACTTGCTTTGATGACTACATATTACATTATGATTAATTAATTTCACATTGATATAAGTTTTAATTTAACACTGATTCGTGTGTTCTGGACACGGGACTTTTATTAGATTTCAGGTATATTAAGAAAAGCATGCTGACTGCTAATTGTCAATGTAATGTGTGAGGATAGATCATCTTTGCTGTCCTGTGAGGAGAAAAAACAGGCTCTACTTATCTTTTCTTTTGAATAACCAATAATGTGCTTTTAAAATGTGTGCATTTAACAGTGCATATATAAAATGTAACTATTGAAAATAGGAAAATTATTCATCAGTTATTCGACAAAGTGAAATGAAATACCTATGGTGTGAATTTCATTTTATGTGTCTAGATTCAGCGAGTTCATTGATGCTGTTGGTGATTGCTGAGGAGGAAAAACACAGTCTATGCTGGAACTTTAAATGTTAATTATAATGCTGGCAGAAGAACTGAGAAGTTTGGAGCTTAATGATAAATAAAATGCAGCTGCAGTGAAGACTGCGTCTAGACCGTTACTGAAACAGCAAGACTTTCACAAGGAGAGAGAGAGAGTAAAGGAAAGAGAGATGAGAAAGTAACAATGATAAAGAAAAGAGAAGACTACTACTAAGAAAATGAATGGAATATTTGTGATGATAGTTTACAAACAGTATTTTTTTCTTTTCGATAACACTATTTTAAGGTGATGTAGTTACAGGTTACTACATGCACTAGTAATAACAGTAAATTATGCATAAATACAAGTAACTAACCCGAAACAAAACCAAAAGTTAATACATTTTACTAAGTACTAATTTGAGTACCAAAAACAGAATTTACAGGTCATAATTTAATATAATTTTTTTGAATAAATTTTATCTAAAAATGTTCCAGATATATTGACAGTGAATGAATGAACAGAACAAATAAATACTCAAATGAGATGAGTTTCATTTAGAGTGCTCTAATCTGCCTTAAGACCTTCCTTTCCTATCATTAATATCTGTACAAACTTCTGCCTCCAGTATAAAAACAAAATGTTCTGCGATGCCAAATGGATGTATAATAACAATTTGAAAGTAAGACTTGAGATCTAACATGCAAACACACTTGTGAGTGTGCGAACGACCATCTCTTTATTGAACATGAGGCAAAGTTCCATACCTGTTTTTGGATGTAATTATATAAAGCAGAAAAAAAAAAAGGGGGGGGGGGGTATTTATTTATTTATCTCAGAGCTCATGGTCTCTCATGGAAAAAGGGGGGAAAAACAGCCCCGCTCTCATCTCTTTTTGATGTGTTTGCCTTCACGGCTTCTGAGCGCTCTCTAATTCCATCTGGCCACAACAGAGGCGGTGGAATGGCAAGAAAAAGCATTTCCATATGTGCAAATTAGGAGCCTGCCACCCCAAAACTGCAGCGCCATTCCTCTGAAGTAGATAGCACTGCGGAGAGCTGCCAAGTCCTCTAATGGCAATCAAGAGGAGAGTTCTTATTGGCCTGTGTCTACCTCAGGCTACAATAGTGCATTTTCATCCTGTAATTTCAGGTCTCTTTTAAAATGCAGAAATTATGGGGGGGACAATAATAAAGCATGCAACATAAAAACTTATATCATGAAACAGTGTTTTGAGTGTGTGTGTGTGTGTGTGTATATATATATATATCATATTTGACTCTCTTTTTTTTCCGCATGACATCACTTACACCATTAAATTAAAGGTGCAATATTTAAGAATGACAACTAGTGGTCGAAATATGTACTGCAGTCGAATTCAAAATATCGGAGATCGCCACCTGCTCCTCAGACTGGACGGTGCTCACACAGATTGCCAGTTTGCGCACACGCAACAGGAACGAGCGCAATGGACAATGACAAAATTGGCAAATTGGCAACTTGCAGTATTACAGACCAAAACAATAACAAACATTCCAGCCTGGAAACGCACAGTTCAAAGTAAAATAACTGGCTGTAGAAGTGTTTTTCAGAGAAACGAGTATGTGAACTTAGCATGTTTCCTCAATATATGCAAACATATTATGGTATATTTATGCTTTAGTAGAGTGAAAAAGTTACATACAGCACCTTTAAAGTTTGGCTCTAATCTGTAACTCCCACTTTTCACTAACCAATCAATTCCTGAAAGTCCTGCCCTAAAGTTGGTTCTCTTTGAATATCCTTTTTTATTCAGAAACCTTAACTTTATAGAAATAAAGTGGGTTGGGACTGCCATTTCATGTTGGTTTTAAATGGTTATATTATGTGGCATACGTCTCTGTGTATGCGTAGTGCTTTATGTGTTGTTTTATTCTACAGATCTATGATTATGCAACACTTGTACTGTCTTGCATACATAAAATTAGCTTAAACAGTGACTATAGAGCCCAACAGAGTAGAGATATCAGCACTTTATTAAAGTAGAAGACTAGTTTTTGATATGTCTCTTAGTCCGCAATCCAATGACAAGCTCGTGCTGCTCCCAAATGTACATCCGTCCTTCAGATATTTGTTTGTACACCAGTGCTTGCTTTCAATAATATCCTGGAGTGATGCCCTGGACAGGCGAAAAAAAGATCCAGCTGGCTGACATCTCAGACAGGAGAAAACGCCTCTAGTAAAAAACATACAGCAAAGGGCACTGTTTTATGCATCAAACCCACATGCAAAATCACACACACACACACACACACACACACACACACACACACACACACACACACACACACTAAGTATATAATGTAATATATTTAAATATATGTAATTAACTACATAATCTAAACTACATAATCTTATTCTGCCTTCATTTACAGTCTATAATGCTAACCTTTATAACAAAAGAGAACAACTAGCTGGCAAATACCACTCATTCACAGCTTTTTGTGTGTGTGTGTGTGTGTGTGTGTGTGTGTGTGTGTGTGTGTGTGTGTGTGTGTGTGTGTGTGTGTGTGTGTGTGTGTGTGTGTGTGTGTGTCAAAACTGAGGCAATTATATTAAAGAACATTTATTACCTTACAGCAGAAGTGCAAATGCTAGTGCTACACTAACGTAAATGTTTTTGGTGGACATGTAAAACATAACAAAAAAAAGCAGGCTTTTGCTACTATATGCACATGTAGACATTACAAACACGATTAAACACACATAGACAAACAGAGCAGTGTACAGGCCCTCTCTACCGACTCAAGTGGAAGTCATTCTCCTCTCATCCTTTATTGATGGGCCAAGAGCTTCCATGTCTTTTGTGAGGGCAAAGAAAAAGGCTGAAACCTCACATATGTGCGAGCTTATTCTTTTCAAATTTGCAGCAATTCTAGAGATGGGTTTGGATGTTCCTGAATGGCACGCACACATACATTAATGCTAATAGCGTGCTTTCAGGGCTAATCTGAATGGAAGAATGGGAAGGTGGCCATCATGGCTTTCACTGAACAAACATGGGAAAGCTACTCTTTTGTTGACCCCACACAAACACCCATTTTAAGTCACTGCTGATGAATGAATCACTGAAAATTAAATACACAAACGTTAGCGATGAATATTGGAAATTTGAGTGAATAACTTTGCGTTGTCTAATCTACACTATCCATTTAGATTTAATAAAGAAACCAGGTCAGTGGTGACTTTTCTTTACATTTACATAATATTGTAACTGTATAAAATCTAACTGTGCACCAAATCGTCCATCAAGGTACGCATGAGACAAACAACAGTAAAGCTAACTGCCACAAAAATGGCAATGGAAAATGCCTTTGACAATCATCTTTAATGCACGTTTGTTTTTTCTCTCCACATGATTTTGTTCACGTCACAGTCTATATGTCACCTTCAGTGGGACGCAATGTAGAAAATTTCACTTTATTTTTGCAGTTGGATGCCAGAAAACCCGTAGACACTAAACATGAGAATTCACTCGCAGAGGAGAAGAAAAAGAAAAAAAAAGTCACTTGATTGGTGACAAAAGATAACAAGAAGTGGCTGCAGGGTGCCTCCCAAACCCTTGCTGTCTCAGAGTGGTGTGAATCGACCCCATCTGGTTTCATCTCACATCCCCACTCAAGATGGTGCCTTTCCTGCAAAAGCCATAATAGTATATAGATATGAGAGACAAAATATCCCTGCCAGAGTCCCTGGTGACTTAAATCAGTATGGGATCCCTCTAGAGCTCTGTCTGTTCCCTGGCCAGAATTGCAGTACACTTTAAGTAGTCCAATTTAACGTGAGAAACCATGGGCACTGCACTCCCAGGGAAGGAGGCAATTCTCTGTCCATCTGTGGCTTTGCTTCCTGTAGGGGCAGCCTCAAGAGGAAGTCTCGGCGAGGTTTGCGAGACTTATTTGTTTTTGCTAAGAGGACCGAAGCATGGGGTTGCGATGGAATTAGTTTGTTTACCAATGCAAAGTGCTTTAATGTGATAATATTTTCGTATTAAAAGGGATAGTTCACCCAAAAATGATAATTCTGACACCATGTCCTTCCAAACCTGTATAACATTCTTTCTTCTGTTGAGCACAAAAGGAGAAAAACTGAACAATGTGGTAGTCACACTTCGACATGCAATTCACCCTTTTTGATTGACAGGCGATCTGACCAATCATGATGCCGATATTATGTGCCGCCATTGCTCTCCACAATTTTTGCCAAAAACAATCCACACAGTAGAGTTGGCAGGTTAACGTTGGTGGACTTGAACTTGAAAAATGGTGTGTACTGACGTCTTTCCACGGTTGAAACAACATACCTTCTTATATTCATTCATGTTTATTTTGTGCTGTAACTAGTAGTAAAGAGGAAGATGACTATCGGTTCACGTGTCGCTTGAACTGATGCGCTACAGCGATCTGTCAGGACACATTAAAGGGTCATGAAACCCTAAACCAAATTTTCTGAGATTTTAACAGAGGTATGTGTGTTGAACACCATTGAAGACAATGTTAACATCTGTTAGATTTAATAGTAGGGGGAAAATGGTTAAAATTGAGGCGCTATTTTCGTCTTCCGGGTTTAAAATCTTCATCGTGTGTGACGTGGCAGAGCACTGTAGTACTTTGATGACTCATCTGTGTCTCATAATTATTCATCAGACTTGAGTTTTCTTATCCAATGAGAAGACACTGTCTCTTAATTATTCATGACACCACGTGGATCTTTCCAATGACAGACATGTCAAACTGTGATATCGCATAGTAGATGAGAGAGGCAATCATGGGACGCAAGTGGTGCAAAAGTTCCAGTGCGTTGCAAATCTTTCCCCGCGATGCTGCCAGGGCTAGACTCTGGCTGCGGGCGGTTGGTTGGCCATCAACCACGGACACATCTAAACTATGTGTGTGTAGCAAGCATTTTTCTCGAGAGAGCTTCAAGAACTGGAGAATGGTGGACTTCGGCCTTGTTCACCAATGCAGGTTGCGACCTGCGAGTGATGCGATACCAAGTCCCGAGGACTTTTCTATCCCTTCAGAGGTGTGTGTGTGTCTAAAATGTAACCCTGACTGTTTTACTTGCCCTTTTGTTAAATAAGCACTCGTTATACATTTTTTTATATTTCGATAATACCTCAATTGTACGGAACGTATGCTTAATTTGTGCATTTTTCTATTTCACTGTCCATCTTTATTATGGGGGTTCAGGCGTTAAAGCGGAAAATAAATTATTTTCAAATATATGCATTTATAGTGTGTATATAAACAAATATATTTTATAATGATATTATAATTATACATGTACATTAATATGTTTTAAATACAATTACTATAGGCTAATATATGTAGCAGGGCATTCAGTTACTTTTGAAAGGACAAAAATAATGTGTCAGTGTATTTCATTAGACTTTAACTTTGCCAGCTTTAAAAAATCTAGCATTTCCTCACGTTTTACCACTAATTTTTAATAACAGTCGATATGCATGGGCCACTGGCCGATGACAGTTATCCCCCCTCCCCTCTCCCCTGCCGTGCCATACCACACCCACTCCCCTCCCTTCTTCTCACAGCCATCCACGCCCAATTAAGGTGCATTTTTCAAAAAGATTTCATGACCCTTTAAAGAGTCACAAAATGTTTTTTATTGTTATTTTTTTAAATGACAAAATTTGAAAGCTGAGACTTTTTGTCTTGTCTGTTTGTGCATTGTCAGTATCCTCTATGCTCTGAAATGTATTTTTCACTGCGTGAGAACATTGACTATGTTTACATGTGCACCACTAATGTGATTATTTCCAATAATTATAGTAAGGACTTAAGACGACACAAGCAAACCTCTTCACTACCGTTTACATGCAATTTTCATTATTCTGATTATTCGCTATATGTTATATTTATAGGAATTTTTTGCATACCCCACAATACAAATTATAAATTTGCATACAGTAGGAGTGTTACTGGCCACCGTTTTAAACTACATACATCAAATGCAAATCACATTTCTATGGACGTATTGAAAGGTTAGTCTGCGGCATGATGAACATCGCAATGCCGCTGTAACTGGGTTTGCCAATACTGCACCACTTTCTTTGCGCCATCTATGCGAGCAGAGAGTTGTGTTGACTTCAGAATAATGTCACAGAGTTCATTCATGAAGCTGAACAACACAAAAATCGAGCACATGGTCAGAGCGGTAATAATGCGATTAATGTGTTTACCTGTTTATTGCGATTAAAATAGGCGTAAGGCACATAGTTTATTAGTGATTGTTTACTACGATTATGAGCTTAATTGCATTAGTTTAATCGAAATATTGTGTTCACATGAGGTAAAGTTTAATCGCAATATTGCCAAAATCCCATTATAATCTCATTATGAGGGTGCATGTAAACGTGTGTGGTGTGAGGGTTCCGTGGCTGGGAACTGAAAACTTGTCGGACGTAGCAACACAGTAACTAAGGCGAGCTGGTCTTTGCGAACGGTCAATTACAATCAATGGGAACTGGAGTTTTAAAAAGAATGCAAATGAAAAATAATATGAGTAGTCACACACTACAATCCAAGTTTTCTGAAGACCTAGTTTTCTAGCCTGTTAACAGTTGTGACTAGAAAACTCAAATTGATTCAAAATTAACAATTCAGTGAACTGGACTAAACAATTCATTAAAAAGGTCCAACTCAAATGAACGATTCACTCATGAATCGAAGAAAGATTGTCATATAGGTTTGAAATGACCTCTTGAATTTTGTCATTAGTTCATTTAAAGGGCACCTATTATGCCCCTTTTTACAAGATGTAATATTGGTCTTGGGTGTCCCCAGAATGCATTTGTGAAGTTTCAGCACAAAATACCCCACAGTTAATTTATTATAACCATTTGAAAATGTCATTTTTGGGGCCTGTTTTAAAAAGAGCTGTTTTGGAGTGTACCACCTTAAATGTTAATGAGCTGCATATCCCCGCCCTGCTGCTGGACCCAGATGATGAAGAGACACGAATGAGAATGGACTAAACGTCTCGGAATGGTTATTTGATACATTTATGTACTTACAAAGTTTTAATCGCGTCCCCTTTGCAATTATGGATGTGCAACACACACACACACACACACACACACACACACACGAACTGTGATAACGTTCGCGCAATTTTTTAAAACTACACACACACACACACACAAATACTGTGATAACGTTTGCTAAGTACAAACGATTTATTAATATTTTTCTTAAGGTGAGGGAGATAGACGTTTATATACTGTCTATGGAGATAGAGCAGACCTTAATTTATTTACATTTGTAATTGCTGCAAAAATGATAGCCTACGTGACATAAAACTGTCTGACGTTGTTTGTTGAGACATCTATGACGGCGACAATAAATAGCTTTAGACGCATTTGTTGTTGAACTGGCTGACATCGATTGAAATGACTATTTGCTCAAAAATCATAAAATACACTTACTTCTGGAGGTGACGTTGAATCGCGAACTGTAGGCAATGATCCACACTTGATTAACTTTGACCCTCGTTCACTAAACAGTCAGTCAGAAAATGAAGGAAGTTTAAGTGGCGCCGTTTCTTCATAAATAAAATCCATCCGCTGCGTTTTCAGTGGCTCTGATGTCAGTGAAGACTACTATGTCCATTCTTAAATTCCACAACAGAACACCTAAGTTACACTTCTTATGAGACATTACACACCGGCTGTCGTTGAAACAATGGAGGATGCAGATCACCGAGGGCGGGGTCTATGCCAAAACCAGACTGTCAATCAAACCGCGTCAGTGGGGCTTAGCGCATTTCTACGTCACAGTGAGGGAAATCTAGAACAGGGCGTTCTGAGACAGTGCTTGTGATTTATTGTGATAGTAAAAAAACTACTGGATGGATTTTTATCATTCTAGGGTGGTTTTGCTCACACACTGCCAACACACATTTATGTTCAAACACCATGTAAAAGTGAATTTTGCATAATAGGTGCCCTTTAATGGTTCAAAGCTAATTGGACATTTAGATGTCTTGGGCAAACTCTGCATTGAGGTAAGTTTTCAAAAGTTAATTTTTAAATTAATCATAACTTGCATTTATGTTTGCCATAGACAGCATAAATCATGTGATTGCCTTGATTATGTAAACAGGACAGAGGAAAAAATAGACCGGAGCTCTGCGACACTGATGAGCAACAGAACCGGAATCAGCTATTGATGACAACCACCATGAGGACGATGATGATGATGATGAGGACAGAGATAGAGAGAGAAAGAGAATGAAAGGTGCGAATGGTACATGGCATTCTTCAAACATACAAATCACTCTTGCATGAATGTGGAAAAAGTCATATATTCTTACCAATAACAAGGAAATAAGCTGAATTTTATAGCAGTGTTAAGACTTAAAAAAAAAAAAAAAAATCACCATTCAAAGGTGACCACAAAAAGTAATTACAGACACATTGGAGACCCATACAACGTTCCTGTCTCAGTATTCATGAAACTTTAATTGCAAGGAACAACCAGAGCCCAGTCACCCTGGTTTTGATCAAACACAAGTTTACACACTACACTGCGTCCAAACATTAGAATATAAGAAATATAATTGTATTAAAATTTGCAATTCCTGCAGTAAACCAATGCTTGCAGGGAATAAAAGAACAGTTACAGCTTTAGGTTTTATGTTTGCTAATCATCTTGATTTCTATTAGTTTTTAAGAATGAACACATATTGTTAACAGACTTTACAGTGTAAAGATGGCCATAGATGGTTAAACATATGCAAGAATGACAAGACCAATCACTCTTTATTATGCATAAACACAATTTTATATGTAATTATCACGTTGACATCGTCACAGTTTGTATTCCATTGAAGTCAATGGAAGATTTTCAAACTTTAATATTACATTTCTTAAAACATTTATAAAGCATTAAAAAAAAGAATCTTTTAAAAGTATAATGTACACACAAATATAACAAAAATAGAATAAAAAAATGGAAATAAAGTTTAATACTTTAGGACAAGTACACTTAACTTTTGAAAAAAATTGTGATACAATTATTTGGAATTGCAATCTTTCGTGTAAAGCAGAGGACTTTAATCTCTCGTTCTTGATTTAACCAAACTGGTTATTAATCTTCTAAGCCTTGATTTAAATAGTCTCCGCAGTGGTTAAACACACTGTGTTGCCAATGCAATGTCACATTCCTTGCATGCAAATATAGGCTACTGGTGAGTTCAGTGTTGCCAAGTCCACTTGTCCCTGCCGGAGAAACCATTGGGCTAGTTTTATTGCACAGATCTGGCAACCCTGGCAAACTCACTCATTTTGAGTTTTAAACAGCATCACACCATTAAAAAGGGTAACATTTACGGTTTTAGTATTTTGATGAAAAGTTAACACACTAGTTTTATTTTTTTGCTAGTTTTATGTAATTTGTCTGTTATTAAATTTTATTCCAAAATGTCACATTTATACCACAGTGTCATTTCCATCACATTACATTGTTTGTATTTTGTTTAATAGAATTCTGAATTTGAATAACTTTTTTAACGTTAAATTGATAAATCACTTGGTTGTAAATTTTACACAATACAAATATCCAGTTTTTTTCTTAACTGACACTGTGGTCTCATTAGTAGCCAAGTGCATTAACATTTGATTAATAATAATAAAAAGATTATAGTAGCCGGACAGTCATAATTTGTGTTAAAAAAAGAAGAATAAATAAATAAATAAATAGAACCTAAATAAAATCTATACATAAAATGCATTTGAAAAGTAGAAAGAAAAAAAAGCCCTATAAAAAGTTTCCCAAATTTACTCTGATCTTCATATAGCAAAAGTAAAACAGCTGAAATCTGTAAATCAACCCTTGCAACATAAAAGTGCATGTAGTTAAAGAAACACTCAATAATAAAATGGACTATGAAAGACAAGTTACAAAAGTACACGCTAGTGTTGCACGGTGTACCGATACTTCAAAAGTATCGCGATACTCGGAAATTAAAAACGTCACGATACCTACATTTATCAGTATCGATACTTAATTTTTTTTTTTGAAAAAACGCCTCCCTATGGACGTCTGTGTTTTTTTCCTGACGCACGCAGCAAAGAACCTGCCGCTGTCAGTGTCATGTGACAAAACACTACAGCAAGATGGCTGCATGTGCGAGCACAAGTGGTCCACGACTCGTAGAAAAAGATGACGCGAGGAGTGACATATGGAAGTACGTTGCCTACCTTGCTCTGTTGCACGGTGCACCGATACTTCAAAAGTAAATAGGAAATGAAAAACGTCACGATTCCTTAATTTATTAGTATCATACTTCTAAGAATGACCACGCTCCAGATTTGTAAGGCCGGCGACACACTGTCTGCGTGTCGTGTCCGTTTTTATTTCGGCTCCCATGTTAACTGCCTGCGTGACACACGCGTCTCAGGCGCAGCTCGAGACGCGCGGAAAACACGTGTATGCTATATAGAACCGACGCCTATTTTTCACGCGACACGCAAGCCTGTTGGAAGCGTTTCCAGGCAAAATAGAAAAGGAAAAGATGTTTCTATGTCATTTTGACACGAATACATATTAATAAATGACATTTTGATGTTTGAAAGTTTTGACATAAATACAATATAAATGTAATTTAAAAAAATATTATCGATTTTCAAATATTGCACCTCTCAATACAGAACGAATTATTCTGTAGCCTATTGTTGTCTTTGCTGCTATATATTTATGTTTAACATGAAGTATAGGCCTTCCACAACTCTCTCCCCACATGTCAAATATATCACCAATGAGGCTTATCATATGTTACCAATATTAAACATTGTTTAATATAATCGCTGTTCATATTTTTATTCAAAGTTCAGAATCAAGATAAAGCTCTTATGTTTCTTATGATAAATGAGATAATGCTGCTAAATTTATCTTTTTTTTTTTTCCTTGAATGTCATTGCTCTAATTTATTTTTTATATTTCATATTTTGTTCAAATGTTTAATATATCTGCTGTTCATATGTTAATTTATTAGTGTGTTATATGATTAGAATGTTGTCCCGGTTTTAAAATAAAGCACAGCAGTGATATTTGAGAGTGTTTCTCCCTTTTCAGGAAAAGTATCGAAAAAGTATCGAAATCGCAATACTTGACTTGGTATCGAAACAATAATTTTGGTATCGTGACAACACTAGTACACGCAAACAATTGGGGATAAAACACTGTTCAGTAATCATTCTTGTTTTTCTGCTGTTAGTTAAGAATATCTCCCACCTCCATCAGTGGAAGCTCTGAGGAGCAGAAGACCCTGCAGGTCCAAATGAACTGTTTTAGTCAGAGAGAGAGAGAGGCAGTGTATTCCTGGCTCTGTGCTCTGTGTGAGGTGTTAACCAAGTGAGAAGCGCGGGGACTCGCTGGGCGCCTGGCCCGCCTCCACGCACACCCACCACTTCATATCTTCATCTGATGTGTCAATCCCCAGACTGGCCTGGCAGGAGAGAGTGAGGAAAGGGTCACTAGAGATCACAGATGCCACCCTGTTCCTCTCTCCCTCTCTCGGTTTTATTTTTTCTCTAAGTTTGATGAGGATCAAATGGAGTTGAAAAACAAGCACTTTGAGGAGCATTCGGAAACTGAAACTAAACTCTAATGGAGTGGGAGTGCAAGTGTAGGGTGGGATGTTAAATAACTCGTTGATGGTACAGTACGTGCCACACAGGTGCAGTAGCTTGTTATGCTATGAAATTGGCATACACAAAAACATTTAATTTTCCTTCTCAAGGTTTCAGGTCATGTGAGCTTCCACAGTATTAAGAAACAAGCGGCAGTTTTACGCTCTGCCAATACAATAACTCCCATTATGATACCAATTTCAAGAAATTATATAAATAAAATAATTAAACAGAAAAAAATAAAATAAAAATCTTCCCACCAGCAGTCGAACAAATGCGAGCGTTACGAACCAAGACATCTCTCTGTCCTTTAAAGCAATGATATGAATAATAACAGTAATGATGTCTAACGTGGGAGGAGATGGTTAGCACAGTCGAGGAAAATAATGAGTTTTAATGCCAATGCTAATGGGCAAAAAATAGATCCCTTTCTTTCAAAGGAAGAGCAGCGTTTAAGAGCTCTCATTCAGCGCTACCCTTGTGATAATAGCCACACTACCACATGTCTCTGTGTCCTGAAGAAGAAAAAAAAAGGAGGAAAAAAATATACTTGTTAGACTTCTTAACGCGCTTTGCGTGTTTTGAATTTGAGGACGCTGTCGTTCTGTTTTTGCCATCTGTTTGGCTCATTATGGGACATATCAATACTAAAATATTTGAAATTGTCATAATTTTAGGAAACCTCCACCACCTGTGCAGGCGTTGAAGTTTGTATGCTGTGTTATTTTCTCACTGTACTTTCCCCCTTTTACAACTCTGCCATGTTCCATAATTTTTGCATTTAAATTGATTAACATAATTGGTTTTCTAAACAAGAAAGAAAGAAAGAAAGATAGATTACATCAAAGATTAAAAATATATCTATATCTATCCAACTATCTATATAACCATCTATGGAAAGCATTTTGACGTCTTCTCGGCTGCTCACTGACCTTCATGATCTGGTCATCGAGGACATATGCTAGGTCATCTTTCAGAAGCTGGTGGCTGGAACTTGAACTTGGTACATTGTTTGGTGTCAGAGAGCCCCTCTGGGAGGCTTGTATCAAACACAGCCTTCCTCCTTTATCCACTAAATGGCCTCCTCATATTCTTACTCCTTCGGAAATGCTTCCTCTTAAACACATTACTCGAGCCAGGTTTTATGACTATTATGAGTCATTTGATACAGAGTAAATAAGATTTGTAATGTTCACATAGATAAAACACAATCAGATGACTAGAGAATTGTAGGGTTTAGAAAAGAAGACAAGGCTTCTTTGTTTTCTGTACGACAGTTACCAAAAATGTATTAGAAAAAAAAAATGTTGATTTATAAGCCATTTTCCTCATGAGGACCAAAAAAAGGTAAAAAATAAATAAATAAATAAATAAATAAATAAATAAATAAATAAATAAATATATATATATATATATATGTATATATATATATATATATATATATATATATTGGTATTACTATCTTTGTGTTACGTATAACGTAGGGTTTACCATGCAAACACACTCACACACACACACGCTCATGTTGGGTATTCCATGTTTTTTTCCGGAACTTCCATAGACGTACAGTAATGATTTTTATACTGTAGGAACTGTATATTCTATTCCCTAACCTTAACCCTAAACAACTCTCACAAAATACCTTCTGCATTTTTACATTTTCACAAAACATCATTTAGTATTATTTATAAGCTAATTTCCTCAGTGGGACCCAAAAAAATGGCCCCTCAAGGTCAAAAATGTCTGATATGACTATTTTTGTGGGTATTCGGTCCCTACAACGTAGAATTTTCCAGGACCACACACACACACACACACACACACACGCACAATATGTGTAAAAATATGCACAGATTTTTTTTTATATATATATATATAAATTATAATAACATAGAATTATTTTTGTGCACATTTTTATACAGATGAGCTATTAATGATAAATGCTAAAAGTTTAGTTCCAGAAGTAAGGTACAGTAAATGCCAAAAACATAGTTTCAAGGTCAGATCAAGTTAAATGACAGGACACAGATGCTTTGGAAATGGAAAGTGTCGTCTTGAAAACAGCACAACAGCCTGTCCTTCTTCACCTCATTCCTGAGGTGTTACCCCACGGAAAAGGAAGTATCTCTTTCCGCAATGTCCCCCATGTGGTGTCAATCTCCCTTTTGTGTACCACAGTATGCTAATCGCATTCAGGTCATTATTTCATTATAAACAAGGTTTAAATTTACAAGATTGGTGCCCAATGCCACCTATTAACCTTCAATATTTTTGAAAATGAGGTATTACGAGATTCTGGTCCCCCTGTGTCCTCATTATAGTTCATCATCCAGCTTATAGTTCATCACTTCACATCAGTGCATTGCTTATCCACCTAGAATAGGTCCAGGGTAGGACGTTCAGAAGCCTGTGCACCTTGTTGTTTCGCAATCTTAAATATTTATAATTTACTGTAAATTTATTGTAATTGTCCTGAAACTGGCAATATTGAACTTTCCATTTCAAGAATCTCAATTTGTCAAATGTCACTTAGACATTCAGAAAAAAAATAAATAATAATTGTGCCCTAGAATATAGCAGTATGAACTATCACGATGAGGTTTTTTACATGACAAACATTTATGTAAACTAAGACTAAGAGCTACGGTGAGAGAAATGGTTGCAAAGTACAAATATTCTATACAGTCTTTCGATCAATATTAAGCCATGAAGCCATTTGTGCAATAATTATAGAAGAAACTTTCTATAGTAGAAACTTTTTAAAAATAGTTTTAGAAGTACTTGCTCTTCTAATTATTAAAGTTAAAACAAACCGAACGGTCACAGACCAGCGAGCCATCTGACACCTCTACGGCTCTTACTTTTCTGATACTTTTGTTCTAAGAAATACTAGATCATCATTTACATTTTTAAATCTGCATTTTTCATATAGATTGCGTCATTTTCTAATTTTAATATCAGTGTTATTTCCCATGACACCTTTTGTCTTATTATACATTATGAATTTCTCTCTCTCCCTCTGCTCTAATCCCTGTGCCTACACCACGCTTATGAGCTGAAATATTTTATCAGGTGGAGGCCGCAGTCAAAGTTATCATTTTAATCTTATTTCAATAAAAAAAATAATCTCTCTTCTCCTGGGTTTGACAGCAGCTAATGGTTTTTGGTTATCGTAAAGGAAACTTTGAAGACTGTGACTGGGGGAAAAAAAAGAAAAGCAAAGTGTGTTGTATATTTTTCCAAAGCCTATTCATAAAACATGAGCCAGAAATGATACAGGTAGGATTTCTGAAGTAAACCTCAGTCACAAGAGCATGACTCTGTTAGGTCATTCCCAGCAACCCGCGGGGCTTTAAAAAGTAGCACAAAACTACGTTCCAATTGGAGCGGTATCAGTAACATTTCAAGAAAAGAGGACATTGTAGTATATAAACTATGAGTTAAGTATATAAACTAAGCTCGTTTTTTGACATTTAAACAAATAAAACGTTCCATAATGTTGATTCAACCTTCCTCCTCATACTGTATGTTAATTAAACAATAACCAATAATACTTTATGCAAAATATTTTTAGAATGCCATTATTTATGTTTAATGGAATAAGCTCTATTGTGAATAACCTACATATTTAATTACAAAATGCCATATGCACAGTCAGTCAGTACATAGACTGATGTAGGTCTCACAAACCGAATGTACACATTACTATTGGTTCACAGTTCATTTAGAATCGGATATACCAGAAAATGACTTGTGGTTTACTGAGGGATGCTGTGTCCGAAACCAATATATCCCTACTGTATAGTATGCGGAAAACAGCAAGCCGGAGTAGTATGTCTGAATAGTATTTGAAAGATAGTGGGCGGAAAGTACTTCTTCCACCGAGTAGTGATGCAACGATCAAGAGTGAGCTGTGTGGCTGGTACAGTATTTGCTCTGCTGGCACGTCTGTTTCTCTTTTTTGTGTCGGTCTTCAGTGTATCCCATCTCCTGCCTTTGTCAACGTCCTGTTTACAGACTTCGTAATATTTCCACACACGTGATATTTTGGGAAATGATTGCAATGTAGTTCATGCGCAAGTCCGAAATAGAAATCTGCCAAAATAAATAGAAAAGTCTTTGGTGGTAGAAATGCACTGGGGTGCGTTGCATCGTTGATGAAATCAACTAGCAAGTCACGACTGTTTCCCGAAACCATATTGTCGCAAATTGGTCGTTCAACCACGTTTGTTAATGATGTCACGCACGTGGGGGAGTAATAACTACTTTTAATGAATCTGTTGAGATTGAATTAATGCTAGATGTTTTGCTCTTTTTCCAGATTCAATCGTAGGCTCGTTCTTACATCTATCTCTTGACAAACTAAAGGACGTAAATGACATTTGTATGTATTCTAAATAAAATATACAGATTGCACTGAATGTCAGCTTGCTTATTTTGCTCAAGATAAGGATTTATTAAAGGGATAGTTCACTTTGAAATTAAATTTTGATATGTTTTAGCTTACCTCAAGGGCATCCAAGATGTACTGTAGGTGTCTTTTTTTCCGCAGTAGTTTCAATTTTGATAGTTTTAGGTCAAACCGTTCTTGTCTGTCAGTCATATAATGCAGGTCTATGGTCACTGTCTCAAAGAGCATGCACAGAGTCCAAATTAAAACAATTCCCCGTCGTCCAAATTAAACAATTCCCCATCGTAAGTACACATTGGTGGCCTAAGACACGAAACGAGCGGTTTGTGTGAGAAAACGAACAGTATTTATATCGTTTTTAGCTCTTATACACAGCCACGTCCAAGTGATCTGAGAGCGCGGGCGGGTATAGATATATACAATAGAAGTCGCCTTGGCTACGGTTTCGTTCCAATGAACTGCCGTAGCCAAGGCGACTTCTATTGTATATATCTATACCCGCCCGCGCTCTCAGATCACTTGGACGTAGCTGTGTACAAGAGGTAAAAACAATATAAATACTGTTCGTTTTCTCACACAAACCGCTCGTTTCGTGTCTTAGGCCACCAATGTGTATAATAATTCTCTGTGCATGCTCTTTGAGACAGTGACCATAGACCTGCATTATATGACTGACAGACAAGAACGGTTTGACCTAAAAATATCAAAATTGAAACTACTGCGGAAAAAAAGACACCTACAGTACATCTTGGATGCCCTTGAGGTAAGCTAAAACATACCAAAATTTAATTTCAAAGTGAACTATCCCTTTAAGTCCACATGTCATGCAAACAAGAAATGATGCTTCTAACCACAGGTCGGGAGCTGTCGTTCAAACCACACAACTTTGCAATGCTGTTTGCGAATGTTCGTTAGAACTATGTTTTCGGGAAACACCGGCTCGTTGAACTATGCTGATTATGGCGGAACTTGCGACCATAGTTGGCTAACGATGCTTTTGGGAAACGCACCCCTGGTCGACGGGCCATAAATTGGAACCGTATGGTTTTTGCTCCAAACACACAATAGGCAACCGGTCGGCTCCGAATTATGGCCGGTCGACCAGATTCTGAAGTGTGCAATTAATGAACACTTTACTATCCCATGAGGCTATGGGAGAGGAGTTGTGAATGGTGAACACGCTGAATGTAGTAGGTCAATTTCATTCATATACACACATTCAAACTATATAGAACGTACTGTACTTGTTCAACGGTCGCAAAGTAATTTTCAAACCAACTGTAGTACCTACTATATAATATGCAAATCTTTTGCAAAACTGACAACAAAGCGACAAAAATCGCTCGCCTCACGCTGTATTCATTGTTGCGCGCAGCGAACATTAGCGCATGCTCTAACGAGATGAGATCTGATTAAACTGCTTAAAGATGCATGTAAAGCTTTATCAAAAATCGATAGATTTTAAAATACTGTCGCACATTTTTTTTTCACACTTATAAGCATTGTAGTCTAGACTCTAGAGCCCTGATAATCCAATCAGAAAACGTGACAATTCATTAAATCTATAAAATATCATGAAATATCAAATTCATGCTAAGTATGCTAAAATGGCTTTGGGGTCTCTAAGCCAACACAACATGAGGGTTAAATTAATTAAATTATTATTAAATTTAGGAAAGAATTGAGTAATTCTATTTATCTGTTAGTTTGTTTTGCGATGTTCTTTTGTCTTTTTTTCTCTTTTGAATATGTGTTTTCTGTTTATTATTAGCTGACTCTGTGCTTCATCATTCTGCAAAAATTCATATCTGCTGAACATAAGGGAGAGAAACAGTGGGGAATCAATCTTTTGTGCTTGGCCAGATAAACACAAGACACAATCAGAGGGAGGAAAAGAGACAGAAAGGAGAAGGCCTCATCCTGCCGGTGATGGATAGCTAGAGTAAAAGTGTCAGGATGGTATTATGTAAATTAAGGAGGCATCCGAGCATCGCCTTGATGATTATGGGAGAAGTGAATGATGTTTGCGCTCCCCAGGCACTTTGCTGTGCCTTGTTATTTTTTTCTCTCCCTTCAAGCCACCCCTCGGATGCATTCGGCCTGACCCCCTGGACGGAGGGGAGGGGAATCTCCCGGGAACACACTCCAAAAAATCGGAAAAGACATCTGTTTCATTTACTAAACAAATTATCTGCCAGGATTTCTCACCTAATGGGCATGGGGAATGGAGTGCAGACTCCGAACACACATGAAACAGGAAGCAGAAGGGCGGCCCGCTGCTAATGACGCCTGCTCTCCTGACCTCATCCTGGCCTCTTGCCGCCTTTGCCCGGTGTTACATCTACAACTGACAATGATAACCAGGAATTCTTGAATCATCTGTCTGGGATTTGAACACAGCGTCTGAAAATGTAAAGGATGTCTAATCCAAAGGGAATATTGGGATAATAATGCTGCATTAGTTATAGCAGGGTCATCTTTTTAAAGTATATGAAAAGCCAAATATTATGAAGACCTTTACTTTCAGTTTCTCCACTCTTTTGTAAAGGTCTTTAAGCATTCTTTCCTTTGCAATGCATGTAACACAAAAGGTATTTTCTTTTGAACTAGAATTGTATCTTAAACAAAGCGGTAACATATTACTTTTTCAAATGTTTTGCTATATCACTCCAGTTCCAAAGCCCTTTCAGCTGTATTCATCACCATACCACTTTCACATCATGCTACAAGGACATGAAGCTAAATGCCTTGCTAAAGAATTTGAAACTAAATCTTCCACTCTGTAAATACTGAAAATACTACACTATACAGTACTATATATATATATATATATATATATATATATATATATATATATATATATATATATATATATATATATATAGTATTTAAATTAGAATATTTATTATTCAACCACTTTAAGTGCTTTACTGTCTGAAATTTGGATTGGCCTACATATCCCTACTTAGCCTACATTACTTTAGACTTATTGTTCATTCAATAGATGATTTTGTCTGTTAAATTCTATAATATGCATTTGGCTCTTCCGTGAATCATCCTTGCAAAAAATATATATCCCTGATTTTGACCTTGGCACACAATGCTGAATTAAAGATTACAGAGCCATAAATGTAAATTTCTGAGTATCACATTCTAAAAGAAAACCTTCACAGTAGATAAAGTGAGCATTTTAAATAAAATTGTGGGTTCAATAAAAGCCCAATCACTAAAAAACGACTACAAAAAATTATTTCTTTAAAAAAAATGTCTTTCCCATTAATAAAAAATAGGAAAAATCTAGGTTACAGTGAAGGTTATGTTACATACATGTTAAAATACTCACGGTTTCATACATGATTTTAGTTTCTGTGTAAATATAGAATATCTATTTTTAACTTAGCTGCAGTGACAATGAAACACCCAAAACAACATTAAAAATTATGAAGACATACCTTACATATCAAATAAAACTGGTTTTAAGTGATTTTATACAATTCTAACTTGCTTTCTGCATTTCAATTCTCAAAAACCTCACTGTAACTTTATTTTAAAGATAACAAAGAATGGGTGTAAATTATTGTTTGTGGTAAATTGAAATAATTGTATTGAACTTGCAGAATATTCCTCTACGAACATATGAACATATGTGAGCAGCATAATTTTTAGACTTTTTTCTGGCTTTTTTACTCTTATTAAAATGTTGCTTACTGAAAATTGTTCCCATTTAAGTGTTTCAACATTCAAGTTCAAGAATGATACCAATATCTGATTGTGTCCTATGATATCATGGCAACATCTGTCAAGCCGCATTCATTCCCCTGTTTTAGTGTATCTGTCAATTTTGGGCTGACATGAGAACAGAGAAAGAAAGAAAGAGAGAGAGAGCGCCTGCACAAGCGTCCGGTCACATCTAGGATTCTAATAACCCTTTCTCCATAACCCAACTCTGCCCTTCCATGTTAACATACTGTGAACTGAGCCCAAGTGACAAAATCAATCCATCACGGCCATGCTGTCGACACAAAGAGGGACAGAAGAGCTAACAGAAATTGATGACATCCCTGCTCGAATTTTACACCGTTTCGGCCACAGCGGCGATTGAAACAGACAAAGATTTATAGTCCAACCCGTGCCGCTGCTACCCTTGATTGCCTCTTTTTTTCCCTGAAAGGCTTTTCTGCATATTTATTCCCAAGCTCATCAGGACCTCAGAGAGGCATTAGAGTGACAATCTTATTCCACCTATGGCGTAGCAGCATCTGGGAATTTGCATCTCTCGCTGCATATAAGACTAATGCTCTCCTGCCCCTCAGTTGCTTCTGTACCGCTTTTATTCGTTAATTATGACTTTTATCCGTCCGTCGTTTGCTCACAGCTCTTATTTGTGTGTCTCACTGTGTAATTTAGAGAATAATTCACACTGGTGAGAGCTGATCTCACTGTCTGTTTAGCTGGCACTGCGAGTGGGATTATAGCCGGCGGGCGCTGGCTCGATTAGTTCTTGTTGCGTTGTTTTTGTTGGTGAGACAAACCTTTCTCATTGGTATTATTGTGTTTGAAAGATGTTTGTGATGACAACATGTTTGGCTCTTAAATTGCTCCATTTATCTCTCTCTCTCTGTGTGTGTGTGTGTGTGTGTGTGTGCGTGTTTCTCCGTTTCGCAGACCTGCCCTGCGTCATGCATTGAAGGTTTTACGAGTACTTATGGAAAATATAAATTTCATCGATATTACTGGCTAGAAACAAATGCTTCTCATCACAAGCATCGTAAAAACGAACACAGCAGTTAGCGAGACAGGAAACTGATTATAATAATTCAAATGTGATGAATAACTTTCATCAAACATCTAGCGCGAGCGTCTCTAGATGGAGGTTCCACATCTCTGAGTATCCATTACAAATGTGCTGTGAAATGGAAGGAAACGGGACCTTGCGCCTCTTTGTGCATACCATAAACATGTATTACGCCAAAAATGTTCATATTAAACACAGAAATGGCTGATGAACTCTACAGACACTGTCAAGAAAATGTAATACCACCACACCGTCACACACACCGCCCACGAATAGTCCAAAAAAAAAAATCTGTATGGCTGCATCAGAACATTTCAATAAGTCAGAATGCTTTCAGAGAATTCTCCATCATATTTTATGGCATGAATTGTGATTTATTAAGTATAGTATGTAATTGCTTCTGCAAAACAAGGTGCAGCCTGTGGAAAGTAGAGAACAATTGTATTATAAAACATGAGCTGAGAAGCACTGAGATAATAAGATGGTTGCTTTCCATAATCTGTACCTTCGGTGTAATTGTATTCCTTAAGATGTTTCTCGATGAACTTGAAATTCCATTGAAATGTGAATGTGACTAGATTTTACCTTATCTTTTGGGTAATGGTCAGTTTCCAAATTTAACGTTAGAGCTCACACATGTCAGCAAAGACTCAATTCAGAAATCTCTTTACTTCATTTGAAGGGGGTTTCAAGAAATCTTCCTTTCTTTTCAACAACTTGCACAGGATAAAACAAAGGCTGCAGAAACGGGCTTGAAAAGGCTTATTGGAAATATACCGTAAAATTGGAGTAACATTACTTAAATTTGTACTCACTGACCATTTTTGAAATGCTAATGTGGCCAAACTTGTATAGCAAAATGTAAAAGTAACAAATAATTTTAGAAGTGCACATTGCACAAAAATGTTCCGATGTGCCAGTTCTGAAATGAAATCGCTGAATAGGCAAATTGCACATTTTCATTGCCTTGGTGACATCATCATAGTCTTCATGCAGTTGGACATTTCCATTTCCAATGCGAGTATCACTTTACCTTTGCTAAATCTCCCCATTAATACTGCCAAAGTGTGACGTATACCAATCGCACAGTTGATTAGGAAAAAGAAAAGTAGGTTTTATGTAGCTTTGGGTGCCTGACTGAAGAGCCTATTAGACTGCGGTTAGTGATGTTGGCACAGGAGGCCTGCATTGTGCAGATCAAACCATCCCTCCCCCTTTTGACACAGTCTGTTTCCTGAGGAGCCCCTCTCTCCTCTCTCAGCCACTGCTCCCATGTGGGCGCCAGTCAAACACGCTGGCCCCCCATCACAGCATCTGCATCCTGTGCAATTTGTCATTGGCCCGTCTTTGCATTGCCATTGGCTGTTGCCGAGCAACCTGTCCGTCTCACAGACTATTTCCCATGATAAATTAGCTGGGCTGTTACTATGCCAACCAAATTTGTTACTTAATTAAACTGATTCAGATCACAATTGGCTGGAGGGGGTAAAGAATTGGGGCACACTTTGTAGCAGCACAGCCTGCTCTCATACACCGGGCCACAGAGCCATGGAAAACGACTTTTACAAAGCAGCAAATACGATTTCATGCAGTTAAGAGTGAGTCTGATCACAAGACTTTTCCTGCACAATAAAATATTACAAGAAACAACATTGCATAGTGGATATTAAACAATGGAATATTAAACAATGGAACAAGTACTTTATGTTATGGAATGTGTTTTGTATTTGTAATGAATTTGAAGTAAATTACCTTATAAACACACACACACACAAATAATATATTTATATTGATGATATTATTAATATTATTAATAATATTAACAAAAAAATTCTACATCTAAAGTGTTTCATGGATCAAATAAACTGTGCTGTCTAGAACCATCATTCTATTGATGCAAACTGATGTAGTGAGTTCGATTCAGTCATATTAAGGATTTTTTTTTTTTACTTGACTAAAACCATATAATTTAGATGGTACCACATGCAACACATTTTTTTTTTTTTAGGTTACTTGACAAAACATTCTTACTAAATGCCAAATCTCTGAGTCCAAATGCTGTAGTAGATTCTCAGTGCCAATTTTCGGGCCTTGCCATCTTGCCTTTTTATTAGTTTATTGAGAAAGAAACGAAACAGCGAAGCAATTTGGTTATGCGTGCAAGAGGGCAGAGGGAAGAATGGAGGCATGTAATCCCCTTAATTTGGAACATCACACCTTCAGCATTTGCCTGTATTGGAAAGGGGCTCTTATCCAATCCCACCTCTGTTTCTGGCTATTCTTATTTCCATACATCCTGACAAAACCATTTTGTCCCATCTGATTGGGTCTATTTGCATCAGACACCTTTTCTGCATATAGATTGATGGGTTTAATCAGTGAATCAGGGAGACCGTTCAAACATCAATCACTGTCACTGCTGTCTTTCTGTCTCTCTGCAGCCAGGCCTTGATTTTCTGCTCAGATTCATCCGAAACGCACGCAAATGTAACGAAGAACTAAGGAGAAACGATTTGAGAAGAGACCAATAACTTATCGGCGGCTCACGTAGAGGCCTTTTCTCGCTCTTGGTCCGCCGCCCCTCTCGTTCAAGCCCTTCTAGTTTCACGTCAAGGCTAGTTTCACTCGCCGGTTTGCGGAGAAAGGAGAGAAGTGAAGTCTCTCCACCTGTCTGCTCATTTGTAAAGAACACCCCAGATGGGTAACACCTCACCAAAAAAATATGGAAATAAATCAAATGCTTCCTAAAATACCCTCTCTGATTATCTTCTTTGGGAAAAACAGATTTGCTTTTCCTCTTCAACAGTTAAAACAAATATCTGACATAATTTACCTTTCCGTGGCAGATCAGGAGAAGAATGGACACTAAATGCAGCGATATGACCCTTTGAATATGTAAAATAATTAATTTCTTTATAAGAAAAGACTACTGTACAGCAAACTCTTGGGTAATGTCTGCGCCACTACATCACCACCAAACGAAAGATTTTTTTTTAAAATTGCTTCCAAACAGATTTCCAACATTACCCTGTATCCTAGAGTTTGAACTCACAAAAATCTCAAGTGAAAATAATTATCATTATATACCATATAAATTGTTTCTCTAAAACATGGAAGCCTGTTTCTGCCTCAGAGTAAAACATAATGTATGGTAGGGCTAAATATTTCAGTGTGATTTTATTTCTCCCCAATTTCACTAAATATCTCCCAATTTGCTAATTTATTTACTTGTTTTTGAGGTTTAATTTCACAATTTCAAAAAAAATCCTTGTAATTGTAACTTTGTATCTCATAATATGACTTATCAAAACTGTGACTCGTATGCTCAAAGCTTGACTTTATATCTCAGAAAGTGACTTTATTTTAAGCATTCGCACAATTATTTTATTATTTTTAACTCTGAGGCATAAACATATCTTTTTTACATATCTGCACCATTGGTCTGGCATGCAGCACCTACAACCCCAACACATCGATGCTCACCCATTCTCTGCCACTGGCCCAATAGTCTCCTGATCCTGAATCAGGTCTTTGGAAGCCCTCAAGAGGCTCAGCGGTTGCACATGCCTTTGCATCTTCTGCATGGGCTAGTCAACCAGCTCACCTTTGGCTCTTATCGAATTAATCAAACTGCCCTTGGTCCTCTAATTGGATGACAGTCATTCTCTTGCCCTATGAGCTGAAGCTGTGTGTATTCAAGGGGGAATGTGGGGATTCCTCTGTATCTTCACATATTCTTCGCACCTTTCACCTCATCTACGTCTCAGTCTCCACCACCCCCCATTCTGACCCCTCATTTTTTATCCATCTCTTGCATCTGAGGTGGAGCTTTATGGAAAAAGGAGTGGTATCAGGTCATTAGGGCACCTATTTTCCTCACATGTGATTTTTCGTCTGTCTTAAGCACATGCAGGGATGTAGGGGGTCTCTAATGTACAGCATGTTGCAGCAGAGCAGTCAAGGAGGTTATGGTGTACACTGCATCCTGGGAGAAGCGTGTGAGCGAGAGAGACAACCTGTCTTCCACACCGACGCCTCCTTTCCGACAGCCATTTGCATCCCCTTAGAGGTCACACACTTGTATGTGGAGGACGAATCGAAGACAAGCAGACAGATCACTTTCACTAACATAATCGTGTTTGTTATGGCTGAACGATTGAGACATATGCTTCCAAGATGCAAAATGGGATGCTCGTGTTTTTATGCAGGGCACAATTGACAGAGTCTCTATCAAAATGAAAAAAGACGCTTCTGTCTACGTTTCAGAACGTGGTATACTCCATGAATGTATATCCAGTGGCCCCAAAAGCCCACTGTGCATTAGCACAGACTATGGAACCACTAAATGAGAATTAGCTCTTACCTTTATAGGGAAAATAGAGAGTGTTTCAAGAACTCTGATGTATAATGTCAAAGAAAAAAAACGCTTTATCTTTGGAAGCATGACATGCTTTTAGGGAGCTCCACCTGGTCTTGGTTCGCTTGGCGCCCTTGGTGCAAGACACAATGTGACAAAAAGTGATTAAATGAAATGTAACAAATAATGGAACATTACAACAATGAGCTAAAGTAAATAAACAAATAAATAAAGCAAGCAAGGTGATAATGACTTTTTCAGCATGTGAGGGGTTCCTGGGTTCATTGAAAAGTAAATTTCAATAAAACAAGCAAAGCTTACATCCAGATATCTGTCATCCAGTAATCACAGTGCACAATTTATGTTTTAGTGATATTTCGTGTCCAATACTAACATATATTAACATACCTGTACTCTATATACTGATTTACCTTTAAAGCAAATAATTCACAGAAAATGTGTACTGGACAAGCCAAATGTAGAAATGTCTTCTCATGTAACATTTTAGACAAACATCCCCCCTATACAATTAATTAACCACTTTTTATCAAAGATACAAATAAAGTTGGAAGTTGCACTCAAAATCAACTTAAAATGTAAAAAAATTAAAATTAAAAATTAAAATAGGCACATGCCTGAATGGGCCTGATGTTTCTGCGCCCACGTATAGTCTATTTCATCTTATAAATCTATGCTAACCTAACAGGTTCTTTTTTTGTCTTTTCTTTTTGAGGTGCTAAGTAGAAGGTGGGATTTACATCTGTCACTGTCACTCAGGACAACCACAACTAATTATACTCTGGCCTAGTCCTGGCCACAACGAGCCTGGATCATAACCAGACCTCACTGTACAGCTTAAGACAAGCTACAAATAGGCAAGCACATGATATTATTGCTTATTTTATGGTTGGTGGGAGCAATTCATTCGTTTCATAGAATACAGACATGTTTCTTGACTCTACCACAGATAAAATACACATTTCCGGTCTCGGTTCAAAGAACCCAAGTGAAAGCTGTAAAACCTGACCACTACATGACCTGAATATGCATTTCGGATTTATGCCACTATTTGGAGGCTTTGTGGAATAAGAACGTGCCTGAAAGATTTTTCCAGTTCAAGGCACTTACAGGCAAACGTGTCATCTGCCGTTGCATTGTGAGATTGAACCTCGGAACAGCTTTCAGTGGCTAAAGCAAGGTGAGAGCATTTTTAAGCACAAGATTGGCCACTTGAGAACAGCGACCTATAAATGATACACATCTGTAAATGGATGCAGCTCCTTTCCTTTTTATCTATGGGCCAAAATCTGAATAATTGAAAAGAGACACATCTTGTGTAAGTGTCTGGAATTTTAAACATTAATAGCACTGCATTCCCTGGACAGCTCCAGCTACATTGAAACCACTAAATGATATACAGCCATAAGAGTTCTGCCATTTAGAGCACAAGAAAGCACTTCCCAAATTATTCTAATCACTGGAATATATGTCATTGACCACATTCATCCATGCAAAAAGACCTCTTTGGTTGAAAGAGTGATTACACAACTCATTATAGATCTACACAGGCATCATGCATCTATTTTTCTGAGGAACACCAGTGGCAGTCATGATACTCAAAGTGAGAGGAAAACAAACACAGTTTGATTATTTAGTAGTTCTTTACAAAAATTTGATAGTCTAGTCTAGTGATACATATATATAAAGTCTCTTATGCTCACCAAGGCTCCATTTATTTGATAAAAAAAATAAAAACAGTAATATTGTGAAATAGTATTACAAAGAACAGCCATTACTATAAATTGCTATATATATATATATATATATAAATGAAATGCTACTGTTAATTTTTATATACATGTAAACATAAAAAAAAAATTATAGTAGTGTATACATTTCTTTTCACTTTGAAAGGACATTTCTGGATTAAGACTTTTTTTTTTTTAACCTTACATGTCAATGTTAAAATAAAGTGGATATTCTCTTATGAAGCAAGAACAGGGCCGGCTAGGAATTCCCTCCAGCTGTTCTCTGGGCATCCTTTAACCTGCAGGGTTTTTATTGTCCAAAGACACAGATTGTCTGTCAAATGTTCACTTAGATTATCACAAGAAAGCCTGACTCATGTACGACCTCAAGCAAGATATTCATTTTTAAGATCGGTGTCCTTTGCTACCATTAAACTGCACTGGCCAGACACAGTTAACAATGGACTGCTTTATTTGAAACATTGTTTTTTATGACAGCTAAGTGGGACATTTTTTTCTTCTTTTTTTTTCTACTATTGCCACTTGTTTTGGTTAACTGCCAGCCCCTTACTGCCATAACATATGGATCTCTGACATAACAGTTCGGTTTTTTTTTCCACCTCCCTCTCTTATCTTTGTGGCCAGGTCTGTCAAAGAGTTTTATTCAGCGTGATCGATATCACACAAGCAGTACTGGTGTTTAACGTCCTCCTGGTGGTTTGAAGCAGGTGTAGTTGGGTTAAAAGGTGAGCAACCTTTAGGCTTGTCAGGTTCTCAATGCATTTGATGATCACGGCAAAATGCAACAAATGCTTTTATCTGCAAGTGTCAGTTAGATAATAAAAATGCTAAATAAACTGGAATGAAATGCGGCTTGGCACAAACAACCACAAAGAAAGGTTGTGCTCAGTTCCTCGTGTGGGGCTGATCGAGGGGCCTATTTAAGAGCCATTATCAGAATTAGCAGGAAAGCCTTTTTAAGACAAGAAGTACAACAAAAACCACTAAATAAACTGCCTCTGTTTTCCTCTTCCCTTGTGTTTAGGCATGCTGAAAGGGTTGAGTTGTGGCTAATCGCTCAAGAACGTGGTATCGGCGCTTTGCATAATGTGTTTACCGGTGGTCTATAACAGGAGGCAATAATGCAGTGCTTTCTGCAAGCTTATCATTTGTGGTTTTGTGGCCAAAGGCACATTCAGCCACCAAGAGCATCATGGTCAGAGGAGGTGACGTGGTGAGTTTCCTGATGTTCAACAGTCACTTCCTCTGTTAAGTTAATAATGAAATACTCCTACGTTCATAACGAAATTACCAAGTCAGATAAAGGTTATTTGATGATTATCAATAAAAGGTTATCTGATGGAAAACATAAGAGATTAACACATACCATAGACACAACTTATGAGCATGTCAAACAACATCCTGTTTTCATTTATGCTTCTGTATGGCTTCTTTAAACAATACTGCACAAACAATAGCAAAAATCAACAAAATTATATTATCAGCAGTTAATATCTAGATTCAGACAAACTTCGACCAGTTATTTTGTATATTTTTCTTCTCCATCAATAAAAATCAGTCTGTCTAAACATGACAGGATGTTCAACGTGTTTGCATGACAGAGCTAGCAATAATGGCTGACTTCAACAAAATCCTTCCTCTGATGTTAAAGTCTTTAACACCAGAAAAGTCTCCGTGATTAACTACCTTGAACCGAGATTGGTTGCGCATTTTGACCGAGGAAGAGTGTCTCACTTAACTGGCCTTTAGAATAGGAAAATGGACATCTCATGAGACTCATTTTAATTTGCATGAATAATGTGGAGGTGATACAATCTGATGCGCCTGAGATCTGAATCATATCGTTCAAACCACAGAGTACATACAAGGCAGCGGTTCTCGTCAGTTGAGAACCATGGCACTGAGCACGTCTAATGGCAGAGGGCAAATCACGGGCAGGTCTTTCCCATGGCCTTTCCAATGATCAAGAGGAAGGAGGAACATTCTTCATAAAACTTCAGATACAAAAGACAAACTGTCTCTCACATGCCCCCCGAGACTGGAGAACATCATCTCTTGAATATTTCACGGCTGTATCAATGTCAGAGAACATTTCTTGCTGACTCCCTACTGCTCGGCGTTAATGAATATTAAGCGGGACATTTTCCTTTGGGTGAAAGGTCCCTTTATTTATTCTCTTTATTGTTTGAAAGCCATCCCCGATTCCATATTTCAGAGCCGCAGTCTTTCCACTAATTTATTTGAGACCTGCAGATCTTTCGTTCAGGCCAACTCACACAAAATCCTTCATGTGCTGGTACTCATGTTATAGCATGAAAGAAGTTACAAACTCAGAGGAAAGGAGAATAGGCAAGTATCTGATTTGTTCATTGATTAATTAATGCCATGAAAAGACTACAAATGCTCACCAGCTTCACAGAGCTGTTCAGTCGTGACGTCAATTTGAAGGCCAACCTGAAAGGTTGACTCATCTCTGGAATTTCGAATGGGTTTTCAGAATGGCAGTTATGGTTTTCTAAGTAAAATAAGGTGTGATTAATAATACTAGAAAATACGTTCACGTGGTTTACAACATGAATTACAAACACGCCTGAAATGTGAATTTTTTTAACTTTTAAAATAAAATAAAAGATTGCTAAAAAGTTGCATCAAAAGGATTACAACATATTCATTATGCAAGTACATTTTTTGTTACAGTTTTTGAAAGAAGTCTCTTATGCTCACTAACGCTGCATTTATTTTATCAAAAATACAGCAAAAACAGCAACATTGAGAAATTGTTTTGAAATTTAAGAAATGTATTTGTTGAGAAATTTAAAATATCAATTTTTCAGTTTAAAATATTTCTATTTGAATATGTGATTTATTCCTGTGATGACAAATATGGAAGTAGAATAATGTCAAATGTTTTTGAAATAAAAAGCCTGTTGAATTGCACTACTTGAAAAAAAATAGGCATTGCATTAACCATGCTTGCATTTTAATGCATTGTATTTTTAGTGCTTACATTTTTATGGGCTGAAATTCAACATGGTTTAATATTTAAGCTGTGAATATTTCAATTAAAAACATTTCAAACACCTTTTCATTATTAAAAATTCAATAATCCATATTCACCTTTCATATTTCACTTCCAAAATATTCAAACTGTTTAAAAATACAACCAATAATATTCAACAGGCAATTTTCGGTCCATTTTATTTCGCTTTGCAAATTCGCTTCCACAAATTCGCTTCCACAAATTCAGTGGTTCAAATTCGACAGTAAATTCAACATTGACGTCCAGGAACTGCAGGAAAAGCAGTAGATTGCCGAGCATACTCTCCATCTGCTGTTAGTCGACCTCACCATCAGATGGTGCAAAAGCGCTTGTTGCTGACGAAGACATTCATTCATAAAATGAAAATGATTATCTGTGTCAGTATATGCGGAAAAGATGATAAACACACAAAAGCTGTGTTTATGTTTCATTCAATAACTTCATTGTTACTTTCCCTGTGTATTCTACATGTCATCAGCTTTCTCTACCATGAACAGGATTATAATCGGTTTCCCTCAATACCTCATACTCAAGGATTCCCCTTCCGTTGATAGTGATATGAAAGACCAATCTTGCACCTTATTAGGGAAGTAGGCTGTAGGCTATTATATAGGCTACAGGCAAGAAGATGGACTCAGAATATGAACTTAACGCGCAAAGTTTCATGCTGAGCGTTTCGTGATATACTGGCATAAAATCAAACATACATATATATATATATATAGTATGCATACGTGTATTGCAATAGCTTAAACTGTCACAGCACTTGCATATTGTCCTCCTATTGTTAGTTTAACTGTAAATCGCTTTGGATAAAAGCGTCTGCTAAATGACTAAATGTAAAAATTGGCTTGATATTGGACATTCGCACATTTAGGGACCGTCTCTAAAGTTGCATACAACATTGGCATACACGTTTCTAACTTCAATAGCAAACTTAAATTTATTTGAATAAATATCAAAAATCCAAAGGGTGCGCATTATGTCTGACACTAAATGAACACTTTACAGTTGGTTTTATGACTGTAAGTCGTTCTATTCAAATGCTATCGGAGTTAGAAACGTGTATACCAAAGTCGTATACACTTTAGAGACGGTCCCTAAATGTGCGAATGTCCAACATCAAGCCATCTGTATGCCAATCTATCACTGGGAAACGCTCAGCATTAAACTTTGCGCGTTATTCTGAGTCCATCTGCTTGCCTGCGAGTTTGGTCTTTTACATCACTGTAGTCCATTAAGCTACGTTAAGCGTTGTATATGTCCAGCAGGGGAATCCTTAAGTATTGAGGGAAACCCTAATAGCCTGCATGCAGCACATCGCCACAATATAAAGTTAAGGCAACTAAACAACCAAGAGAAATATATGTCAACCTCAAAAATGTAACATTGGATCTGTATATCCGCATCGGGGAATAACATTATAATCTCGTTCACGGTAGAGAAAGATGCATGTAGGCTACACAGGAAAAGTAACCATGAAGACACTGAATTTAACATAAAACTGCCGTCATAATAATCACAAATACACTTACATTGCTGTAAATGAGTTTTATGAATGAATTACTTTTTCTAACTGTTGCTGGTCTTCAACACGCGCTTTTGCACCATCTGATGGTGAGGTCGACTAACAGCAGATGGAGAGTATGCTCGGCAATCTACTGCTTTTCCTGCAGTTCCTGGACGTCAATGTTGAATTTACTGTCGAATTTGAACCACTGAATTTGTGGAAGCGAATTTGCAAAGCGAAATAAAATGGACCGAAAATTGCCTGTTGAATATTATTGGTTGTATTTTTAAACAGTTTGAATATTTTGGAAGTGAAATATGAAAGGTGAATATAGATTATTGAATTTTTAATAATGAAAAGGTGTTTGAAATGTTTTTAATTGAAATATTCACAGCTTAAATATTCAACCATGTTGAATTTCAGCCCATAAAAATGTAAGCACTAAAAATACAATGCATTCAAATGCAAGCATGGTTAATGCAATGCCTATTTTTTTTCAAGTAGTGCAATTCAACAGGCTTTTTATTTCAAAAACATTTGACATTATTTTACTTCCATAGACAAACCTGAATTTTCATCATCATTAATCCAGTCCTCAGTGTAATATGATCCTTCAGAAATCATTCTAATATGCTGATTTGCTGCTTAAAGGACAAGTTCGGTATTTTACACTTAAAGCCCTGTTTACAGATCGTATCTGATGAAATAGAACGGTTAAGATTAAAATTTGGACACATGCTCCTGTCCCGAGAATTTTAGGTTTATTTCGCTTTTGTGGACCTATTTTGCCAAACGCGTCACACCTGTGATTCTTCCGTTGAGAGCTTGAATAATAGACACTCCAGCCCAGTTGATGGCGATAATGCACCTTTGCCAATTGCAAGCAAACCACGGGCATTTCATTGAATACACAGAAGAAGCAGAAGAAGAAGCGGCGGAGTAATACCGTAAAGGTGCTGCGGTCTCACAGCACGTCCTATTAAGTCAATGGAGTTGGACAAAAACTACGATAAAACCTGTTGGAATGCATCTTTTTCAGCGATTTTTGAGTGAACATATCAGTGAACACCCCCTGACCACTCGGTGAGTTTCACGTCTTTGTAAACGAAAGTTTAATGTGTTTTTAGGACGGAATCTTCCAGTGCACATAGACAACCATTGTGGGGGTGGGGGGGGGGGGAGCGAAATAAACCTAAAATTCTCGGGACAGCAGCATGTGTCCAAATTTTAATCTTAACTGTTCTATTTCATCAGATACGATCTGTAAACAGGGCTTTAAGTGTAAAATACCGAACTTGTCCTTTAAGAAACATTTCTTACTATTATCAATGTTGAAAACAGTTGTGCTGCTTAATATTTTTGTGGAAACCAAATTTCTTCCAGGATTCTTCATGAATAGAATGTCCAAAAGAACCGTGTATAAATAAATGTAAATGTCTTTACTTTTGACCAATGCATGCATACTTGTTAATTAAAAGGATTTATTTACTTATTTTAAACTCACTGACCCCAAACTTTTGAGTGGTAGTGAATTTAGCAACTTGTTAGCAAACTTTCAAAACTGTCTTTTTTCATTCGAAAAACTTTAGCAATTCCTAAGATAACCCATGGTAAAATAAATAAACTGATTAAAGTGATGTCATTTCCTGTCAATGGAAATCACTGGGGGATCAAGTGAAGAATATATCTTCTATTCATTTTAAACTGCTATCATATTGATGAATTTATTACATAATAAATAAATCCCCACACTGAACTGGTCAAATATTAAATAAGTGCTTATCGATTTTCTCTGTATTATTCAGGTACTGGATCTCTTCTGTCTTTGGGAATTCATCCACATATTTAAAGCACGAACGTCTCTGGCTGAAATGCTCTAATGATTTCCAGGCCCTGGGAGCTTATGGAATTTAATTTCTTGACACAAATATCAGCATCGGAAAAGGAAATTAAAGTTATCATTACTGTCAGGACATTATCGCAGCCTCACTTAACCTGCCATTCAGTAAAATGAATTATTTATGTTCCTTCTCTTTTATTTGGAGATGGGAGGGTTCGGAATATTTCTGTCTGCTATATGCGAGTTCCTATTAGGAAAAATTGAACTTTCTGAAACATTTGACCTGTCATGTTTAAATAATACTCTACTAAAATTGACAACTGGCACATTAACACAATTGGTATAATAGTCAGTGTAAATGAATGCCAGTATGGAAGGAAAAAATATGGAGGAAAAAAAGAATATATTCTGCATTTAAATGTTCAATGTTACATTCTTAAAGGAATAGTTCTCCCAAAAATGAAAATTATTTCATAATTTACTGCCACTAATGTTTTTTGAAACCTGTACGACTTTCTTTCTTCCATGTCCAAGCCACCCATACATCTTTCCCATACAATGAAAGTGAATGGTGACCACGGCTGTCAAGGAAAAGGAACAAAGAATAACAACAATGAATGACATGAGGGAGAGTAAATGATGAAAGAATTGTCCTTTTGGGGTGCATTAATCCTTTAACTGCATCATATTGGAAAATGTCATGTTTAGGAGTGTACATTTACATCTTCTAAATTAAGGGAAGTGTGAATTTAAGGCTATACATCATTAAAGCCAAATTCTATTCCGTAAACTACACAAAAATTGTGTTTGCCAACAGTGAGAAGCCAGTTACTGTGTTTCCGTCATTTTGTCTTTTATTGTACACGCTCTGTTTTCTGACAGGTCTTATTTTCAGTATTGAGGGGTTCAAGCACAGCAATGTGTGATTACAGCATTTGAGTGTCATTCGACATCTGGAGATTCCAGACATCTGTGTGGATGAGTGACTCTATTCCTCTCTGCCTCTGCACACTCACACACATATGGTATCTGAGAAGCATCGAAAACATGTTACACAGCTCCTCTCTGAATCCAATCACAAATCTTCACTTTTCCTGAAGAGCTTCCACGTACGCTAGTTAGAGGACTAACAAGACTGCCGTAGCTTCTGTTAATAGACAAGCCGCACATGTTAACAATGTCTGTAGAAAAGAAAAAACACAAAGATCTCTGTAAAGTTTAACTTTTGCATAGACAGAAATGAGATTACATGGAGAAGAAATGAGAGTAATAACGAGAAATACAGATAGGATAGATAGAACCACACAATGATAGAACAATAGAAAGAATGATAGATAGAATGACAGAATGATAGACCAATGACAGATAGATTTTTTATCCTTTTGAACCTCCTTTTGCCAAGATAACAGCTCTGAGTTTTCTCCTTTAATGCCTAATGAGTTTGGAGAACACCTGACAAGAGATCAGAGATCATTCCTCCATACCATAGACTGTAAAAAAATATGATGTAACCCCTAGGTTTCTGAAGAGCATTTTTTAAGCCTAAAGTGGGCGGAGCCGACCGTCGCCATCTTGGCAACGCGTCACCGCGCGTCACTCCCGGATAACCGAAAATGTGCAAAGAGGCGGGATGTGGGTGGAGCTAAGGAGCCTGGTTGCTGAAACCACACCCACCTAGCTCGACGTGATCAAGTTAGCTCAGGCTAAGGAGCTAATGCTATATGTTACTGGCCGTACCGTCTCAAGGCCTGTGCCAAGTGTGCGACCGCACAGGGCCTCGTACTAAAGTGACAGCTGACTTGATGATGTAAAGCCAATAGTTAAAGTTCTATACTATAATAGTTAAATGACACAGCTAAAAGTGAGACTTTATGTGTCGTGAGGCTGTATTATTCTACTAGTTAAAAATGTATTATGCAGCAACTTACAATATTGATCTGAGCGCGCGTGTGTGTGACACTGCGCATACATGTCAGACAGCGCCGCATCGCAAGTCAAGTTCGTAGAGAGCTTTATTCAGTCCATTTTAAATTCTGATTTTGGCCGCTTCTCAAATGGGTCAAAACTATAGATTTTACCTAAGAAGTGCAAGTAAATGCGCTAGAAATCAGCGCTCATTCAAGGATGTCCATGTATTGCATCATGGACGGGAGAAAGCACCGACACCTGCAGGATTTCATCTGGCGACATAGTCTATCTGTTCCATGAGAGCAACGGTACCGCAGAACGAGTACAGTCTCTATAATAGATGTTTTTAAATCTGAAAACTCCAAAAAGCAACAAAATTGTCAGACATCCATTAGTGCATGTTCACAGAGGAAAACAACTGTAAAAACAGCGCTGGTTGTTCTCTCGATACTCGACGACGACGGAATCCAACGGTGTAGGCGAAGGTATAATGCGTGTACTGAATTGTATGAAATAATCCCGAAAAAAGCACAAACATGGCATAGAAGTTCACAGCTGGAATTAGCTGGGGTGAAGTGATGCTAACAGCAGACAAACAGCTAGTAGTGACAGCAGCCGCAATCCACCTGTCACTCAAGTGGCCACGCCCTTAATTATGCACAACTTTAAAACTTAACTCCAAACTTAACATGTATAATTTAAACTGATGAGTTATAAAAAAATAAATAATAATCACCCCCTCAAGAGTTGACATGAAGGGCAAAATTATAGCTATATAGACCAAAATACATTTTTGTTCCAGACTGTAAACAGATTTTTTTTTTTTTTGCTATAAAGTTGGGCATATTAACATGGGGGGTATATGGAATTGACTCCCTTTTGGAAAAAGGCCAGTCTCTAGCGGCCAGTCGATGAATTGCAGTTTATTCACAACTGGAAGGTTGCCGCTCGCTCCATACAGAATCTCTCCAGATCCTTCAGATTCACAAGTTCATGTTGGTGCTTCTCCTCTTCAGTTCAATCCACTCATTTTCTATAGGGTTCAGGTCAGGGGACTGGGATGGCCATGGCAGAAGATTCATTTTGTACTCAGTGACACATTTTAGTGTTGATTTTGATGTTTGTTTTGGATAGTTGTGCTGATGGAAGATCCAAGCACGGCCCATTGTAAGATTTCTAGCAGAGGCTGCCAGGTTTTGATTTTGTATCTGTTGGTATTTGCTAGAATCCATGATACCATGCATCTGAACAAGATGTCCAAAAATAGACCCACATCAAAAAAGATCCAGCGGTATATTTAACTGTGGGCAAGGGCTACTTTTTATCCCTGTTTGCTCCAAACTCATCTGGTGGGTTTTCTGGCAAAAAACAATTTTTTTAGTTTCATCTGACCATAGAATCCAGTCCCTTTTGAAGTTCCAATCGTGTCTGACAACTGAATATGCTGGAGTTTGTTTTTGGATGAGAGAGGAGGATTTTTCTTGAATCCCTCCGAAACAACATGTGGTGATTTTTAGGCTTTCTGACCCCAAGACTAATCTCTGCAATTCTCCATCTGTGATCCTTGGAGAGTCTTTGGCCTCTCAAACTTTGATCCTCACTGTGCATTAGGACGATATAGACACACGTCCTCTTCCTGGCAGATTTTTAACATCATTGGTTAATTGGAACTTCTTAATTATTGCCCTGATGGTGGAAATGTAGATTTCCAATGCTTTAGCTATTTTCTTACAGCCACTTTCTATTTTGTGATGCTCAACAATCTTTTGCTGCGCATCAGAGCTATATTCTTGGTTTTACTCATTGAGATGGATGATTAAGGGAATTTGGCCTTTGTTTTTCCTCATATTTATACTTCTGTGAAACAAGAAGCCATAGCTAGACAGTTTCATGTTCATAGTCACCCTGGTGTGCTAAAAAATTTAAATATTAATTGGAATATACCTCAGAGATATTTCACTCATAAAAAAATTCTAGGGGAGCCAATAATTGTGGCGAACATGTTTTGGAGAAAAACATTTATTCCATAATGTGATTTTACCCCACTTTCAATTCTTTTACCTCAATGAAAGGCTAGATTTTTTGCGCATTTTTTGAATGAAAGACCAAAAGGATAAAAATGCAGATTCATTTTTATAGCCATATTTGATCATATTTACAGGGGTCCCAATAATTCAGACAGACAGACAGACAGACAGACAGACAGACAGACAGACAGAGAATGAATTAACAGAGATAAAAATCAAAAATCAATTAACACTGGCCAAGAGTGGATCATTATATCACATGCAATAACCTGAATGATAGAATAATAAAGAGCAATTTATTTAGAATTAGGCCAGTGTGATTCCAGCAGGAGAAGATGGATGTGTGGAGATAGACAGATCTAATTAGCCTTGTACTAAGTCCCAGTGCTGTTCTCCTTGTCTTCTGTAGCTGGTCTCTACAGCGGCATAGTGCTGCTAATCCATGTCCACTGCTTAATGACTGCAAATCGCTGATATCTGCCACTGATGAAATACTGAGAAGATTAATCTCCCATCCCTTTTCACTACAAAACGGATAACCTTGGAAGAATGAAATACACTGTATATTTCCCACTAATGTGTCAGGGAATTGATTTTCATAATATTTAATACTTAGCATTTTTTGTTTATTTTCCATCATTCCACTCATTTGGCCAGCTAGTGTGTACGCAAAGCTCTACTGTGGTGCAAATCGATGTGCCATAAAGTTAATGCTCAAAATTATGATGACAAATTTAAATGCAGTTAAGAATAAAATTAAGAAAGGATGCACAAAATGTGATGGGAGTTTGAGGAAATGCGAGTGAGGCATAACTGGCAAATTAATCTCAACCTTTAGAAAGGGGGAAAGGAAAGAGGGGCCGCTGAAGGGAGGGTAAATGCCCCTTTGGATGGCTGCCAACTGCTGCCATCTTCGAATTTACATCTGTTTACTTTCCATCTTAAACCCACTCATTTCTACACAGCTGAGGTTTGCTGACCCCTGCATCCAGCCTCTTGCCTGAAATGAAGACCAATCTCTCTCTCTCTCTCTAGAAAGAGAAAAAGAGAGAGGGGGGGGGGGGGGGGGGGTAGACTGGGGCTAGTTGTCACATGTGTAAGTTATCACAAGGGCTGTAACTATAGCTCATGTAAATATAGTTTCAGTTTTAAATGGATAGTTCCATAAGTTGTTTAATGGCAGATATCCATTGTGACAACACACCCCACTGTTTAATCAACATGTATTTAATCAATTCCACCTTCCTTTTCTCCACTGGATGGACAGACAGATGGAAATTCTGTCATTTATTTACAAATAAATAAATACATTTAATGGAAGTCATTTTTTTTTTGTATAAAAAATAATAATGTGAATAAATGATGACAGAACTTGTATGTAACATAAACATACAGAAGGGTCAGCTATACAAAAAGGTAGAGTGGGCAAGTTGTCACACTGTGCAATTTATTATCTAAATATTTGTTGGCAAAAACAATGATTGAATGTTGTACGTTAACTTGCACATTTATGTTGTTGCATGAATTTAATTTTTACAAATTTTTACAAATTTTTTACTTACTTAAATCTAGCTGAAAAGCCCATAGGTTGTTTTATGGCATGTTTCCATTGTGACAACATGGCTCACTATTTAATCATGATAAACAAGCATGGAATGAAATCCACCTTTTATTCCTAGGCTATAACAGTGAAAAAGTTCAGCTTTTTGTGAATATATGTTTAAATTTGTTGTTGTTGTTTTTTAAAAGAAATTGATCAAAAATAAAACTTACTTTGAGTCATTGTCACTTAAGTAAAAGTGTGACAACTAGCCCTGTTCACCCCTTTATGAAACTGTGGCCTTCTAAGTCTTCATTTTATTCTTTACTTTTATTTAGCTCAACTCATTTATTGCCTTATATATGTTATTGTATTTATCACCCTCATTTATGAGTTCACATGCTGACAGTTAAACCATGCAGCAACAAATGTGCATACATTTTTAACATAATTAAGCAGCAGAAGCACATTACCACCAGTTTTCACTTCCTTACATTCATATTAGAACCTTGGATAGGGACAGGACACACAAGCTGTCATGAAAGAGTGTTAGACCACAAGGGGGAGGAAAGGGCCGGCTGTTAGCCATCCTTCTCAGTTCCACCAGCGAGAAGGAGGGAAGTCTCACACATGCTTAAACTTCACTGGAAAGACTCCACAGTGATTGGTTAAAAAATATATAATAAATTCAGACTTTTTAGTAGCAGGCAGCCTCTTTTAAACAGCTGGACTGTCCTTCCAAACAATCATTCCAAAACATTTAAACACCATTTATATAATCTACCATAACAAAGCCTTGCCTAAAAACTGGAATAAATTAAAGAATGTAAGTCAGTAAATAAATAAATATTTACTTTATTTATTTCCAGTTTTCAGGACAAATGTTTGGAAGCTGCTGTCTACAAACAAATAGAAACTACTTCAGAAACAGCTCTTGAATTGCATAATCTGAGACAAAGTGGAAACAACTGTGGAAACAAACTCATGTTGTCTTAAAAGCGTTCACCTGATACTCTCTTCTGATTATCTGAACCGATAATCCTCTTCATAGTTAACAAGAATTTGTGTTCAAATTTGCATTTGCCTTAAGCAAGTTTACCTTTCCAAATTGCCAAGACTTGTTAGCCAGGTTTTTAAAGTCATTTTTCACATGGAGATACTGAACACATTGACAAGCATTTTAACTTCTCCAGGTCCTCTAGACTTATTTCATCTCTGTAAGCGGTTACATCTGTATCTCTCGCTCTCAGTATGACCACCAACCGTGGAGGGACAAAAGTCTGTCATGCTCCCCTAAGAATGCCCTCATTCTCCACAAGATCACAGTCTGATCTCCGATGATTATTCGTTAACTAACTCTTCTTTAATTAATTATCCTGATTAGGTATTAATATCAGATGCCGGATTGCATGCTAGCAGTCTATGCTTTAAATAAGTGGATTAGCACTAGAGTCTTACAGGTTTTTTCCCCCCTCTATGTCTTTATTCAAGCTACGGTCTTCTCTCCCCTTGAGTCCTTGGCACTTGGCCAGAAGAAATGTTCTGCTAACAAGTTTCTTCTTGTGGTCACAGGCATAAGCTATGAGGTGTGAGAAGAGCTGTAGACTGTTTGTCCTACTGTCTGTTTTAAAATTAATGGAGTAAAAAGGCTAACTTTTGAGGGTCAGATCACAATAATTAGCCTGTTGGGTATTTAGACATCTAGGAGACATCATAGATTTGAGAGTACTGGTGTCTTGCCAAGCTACAAACTATTCATAATTTAAAGGTAAAAAGTGTAATTTCTGCTTCCCAAGGGAATTGCGGAAAAATACTGACAGGTATCCATTAAATCTCCTCTCATTTGACTAACGCCGCCTTCACACTGGCAGTTGAAATCAGCTCCGATACGGCTACGAAACGACCGGAAGTCATTAATTTCCTATGGAGATTCGCAGACCGCATGCGAATGGGTGCGAAGCGGGTCCGAACGAGTGCAGTGCGAAAAAAATCGTGTCCGTTGGTCATCCGGATGCGTTCAAAAAATTTAACTCTTGCGAAAGGCAACGGACGGTTCCTATCCGACAATTCCAGCGGAAGTTAGCGTTGCTATGGTACTGATAAACAAACCTGAATTCTCAACTTTTAATAAAATAAATAATGATTTTATAACGATAAGTTGTCATGTCATTTTTTTTATTTTCATGATTTTCTAACGTTATTAGGGCAGTTAATACAATTAAAAGCCCAATATACCACTATATCACATTTAGCCGACCTGACATATCAACGTCCTGGGGAACTTTCCTCCACGCAGCAGCCTTCAGATTAATGTCTCTATAACCCTCATCAGAGAGATCATACAGAATTGTACATTCTGACACTGACAAAATCAACCGTTAATCTCTCCGCCATTTTTGTTCTACTCGCTTCCGAAGCTTTTCAACGGTGTAGTACGACGTCCGCTGGGGGCGTATTGCGTATTACGGAGCTGATTTCAACTGCCAGTGTGAAGGCGGCGTAAGGGATTTGTCAAAACACTACAGAATCGTGATTCAATCGATTCTGTGAATATACTACCATTCGAAAGTTTTTGGGTCGGTAAGAATTTGTAATGTTTTTAAAAGAAGTCTCATGTGCTATTCAACGCTGCATTTATTTGGTCAAAAATACACTCAAAACAATGATTTCAAATTCAATTTATCGCTGAATTTTCAGCATCATTACTCCAGTCTTCAGCGTCACATGATCCTTCAGATATCATTAAAATATAATTTGCTGCTCAAGAAATATTATCAATGTTGAAAAGAGTGATACATTTTTTTCAGGATTAATTGATGAATTGAAAGTAAAAAATAAAATAAAAATAAATGCATATGTTAATTGAAAGGAGTCTGAACAAACTGATTTGTTAAAACAAACTGCCCGAATCAAGCAATATGCAAACTTCCCAATAGTAGAAAGATTAATTGAGTCTAATTGAGACGAATTGACATTAAAAACAGTGATATAGAAACAATTAGCTTGTTTTTAGAAAAAAAGTTACTGTCACACTACTGAAAAAACTAATTAAGCTGGTAGCATCACAACTTTTAGTTAGCTACTCCCCAATACTTATGTGATGTGACCAAACCTCAGTGTTCTACAGCGGCACTTGATATAAAAAGGATCATGGAGAAAAAATACAATATATTTCAACATAGACGGATTTGACAAACCATATTCCAGGGAACAGTTACAAACATTATGCATAATTTGATGCAAATAAGTTCCAAAACAGAAGTTCCCTCATCTAAATTTCTTTTTTCAGAGTTCATTAAACTTCATATTAGCCTTTAACTGACAATCATCAGCATATTCTGAAAAGCTGATTTCTGGTACACAAGACATCGTATCTTCAAATTATACCCATACAGGCCTGGAAGATGGTGTTTGTACTTTCCGGGGGAATAACCAGAGATAATAACGCCACTCATTTAAGGCCAACCCTGCAAAACCTCGACCAGTACCTGTCTCCCGAGTGTCATAAAGACCCTTTCTTGTTCTGCCTGCATGTCATAACTGGGGTTTGTCATTTGCACACAGCAGTCCTTAATTACAGGCTTTTAAGCTGCACTTCAGGACCACAAGCCTGTGAAAAGTTCTGGATTTCCTCTATAGAGGGCTGACAGCAACTGCCGCTAAATGGGTGTAAAAGCGACTAAAAAATTTCGACTCGGCCGACAAATTAGATGTGTCTGCGCCGGCCACAGATGGGTGCCGTTAACCTGTCGGGACACAGTGTCACGACATTAACGCACATTGTGTAACACCTCAAGCGGTCGGCAGCCTTCATTTAAACTAATGTAATTAGGAGCTCTCTATGTGCTGAGTGGGTTGAGTCACATGACATTCTCACACATTTGCATAATTTTATTCGATATCTGCATGAAAAAAAGAAAAGAACGCTTTATTCAGTCTCGTTCAGTGAGGGGTCAGTTTAAATCACGTTTTAGGGACATAATGAGGGGTCAATTCTTCATCATACACTAATATTTAGACATAACCAAATCCAAGACATCCATTCAACAGCTTTAAAACGTTCCTGTCCCCACATACTAGGACCAAAACTACAAAACCTGAGCCAAGAGAATCATTTCAGCTGTAGTAGTTCTTCACCTACTGTCATTCTTCGAAAACAGCAGCTCAGACTGTTACATTGTGAAACATATATACAGGCCTCAAGGTAGCGCAGCAGGAACAGACAATCTGGTGTTTAGCCCTACACACCCATTCACATGAGAAACTAGATATTTTACAGCACAGGATGAAGTGAAATTCTCAACAAATGCACACTGGAGAAGCAATTTGTGCTGAAACCAAACCTTGAGTGTTTGACCCAGATTTGGCAACAGACAAGTTTAAAATGACCCCATGTGACACCCAGCATCTTATGAGGTTGTTATCAGACGGTGCTTTTGTGTTTGTGATAACACTCTTTTGAAAGTTCCCTTTCAGGTTCCTTGCCTTGAAATAAAAAAAAATAAAAAAAGGTAATGTAAACTCATCAGTATTACCTCCTCTAAACGGGATGCATTAGACGAGCCGCATAAAATGTTTTGTAGCATTCTAATAGGTAAAATAATTCAGGTTGTTTTTTTCACCTATACAAAATCCTCTCACAAACTTTAGCCATTTCCAGCTTGTCCTTTCCTTCATATCACGCTTGGTTTTGTTTTGCATAAATGTCAAACTTGCTGCTTGAAAGCATTTGCATTGATTTACATCGAGGTTTTTAGCATGGCTATTATAAATCTGTCACCCTCAGGACACCCCTACCCCAGCACTCATCCACCTATGACATATTTGTTAAGAGTATTTTGGACGTAGGCCAGGAAAAGCCACTTCAGGATTATCTTAAGGTTTAGCAGAAGTGATGAGTGAATTCCGGCTTGAGTAGACATATCAGACTGCTCACACTACTCTGCTTTCTTTTTTATTTCCATATTATATAGTTTCCACCTTCTTTTTCTCTGGCCCTTAGAATGTAAGCAGAATGTTTTTGCTACAATCTCTTTAAAAAATTCCATATGTACTGAAATTGACCTGTTATGATCGGCTATACCCTTCATGTGGGGTGGAAAATCCTCCATGTTAAAGCAAAATACAAATAATAAACAAATGTAATCGGTTGGCTAAAGTTTATCTTGTTGATGCATTTTCAATGACAATAGTCACTAACTGCAACAGAAGGCACTCCATCTTGTCCAGCAGGTTTCTACTCCTGTGCCACATTCACATCGAGGCTCGGTTTTAATCACTCAGCATGGTGCAAGCTACAAAGGTCAAGCCCATTGATTAAGTGGATAAAAGGGTGACTTGTCATCTCTCATACAAGACACATAGATGCTCTATTTATTTGGCAAGGGACAGTCATTTACACGGCCAGTCCCATGGGGTTTAGAATACACACAGACCTTCTTTAATTTGCTATTATTTTAAACTATGAAAAGAACATTTCCAAGAACACTTTTTTCAGCAAAGTATGCCTGATCCTTTGAGTTGTAGTCAATGTTCTCCTTAAAATACTACAGTGAAAAAATCACTGTAATGCACATCCTGTTGTGGCATTGCTTTTATAAACCAACAGCACCAGTAAAATGAAAAAATGTGATTTTAAAAAGAAAACTATAATTGGAATAAGCAATTATTCAGCCAAGTAATGACAAATTTACACTGCAAAGGTGACACAAGAGTGATTTTGAAGTGGTATTTAGGTGTCTTTCCACAGACTGTTTAATGCTGCTCAGAGGTGGCATGAATGCATTTACACAACAACAACTATACTTTGATACTTTCCCCGTGAAAAAAAAATAAAATAATTATCAATCATGTTTTTACATTGCTTTAGCCTAACTCATCAAAATAAGGTAAGCAATTATACACTTTTTTTTTTAAAATAAGTTATACAAGATTCAACACATTTTTAAAAGTCAGTTTAATGTAATTTAAGTTTAAATAACTTAAACATCTGAGTTGATTGCACTTGATTTAAGCAGCAATTTATTTATTTTTTTTGAGGTGGGTCAAAGACACAGACAAGCCTTAACTCAGCCACGTAAAGATGCCTTAATACAGTTGACATGGCATATATATACACCTATAATACCTATTAATAATAGTCAATATGTTTTATTTTATAATTAATTATTAATTCCTATAATTTATTATAAAAAAAAAATGATAAATAACAATGATAGTATAGTAGTAAATAATAATTAAAATATAAAGGCTTGGTTTCACAGACAGGGCTTAGATTAAGCCAGGATTTAGTTCAATTAGGACATATAGGGCCAGATTTACTAAACAGGGCAAATTAGCGTGAGAGCGCAATTCCAGAAAAGCACTGATGGGAGTGGAAAGTTCTGCATGTTTTCTACTGATGACGCGCAAATTAAAAGAACACAGACGCAGCCGTATCATTTCCATAATGACCAACGCAATCTACCAAGAGCAGCGCAAATTAGTTTAAGTCAAGACATGGTTTAAGATATGCTTTTTTTGGGTGGTAAATAATGGCGCCTAAATGAAAATCACCTTGCATGATTCATTTAAATACTCTCCTCCCAAATATTTTCCAATAAAACTCATACAAATGCATATGCAAAAAGATCAGCTGCAAAGATAACAGTTCACGCCATTTCAGTGCTAATTTTTCACAGCGTATCTTTAGTAAATCCTGACAGTTGTTTTTTAACGCCAAAAGAGGGTTTGTGCTGGCGCAAGCTGTTAGTAAATATGGCCCTATAGTAGCTTTTATAAACGTCCCTTAGAAGAAGAAAAAAACATCACTGGTGTACATCTTGAGACAAAACAATGACACTGATATATTTTAAGATTTGTCACTGCAAGTTGCTTTCAGTTAAAACAGCTCAAACATGCATTCTAGTCTGGGTCTAGGCTTAAGCCTTGTCTGTAAAACTGGGGGTAAAATACCTAATCATAATAATAATGATTATAAAGAGTTATGGTATGGTATTTATTATTAATCTATAATAGTAATAATTAATATTTAATCATAAATAATCTTGACCAACCACTTATCAAATATGGAGTCAAGCTTTGATGTTTGAAAATAAAATAATTTAAGTTAGAAAAACACATCAACACGAATCGAAATTGTGTCCACTGGCAATAAACATGACAACATTTTCATGAAAAAGTTTGCTTCTCGCAAATCTCAAGCAAAGCGTCGCCCTTTTATGCAGGTAATGCTTTTATCCACAGAACTTTTGATTTATTTTGCCTATTAAATCACAATATTACAGACAATGGCCAAAGTCCACACGAATAGCTGGTAATGCAACTGCATGAAGACAATTCCAAGATAGTGTTTCAGCATTGTCCATCTCTATTTCTGACCCTGAGGCCCAAGCTACTCAGCCCTGTTCTCATCGATTGGTGTCAGTTGGCCATTGCTATGACAACTGAAATGCCCTCTGGGTTACTATGACATCATACCCCCTTTGACCTTGCCCTCACATAAGTCTGTACACTAGAGAGTGTGTTAAAAGGCATTCAACTTTCCCTTTTTTTTTTTTTTTTCACGATTGGTGGCACTGACACAGATATTCCTCAATGAGGAGAGAGAGAGAGAGAGAGAGAGAGCTCTCCATCTCTCTACAACAGCAAACACTTCATGCGTTTCTCTCAGCCCTGGGGACCTATAATAGAAACCCAGAGGCCTATTTAAAATTTCATCTGATCCTATTAATTATTGTGAAAAGTGTGTGTCAAACTCAGGTTGATGGTAGTCAAGCTCTTCTTGCCATTTTGGGGAGATAAGATGTCAGTTATCTCTTTGGGAGGTTAATAGACCAACCACATAATCCTTTCCCTTCTCTGCAGATTTTGTGGTATTTGCATTTGGTAAGCTGATATGGTCATTCACTTGAGAGTGTGACTGCATTCCTAATGAATTTCCACACTGCCTAAACCCAAACGAGAGGACAGGAAGAATCTCCACTCTCATTCATTATCTGTCTTCAGAAATCCTCTCACATTTGCTGCCACTTCTTCTGGAGATCTCTTCTGTTCACTTTTTCTTTTCATCCTCATCACCGGATCCTTGACAAACAGAGAATCCTTCACAAGGACCAGTTGCTTAACTTTGGAGATTAATTAAATGTGTTCAATGCCGTTAAAGACAAAGCATGTTATTTCTGCACCACTAGCGGCACCAAAAAGAATTACAAAAATAATGTTTGTTGTCAAACAAGTTTCAAACCCTCCACCGCCTGCCACTGTTTGTAGATCAGCCCAAAACTATTTTTCCTGTGTCTGATTTGGTAGAGAATGCCAAGGATGCTAGTTTGATTCTCATGGAATACATGTAGTGATAAAAATGAATGCAAAAAGTTGCTTTGGATAAAAGTCTCTATCAAATGCATAAATGTAAATGTTATGTCATTCCCAGTCAAACCAACAAATTGCAATATCGGTTGGTGCCACTAGTGGTGCATACTGTTAATCTTTGTGACATTATTTTACATTTTATTTATGCATTTGTAGACACTTTTATCCATGTACTTCAGTACTTTTACATTATAAAAAAAACGTATCTAGATAAATTATGTTAAAGAGGTCATCGGATGCAAAATTGACTTTTATATGGTGTTTCATATAAATGTGTCTTTGCAGTGTGTGGACACAACCACCATACAATGAAAAAATCCAATCAATCCTTTTTTTTTTATCCTCAAAAAGTCGAAACACTCTCAATAATCAAGCCGTTTGTATTTTCTGAGCACTATGTCATAATGCTCATGCTCCGCCCATGACCACTGACGGACTGTCCCGTATTAGCATATTTCCGCCCTCAGCCATTTGACACCTCCCATGGAAGAGAGGGGTGGGGTGAGCAGTTGCTCATTATCATTTAAAGAGACATGCGGGTCACTGTGAACAGAGCTGTTTTTGAGGAGATAAAAAGGGTGTTGTTTTACACAACCATTGAGGAATTTGAACCAATTACAAACTTTACATGAAGACCCTAAAGAATTGTGGAAAATGGACATCTGATGACCCCTTCAATGCAAAAAACATGAGTCATAATTAAATATTTGAATATACTGACAAATATTTATTTAATGACACCCGTAACCACATATACTACAAACATATAGTATGGATTATACTGTACAATTCAAAAGTTTGGGGTCAGTGTGATTTGTTTAAAAATAAATTAATACTTTATTCAGCAAAGTCACATTTATTAATTAAATATTAATTAATTAATTTTATAATGTCACAAATGATTTCAATTTCAAATGAAATAGAAAGTTATTTTGAACTTTCTATTCATCGAAAAATAAAATCAGTTTCCACAAAAATATTAAGCAGCACAAGTGTCTTCAACATTAATACGTATAGTACACATACGTATGGGAAATTTTTTATGCAAGATTGAAGCCAGCAACTGCAGGCGTAGTCAGTTGTGAGAACACTTGAGTTCCCAAACATTGTCAAGGAGCTCTGATCAAGGGCTTGCTGTGCTTCTAAATAAACAATGACAAAATGATGG